>NC_081406.1:59180081-59494581 GCF_030272615.1 Cryptomeria japonica
TCAGTACTATTCTTTCATTCTATAAACTGTCATATTTTGAAGTGTCTCATTACTGGTTGCTGAAGGTACAATTTAAATTTTATTTACAAAGCCTTGATTGAAGTCTGAATAAATTGATTTAATTGAAATTTATACATTCTGAATATTATATTATTTCTGTGGAGCATTACTTCGATTATATTCATCACTGCAATAAAACTTGAACAGCAATAGTTTGAGAAAGGCAAACAAATTACAAACCACTGTTAGACCAGAGTTGGATGGTTTTTTGTTTTTTTTTGAAACTGGCAATTAAATTTGAAAATCTGGGAGTTATTACTCGGGAACCTTACAGATAGTCACTTTTCAATTGCTTCTCCATAGTAGCTCGATTTGGTTGGACGTCGTTTGAGATGTATATTAAGAGTGCCTTCTTCAATCAAGATTTAGACAAGGAGATCTACATGAGGTAACCAAAAAATTTCAAGTGCCAAGCAATGATCATCTAGTTAGTTGGCTTCTTAAGTCTCCATACAAAGTTAGAAAGGCTCTACAAGCTTGGCATATTAAGATTGATCAACATCTTCAAGATTTTGGATTGATAGTAAGTCTTTTTCATTTAAATCTCTAACTAAAAGTAATATTATTGACATTGTGATTCTTGTTGTCTACGTTGAAACTTGATCTTACCATCACAAGTTGTGGGGTTATTGCATTGTAGAAGTGAGATCAAATCTATGTTTTTCTTCTGGCATGACTGATCTATATATCCTATGGTATTTCTTAGGTGTAAGGTTCAAGCAACATAACCATTTCATTTTCATGGATCCAATGCTACAAATCTTTTGGAAAGGTTTCACATGGTTGAATATAATCTTGACCATTGGTCAATGAGTCGCTCTATAAAAAATTCAGACAGTCCAATACACCTTACACTCACACAATTGAACATGTGTTTTGTCGTTAGTTATCTCTCAATTTTTAACCCAACCAAAGCCTGTAGTGATAGGTGAATGGTTTATATTGTGAGGTTATATTTTAGCTCGCCGTGCCTACTTCAGATTTTATGTCTACTTTATCATTGTTTAATTTTGTGTCTACTTCTTATCTTGATTTTCTACACCACTAAATTGTTATTGTCAAGATTGGTTGGTTATTTTGTCCAAAACAACATTTCATGGTCTATCTTTTTCTACACTAGTAGCCTTGTAAATTAGTTCATTAGAAAGAACTAATCTGTATTCCTGGCTAAATGGCTTGAATTTAAAGCTAATTTAGGTTCTCTATCATATCATTGCTTTGCTTGATGAATATGACAATGCTATAGTTTCATTTTTTTAAATAGTCCCATTATTAGAAGTGAAGAGGTAATGTTATGTGTAGCTCATCTTTGTCTTCATAACATTTTATCATTCTCTCAAGTTGTAGTACAAAACCCTTGGCTGCATAAAAACATCAACCTAATGTTTATATGTAACCCAATATTGCACCAAGATGTCCAATCTTTGTGGGATCAAAATCTTGTTCACTGTGATTTTGTACGCTTATTATGATATTATGCATATTTATCCTACATGTGTTTTGTGTTTAAGTTTTCGAAGGTTTCAGACTTTATTATGATAGTGCAATCTCTATGATTAAACATTCTTTGATATTGATAATCCTTTGCAATAAAGTGTTGTCAGTAGCAATTTGCCATCCACTCACATCATACAAGACTAGAAGTTTACTCACATATCATTCAGAAATATTGTTAACGTAGCAATTACTTTATCAACTTCATACATAACTTACCAAAGAATCAATTAGAAGCAAAGCTTAAAATTCAACCCTTCCTCTTGATAGGAACTGGAACTTGGGGTCTTTGCACCATTTGTTTGCATAAATATGCTTAGTTGGGTCATGAAGTCCCAATTCTAGATTTGTAGATGTACGAACATTGAGTGTAGACTTGAAGTACGCTGTTCGAACAAGTTTTTTAAGCAAGTCAAGCTTGTAATGCATTGCAATAGAGCCAAAGCAAATCCCATAGTGTTCTTGGAACCTCAAATTGATCAATTAGCCTGTAATTCTTACATAATGATAGATACAGACAAGGAAGCACAGCCCACGCATTTAGAGTTTTCCCATATTGGATTTTCCTAAATTAAATTATTGTAATGATTATCTTTTTCATGTTAATTTCAGTCATTTACTTATTGCTTGTTCTCAACATCCACTAACACAAATTTCAACACTTATGGTATCCAATTTATATGTATAATTCCATCCTGTAACCTTAAGGGACAGCAAATTAATTCAGTCATATCAGAATTTCAGTGTGCTAAATCAGGGTTATCAATTAGAAATAGGATATCTATTGTATTATTGGTTAGATTGGTGTTCAAGCATTTTTTCTATCCTTCATTTGTGTGTTTTTTTGGAGTGATTAATTTTGCAGATAATGTCGTTGACTAGATCAGTATTAGAAAAAGCAAACGGTGATTTGAATTCCTTGAGAAGAGCTATCCTAAAGGTGATAAAATCAAGAATAGGGGCATGGACTATAAAAAGGGAATGCTTGCCAGCTTTGAGTCTTGAGGAAGTGTATTAGTTGGAAACCAGATGTTGCAGCCATCTTCAAATGAATTCAGAATCTTGACAAGATGATAAAAATTATGGACACACATCAGCAAGCCTGGGATTTCCATGGAAATGTTTGAGGCAAGAAAGGACGAAAACAAAGAATGTCCCCAAAACCAAGAGATGGAATAGTCCCAAGGAATCCAGTTTCCCCCAACTCAACCACCATTGGAAGAACAGGTAAAAGTGGAAATACAACCCTATGAAGGAAAGGTGGATGCAATAAAAAATTCACCACTGGCATGCACAAATTTAGGTACACCTCAGTTTTCCTGATATTAATGGAGAACAGTTTCCTGATATTAATGAAGAACAGCAATTTCTTTTGTATGATTCAAATTGGTAAGTATCCACCCACAAAATGGGGAAAGTTATGGTCATTATTTTGCTTTGAATAAATTGTCACCAATAACTAAATGGAATGACTTTAAGACTTGAACAAAAAAACAATGTTAAAATTGCAATATTGTAGAAAAAGTGTCCAAGAATATACAACCCAGAAAATGGAGCCGTGCAAAAAAAGACCTCGATGTTTTGTCTCAGTATCTTGCAAAACTTTGTAGCCATCTATGTTGGCACACCTTGATAGGCAAGCCTGAGACCATTCAGAAGTCATATGCACAAGCACATTAACTTGAAGATGGACAAGACAAGAGCTCCACCAACCTCTTCACACACTTCAAATCAATTTGGCACTTTCATGGCAATGAGTAAAGATATACGTAAAGTTAAGTGATACTACTCTTGCAAAGAAAGGCACCCAGAGTAATGGTGGGCATAGTAATGTAAATGCTCATAATAAAGATAAATGTGAAAGCTTCATCCACAATTGCATCCAAGGAAAGACAGAAAGAGATACCTTCCTTCCTTTAAGGTCAAATATGAAGAGACTCCAACATGGATTACAAGAAAGTATGTTTGAGGAGCAAGAGACTATGAATATAGGTGAACTTGCCAAACTCTTTCATATTGAGATTACGATTAAAAAGATTAAAAAAATGATCTTTGTCTGTCTACTTATATGAGTGGATTACAAGAAAGTATGTTTGAGGAGCAAGAGACTATGAATATAGGTGAACTTGCCAAACTCTTTCATATTGAGATTACGATTAAAAAGATTAAAAAAATGATCTTTGTCTGTCTACTTATATGAGTTGGTACTTTGACTAAGTTTGAAGGTTTGATTTAATAGCAACGTTTTTGAATGTCACTCGGTTTTGTATTTTGAATCTTTGAAAATGCATGATTCATGCCCATTTAGCTCTACTTGTTGTGAGAAATGGTTTCACTTTTATCAAATGATTTAGATTTTTATTTGGATGATATATTCTTTGAAGTCTCTTACTTCAAAATTTGTTTTATCCTTCTAAGATGCAAACATGTTTATTGTAGTTTTTTTGAGGTATTACTAAGTTTTTGAAGGTTTCAGAGTTTGTTATGATAGTGCAATCTCTATGACTAAACATTCTTTTGATATTAATAATAATTTTGAATGCGGTGTTGTTTGTAGCATTTATCATCCACTCACAGCATACCACAAGACTAGAGATTTACTCACATATCATTCATTGAATGTTTTATTGTTAACTTAGCAACAACTTTATCAACTTCATACAAAACTTACCAAAGAATCATTTACTAGCAAAGCTTACATGCTACACTGCATTATGCTATTTTAGACAAACTTTTCCTTAGGACATTTCATGGGCTAAACTCTTTATTTTAGATAATTCATGGGTTTAACCCTCTACTTTATTTGCTCTCTATATCTCTATGCTATGGAAACGCTTTCAAATCTCAAAAACGAGCATCTTTTGTCTCTTTTTCAACATTTTAAATGTTTTTTAAATCCATTTAAAGCCCATTTTTTTCAAAAAATAACCTATACTTTTAGTTTGCCAATTTTTTCCCCAAAAAATTTTTGCTAATATGGTTCTAATTTGTTGCACTTTTTTGTACAAATAGCCTCATAAACACTCCAATTGTGCACACAACCAGAAGAAGGATGGAATAGAATATGTAGATGGCAAGCTTTTGAGGATTATGTGTCATCACATCAAAAAAAATCCATCACAAATCTGCAAGGACAATATTTATAACTTTGTAAGAAATTAGAAGTGTTTGTAAACTTAAAAATTAAAATAAATCCTAAACTAAAACTAAACACAATATTTTTATACCTACTTGTAGAGTGCCTCTCCTACAAATGCATAATGTTGAAAAAAATAATGCCCTCTTTCAACTTTGTAATTCATTGTGTACAAGATCTCAAATGTTGTCATCAGGGATCAACCTCTTAACACAAATGTTATAACCTTTGCATGTACTCTCAATGAAGGGGACAAAAAAAGTGGGGTTTAAAGAGTAGGCAACAACATTAACATGTTGATGTTGTCACTTCCACCTTCGATCAATAATTATTCTATGTGGATTCATTTTTTATTCTATTCAACCCATACAAATACTAAATTGTTGGGTTGGCCCTATCCATGGTCATATAGATACCTCATGGGGATTTTAACTCATCCACCAACACAAAACTGTAACCAACGAGTTCTAGCACCTAAAACAAGATAGTGAGTAAAAAGAAAATTAGAAAATTAAAGGAATTGAATTTTTTAATACAATTAGCAACTTAAAATATTATCAAAACTTAACATTCTAAAAAAATTAAATAAAATTTTGATCGAAAACTTAACTTGATGATATCATCCACAGTCTTAAAAAATGGTCATGATGTAAATGTCTCGTTTTTGCCCCTAGTCAATTATGCTTCCCGTTAGCCTATTCTCGGGTTCCTGTAGACTATTTAGACAATTCGGAGTTATATTTATTTAGACTATTAGGACATTACATAGCCTCCTAGAGCATTTATTTCACTCACTTGAAGACCTTCCAAAGTCACTACTGATGACTATCCCAAAATATGCCTTTGTATCAGACCTGTGATGATTGTTTGGGGCTAAAATAAGAGGTATTTAATTGATGTAATACAGAAATATAATTAGTTTATTCCAAGGGGTTGTGTTCTATTGGTTAACGCATTGAGTTCTCATTGTGGAGATCAAAGTTCAAATCCCAAAGGGACATCTAATATGGAATTCAAAGTTGTGACTCCTAGTCTTCCACAGTTGACTTCTAGGTGGTTTCTAATAAGTGGATTCCAATTTGTGACTCTTGGTCTTCCATAGGTTGATTCTAGTGTGGTTGCTCGAAATGAGCTAATGGTGGTTTCTAATAAGTGGATTCTAATTTGTGACTCTTGGTCTTCCACGGGTTGATTCTAGTGTGGTTGCTCGAAATGGGCTAGTATTAGTGTCATGGTTGTGGTTGCTCGATATGAGCAAATCTTAGTGTCATGCAATGGTCTCAAGTTGATGCTCGTATGAGCAAAATATTTGTAAACGATCTGGAATAATTTATATATATATATTTGTAAACGATCTGGAATAATATATATATATATATATATATATATATATATATATATATATTAGTTTAGATGTTGATATTGCATTTATAGATTGGGGTGATGAATATTGTTGTTTCCAAGACGTACTTTTCTATAAATGAATAAAATAAATCAGATCAGTTATTTTGCAAGCATTTACTACTTGAATAGAAAAACCATAAAAAAACTGTGGTATACATTACACTTCATGATCCTCTCTACTTCAGCCTTCCTACAATAAAGACTTTTCAACAACCTCTCACTCACAAAAATGTGCTTAACGTTGGGCAATGGAGTTGCTATACTTTGCAAGATAAAGCAATTAGTGACAAAGCATGTGACTCTTGAACACATGAACTCCTTGCCATTAGTGTGCTCTCTCATGAAGTTTAAGACCTGTCGGTGGACGTTTTATCATCTACCGAACACTTAGAATAAAAGACCACAAGGGTATTCTATCCTCTCCTAAAAAAAAAACTACTTGTGCCAAGATTGCGAGAAGACCACAAGGTCACTCCAAGGTCTATATGTGCAAATGAGCGACTTTAGTGGGATAGCTGCTTGGGTAGTGTGTGCTGAAAATCTCAAGGGGGACTTACATTTGTTAGCTAGTATCACTCACAGGTTGAACATAGGCAGATTTAACAACTCATGCTCTATGTTTTTGGATTTACTGGTTTAGGACTTCAAAAAAAGATAAAAAGGATGAAGGTTTAGGGATTCTATATTACTTCTAAGCTATTCCTATGAACTCAAGAGACGGTATAGATTAGGTGAAACCTAGTAACGACACTTTGTTTCGCCACGCTTGGACAACTACACAAAGCGGGTGCAATCTTCTAAGGTTGTGCTTATAATTTTCACACTTTCGAATAATACCAACAATTGAACAATATTATTCTAAGTAGAAGTTAAACATCCACATAAAAGGTCAAACTAACTTTGCACGTTAAACGAAAATCATCCATTCAACAAAAGTATGGGCAAGATTTCACCTATCTAAACTATCAAATCTATCATTCATCCAACAACTTGAAAACAAATTACTTAAGCAAATCCAATCTAATTGTTGAAGGGAGTATGCAACCATGCAACCACTTAGCAATAAAAAGATTTCAAAACAATATTGATAATGAATATTTTATTACTCAAATAGCTTTGTGCAACAATTTCATAAAACTCTCCACAACACTGAAATGAGAGAATGAGAGGGGTTTATATAGAGTTTTGAAAGAAAAATAAATGGCCAAGATCGATTTAAGATCAACGGTCAAGATCTAAACAACACAACCCTAATTAGGGTTTCCCAAAAAAAATCAAAGATCACTTACAAAGGAGACAAGTGTCGCAAGATGCTATTTTTTAGGATTGTATCCCTTTCTTTTGATATTCATTGAACTTGGACACAATTCGTTCCACTTCCTCCATTGTGACAAGTGGCAATATGATGACTTTGAATTCCAATCCTTCTAAGTCATCTGCACAAAGAGCAAAGGTGAATTCCCAATCTACTTGCTGCTTCTTAAAGGCATCCTTGATGGAAAAGAGGTTCGATATTTTAGCCAGGTGGCTCTTCAAGACCGGCCCTGAGATGGCAAAGCAGATGTCTTGTATTTTGATCTTCAAATTCTCCAACTACATATCCCTCTCTCGGATTGTTTCTTTCTCAAGTATTTATGCAACTATAAGGCAAGTCTTATCCCGAATAGCCCTTATCTGCTCCTCTATTTTATCAGCGTCAACCTGCACCTTTTCCAAGACTTCATTCCGTGCAACCAATGTCCAGAGCCAACTGTGGAAATCATAAGCAGCCCCTGCTTCAATTATATTATGACTAACCAACTCTTGGGATGAGATTCCTTTGAGTTCTCGAAGGCACGGAATGATTCTTTCTTGAACATCCTGAAAGTTTGCCCACATTTCTGCCATGTTCATGATCAAGGAAAGTAATGAGGAAGTCTGCTCATATGCTATTGATATTGCTTCCATAAACTTGATTGCTTCTTCTTTTGTACTTTCTATCCAATCTCTAGTTTCTCTGGCTGTTATTGTATCTTCTTCAGAATGTGTGGTGACTTGCTGTGAATCCAAAAGTAGGCGAGCTTCTGGATTGGCTTGATCAAGTGGCTTAGTAGTTGATTGTCGAATATACTCCTTTAGGCGGTCTACTTCTCTCTTGTATTTTTGCTTCGTCTCTGTTTCTTCATCCAGCTGCACCTTTATGGATGCGACCGAATTGTCCAGATCTTCCTTTGCTTGGGCCTTTGTAGTTGGTCCCAATTCAAAAGTGGTAATTTCATATTTGTGTGGACCAATAACCCCTTTTACCTTGTATACTTTAGGTACTGCAATCTCTACTGTACAATTGCCTGTCTCATTTCTTTGGATGGTAGAAAATCTTTCGGTCAACTTCTTCACAGTAGTTTGTTCTAATCTGGCTAAGAAATCAGTCATGTCATCCTCTTCTGGCTCTTCCACTGCTTGTGTATTCATTTTTAATCTCTCCCTCAGCCATGCAGGAACAGTAGGCTACTCAGCACCTTCCACTTCTTGGTCATCTTTTGTTTCTTTGTCACATGCAATTCCTCGGAGAGCGGAAATCATTCCTTCTTGAAACTCTCTTTCTGCTTCAATATTTGTATCATGCTTAGATTCTAGGATTTTCGTGTTAGTAGGAGATGGTGGTTGTTCATCTTCCTGATGGGCTGGTTGTGCATTTTCTCGATGGACTGTAGAAGGAATTTCTATTTCAACCAATGATTCATCAATATTTAATATGTATTTCTCATTCCTTGACGTGGCGGAATGAGATGGCTCTATCCTCTGCCTTTTCTGAACAGGTTCTTCATTCTCAATTGCCTTCCCTTTCCTTTTAGCATTCTCACTTGGTCTGGCACCTAGAGTTGCTTCTTCATTCGAAGAATATCCTTCCATTTCTCCCATCAGGTTATAGGTCAAAGTTACATTTTTCTTATTCAACCTTTGACATTGTTGACCAACCCACCACCTGGTATATTTCATGTTGGTCTCATTAGGATGGTTAAGTCTGCATGATGTAACTCTAACCACTTGATATGTGGAAGGGGTGCATGCTCATCAAAGTCGGGCTAAGTATGTTCTGAGTCATCTTCTAGTTGATCGGGCACAATGAAACGTCCAGTCAGAACACATTCTTTTTCTGATATCAAATTCATCTTCCGCATTTGCCCAATAATCTTCCATATCCACTATATGTTTGAATCTTTCCTCCTTTGTTGATTTGATGTTGTGGTGAGGATCAAAATTACCTCTGGATTGGTAGAAGGTAAAAGGGTACCACTGCATCTCTAGCCTGGCACTTTTAGCTACCTGTGCCGAACAAGATTCTTCCATATTTCCAATAAAGAATGGAAACGATACAACTGCCTTCTGCTTTGTTCTTTTGAAGCTCTAATATGTCTCCAATTGTCTAAGAACTTCTAGCAGAACCATCCTGTTGGTTCGGTAGATTGGCAATCGGTAAGGATGGCTAGTGAAACCTTGAATTCTAATATAGGTGAACTTTGGAAATTGGATAAACTAGGATTTGTACTTGCTAATTAAACTTTTCGATTCATGAGAAAGTCCGTTATGAGTACCTCCTTGTAGCGTTCTGGTGACGTACATCAGGAATCGGTCATGTGCTCGAAAACTCTTATCCTTAAGCTACAATTGAGGATAATAATCATATGACTTGAACTCATTCTCACCACTCCCTACTATCCCCTTACAAATCAATCCATAATATTTGTAGGTTGCAGCCAATAGATAGATTATGTATGAACTCATGTGTAATGCCTTCATCCTATTCAAGTTGATCAACTGCTCATGAAGATTGTCACTGATTATACGTGACCAATTGAACAACTTGGTTCCTGCTGTGATCTCGTCCATGAAATAATACATCCATGTTTGGAACGATTGACCCTTAGAGCTGCCCATTATTCGATTCAGCGGTAGGATGAGATCTCCATATTCTTCCTTGAAGAATGGACACAACAAATACTTAGGTACTTTTCCTTCAGATCTCTTCTTCTCTAGCCAAAACTTATTCACATTCGCAGCACAGAGTTCCGACTGATTGTTATAGACTCTTTGGGCTTACTCCTTAGTCTTATAAGTGGTTTTACTGTGCTTCGGTATGCCAAAGATTTCTTGGATTGACAGTTCTAAAAGATTAGCCAGGACTCTTCCATCTGGTGCAATAATTTCTCTCGACTGTGCTTTATAGTGCAAAGCACATTCGACTATTAATTCAGTACATTCCTTGGCTAGTGGAAACCCAACTACCTGGACAATTCCATTTTGCATCATCTTGCAAGCAATCAATGTAGGAATATGTCCATCATATCCATACATCCTTTTCTTGAACTCTTCCATATCAACAAGCCCGAGATCTGTGTCAAAGATATTCTTCCATTTGGATTTGACTTTAGATTCCTGCTGCACTCCCTTGTTGGCGAACTTCATTGTTATCTGCAAAACGCATGAAACTTAACATTATTTCCAGAATTTAATTCTGATTTTTAGTTGTTCTTAAAATTTTCACTTTCAACCTGAAAAAGGGTTAAAATTTTTGAAAAAAAAGCAAATTGAAAGTGAAGGGTTTGGCCAAGAAATTGATAAAAATTAAGACAGAAGGGTGTGGAAATTCAGTCAAATTGATGTTTTGAATCCTCTTTATGACTGAAATTTATCTTTGATTCTGAAAATCTGTCCTAAAATCAGAGAAAGTTCTTGATTTCTTGACCTCCAACACTTGAAATTTTCACTTCTGGACAATTCTTCAAAACTTTAAGAGAAAACTTCTCTTCAAAGCTCTCCAAAATTCTCAACCTGAATAATGAATTATGAAGTGAATGGGTTGAGAATATATAGAATTTTGGATTCATAAACTTAAAAGTTTTATTTGTTTTATTGTTTTTTTTTTTAAACAATTTTTTATTGGCCTTTTTTGTTTTAATCTTTCCAAAAGGGAAAGTTTTATTTTCTCTCAAAAATTCGATTTTATCTGGGAATCTTCTAGAACTTTCTAGAAATTTTGAATTTTGAAAATTTCTCTGTGTTGAAAATAATAATTTTGAAAATTTTTGAAAATAAAATTAACTTCCAACTTGCTGGTCTGATTTCATGTGAATTGTGATTAGAATCTTGTCCTCCTGGCATGGCAAATTTGTCCTCAAATTTCAGGTCTCTGGCTAGGTATCTTCATATATTCCATTTATGTTTGGGCAATTGGAACGAACTTGCAAGGGTTTGGACAATTTCTTCATGTCTTATGGTTTGAAAAGTTCAGACAATTTTGTCTCTGTCTTGATGTCTTGGTATGCTTCATGGCAATGGAAAGTTTGGATAGTCACATGTCTTTGACAAATTTCTTTCTAGATTGTGCTTGAAGACTTTCCTCTTGGCAAGGCAAAGTTCACATCTTCCTTGGACAAAATTTTTTATTTGTGTTTGTTTTAGTTGGACAAGACCTTGGACATGTCTCATTCCTTAAGCAAATTTTGGATGACTTTCTTCGAGCAAACTTTCCACATCTTTGAACAGATTTTGGTTCATGTTCCATTTCTTGAAAACAAACTTGGAAGGCTTGGAATATGCTAAGACATATTGTCTTGAATTGTCTTGGATCTGATTTTAGAAGAACTTTTGGTCAATCATTTTTAGGTGAATCTTCACCCATCATGTCTTGGACGTTTTGTGAAACATACTTCATCTTTGAATGTTTTCTTCTTTGGTGGAATTTACAAGCTTTGGACAGGTTTCAGTTGGAACTTAATTTTTTCTTCCCTTGAACATGATATGGCGAACTTTCCACATCTTTGGACAAATTTCAACTGTATTTTTTATGGCAGATTTAAATAACCTTCTCTTTGATCAAGGTAGGCTTGGGAGTAATTTTGAAATATGCTTGTGACATGTTACTTTATGCCTTTAATTCGCTGTCAAAGATGATCTTGGATGAGTATCATCTTGCAGATTTGAAAGATTTCTGAGGGGTCTAAGTGCAGATTTGGATTCTTTTTCCCAAGGTAGATTCAAGGATGATAAATGGTGAACTCAGAACTTTATCAGCAAACCTTGGCGAACTTGAATCTTTTGAATGTCTTTTTCAAACTCTTAGACCTGCTCTATTCCTCCTTCTGAAGATGATTAAAACAGAATTTACACCTTCAAACTGTTATCAATGGCGAATTTGAAGAGAATATCGAAATTATTTCCTTCAAACCCTTGATTTTGCTTTATTTCTCATCCAAATTCTTCTAAAAATTTGATAATCTAATTAGATTTTGGAGCTGCTTCCTCTGAAAAATTCAAATTTTTTCTTCAAACCACTGAATTTGCTTTACTTTTGCAAAGCTAATCTGATAATATGATCAGATTTTGGCATGAATCTGATAATCTTTATGTTTCTGAGCTGCTTACCCTGTCCCCCTTAGCAATTTTTGAAGTAGACTTATGCCTCTTGAATTTGGCAAAGAGAAGTAATGATAAAACCTTGCCTTTATAACTTCTTAAGTTGCTTCTAAAAGCTTTATTGTTTTATTCTATCTTTAGAAAATTGAAACCCTTTGCCTTCTTCTAGAAGTTCGAATTTCATTACTTGGCAAATAATGAAGTTTTAAATGAAATAAAACCTTGTCTTATAGTTTTCTTGGGGACTTCTAGAAGCTTTATCTTATCCTCTTGCTTGTCACATAAGTAATTTTAGGAAGTTTTAATGCTTTATTCCTCCTAGAAGTTTGAATTTCTCCTTGGAAGCTTCCATCAAATTTTAGAAAGTTTTGTTTGCTTTAAATCTCCTTCTAGAAGTTCGAATTTTAGGAAGACATGTCACATTGCTTTATTGCTTTCTTTGCCAAGTCATCATCTTCAATCCTTTTGGAATGCCCTATCATCTTTCTTTGCCATGTCATATTCAATTTCGCCTAAGTGGACCCTTCATTCTTTCTCAAACTTTGGCGAACTTTGTCCAAATTCCTTGTGCCATGGTCAAACTTGCCTAGGCGTATTTTGAAGGTATGATGGACAAGGCGGACTTTGAAAATTCCTTGGCATGTTTGTTTATGCCTTGGACGAATCTTTGCCATCTTTATTTCATGCCATAATTTTAAGGCAGACTTTGAAAGTGTTGGACATAATTGCATATACTTTACCATTTTTACGCCTTGGTTTCTTGTTTGTTTAACCTTAAGCAAGAGTTTGTTAACCCTCGCCATGAGTTAGTTGACCCTTGGTAGGAGTTTGCCATCTGTCGGACAATTTTTCTTGGACATGAGGTGCACTTTGAAAATTGTCAGACATTTTTGTTGCATGAATAAGCTTAACCTTAGGCAGGAGTTAATAACGCTTGCCATGGGTTAGTTAACTCTTGGCAGGAGTTTAACACTTGTTGGATAATTTTTTTTTTGGACAACTTTTTAATTGATCCTGCTCAAACTTCTTCCACATTTGACATCCTTAGACAATGTTAATTGATCATCTGCCATTCCTCTTGCTTAACCTTGAGCCTTGTCAAATTTGTCTGCCATTTTTATTTCTTCAACCTGGGTGAAATTTTCAATGTGCCATTTTACTTGCCTTCTTCTGACTTGGTCAACAGTGTTCATAGAATGTTCATACCCCATTGGTTCATCTGGACAAAAACCCTAATCTAGATTTCCATTTTGCTTTTTGCACTTGGAGACCTTGTTTTTGAAATCTAAGAACATGGATACTAATAAAATGGCTGATCTTCTGGAAAAAAAGCCTAATTAGGGTTTGCATTCTTCTTTTTACCCTTAAAGACATAATTTTTAAAATCAAAGAACATGGGTAGGATTAATTTGGTATGAGGACTAAAACCCTAATCTCGAAAAAAGCAAAAAATTTCAAACCCTTGCTTTTTACACATACAAGCAATATTTTTTGAATCTGAAGATATGGGTAGCAGTAAATTAGCTCAAAGAACAAAACCCAGATGCCAGCTTCAAAAAAGTAGAAAAAGCAAAAATTTCTAAAAAATAGCAAGTTGTCAAAAATGACTCAAAGCAATTGTGATCTTCGTCCTTAAAACCTTCTGAACACTTTGGCAGTATTCGAATTCAATTCTGAGCATAAATTCTCAATCTGGCCCGGATGACCTCAAAACTCTAACTCTTAACCCTCTTAAAATGAAGGTTTATGAAAATGCAGAGCCTAAAAAAAAGCGAAAACAGGGGGTCCCCATCTACGATGGGGCGATGTGTGAATTAGGTCACAACAAGACCCATGTATAATTGCCGATGTATTTTGTAATACTCCTTGCATCTTCAACTACATTCTTCGCCCAACTTGGTGTCAAGTCAATAGGTAGCACAACAGCTTCAAAACAATATAGGATGTCTCGCCTCTAGTAGTCTACTAGCTACCACATATGTGATGCATTGTCTATAACTATCTAAATAACATTATTTATTACTACCTCCATCACCACCTCATCCAACAAGCTACAAAAGGTCTCAAGATTTTTTACTTCATCAAAGGCATCAACTGATTTCAAAAAGACCAACTGTCCTTCTAAAGCCACTAAAAAAGTTAAGTGTCCTATTCCTAGAATCCATGCACCCATCAAATAAAATGATGTAGCCATCACATTTCTAAGTTTGTTTTTGTTCCTCTACTAACTTGCATGTGTTTTGGACCTCATCCTCAAATAATGGGCCACACGAGTGATAACTACATGAGGCCTTGTGTAAAGCACAGCATTCTATGTAGCTAACACAAATCCTTGGTGTGTTCATTATGGTTAGCTAGCTAAATCATTTGATGAATTTTGCAACCTCATTTTTGTGTGTTGTATCATTAATCTTTCTCTCTCCCTCTTCAAACAACATGTTGAAAATGTGTGTTATTGCCAACATATATATATATATATAGGAGAGCATTAGCTCTTGTACCTCATTATATGATTTATATTCCAATGATGTCAAATTCTAATGACTAGATAATAGATCTTCTGACTCCTTAAGTTTAACTCAAATATTCAATGTGGATTATTTTAAATTGTCAAAATCGGATTGCTACTTGTCAATTATAGTTAAGGATTGGATGCAATCTTTGGTGATTGAAAATTATTTACAAAGAGATTATATAATGAGTGAATAGAAGATAAGGAATGATGTATTACCTAGATTTAGTTTAATGAATTTAGTGATGTGTTATAGTCTCTCGATGAGGATCTTACCTATGAGTGGGAATAGGATATTCGAGAGTTTTCAAAGTAGTTCAAGAGAATTGATAGCCAATTTTACGTTAGTATGAGTGAAGATAACACTAACTAAACTAGAGGTGAAATTCAAGTAAGTATAGGTGGTAGGTTATATGCATTTAATATTTTGATAATAAGAAAATCGTTGAAGATAAATTAGGAAGATTGGTTAAATATGACTTTTATAATTTCATTTCCCTTGAAGATGGGTTCAAATTGCTATAATAAGTTGAATAGGGCAATAATTATATGGATTGCTATCAATTGAACAAGGAAATCGATCATAGTGAGATTAGTGAACAATGTGAAATTGATCATTAGTAAGATTACTCAGATTAGTGAACAATGTGAATACATTTTGGATATATTGATGGTGCCACTAATGTTCAAGACATAAGGGCCAATAGGGAAACGAGGAATCATCAAAACTCTATTGAGATGCTTCACTTACTGAAGTTCTAGGTATCGATTTAATGTTCTAAAGAATTAAATGTTGTGGTAAGTTTCAACCCCTCAAAGTTGCCATTTTCCTAAGGTGACGAAATCCTAAGTGTATTATAAGGGGTGAATGGGTGGGTAGCATCACTCAATTCCACCCTTTTTCATCATGTTAAAGTTGTTGGGATGAGGATATGCCATTCCATGACTCACCAAAGGTGTTGACACGTGAAGGCTCCTCTTGAAGAGGAATCTTCCAAGTGGAGAAGTGTCTTAAGACGCTAGGTATCCCAAGAGGTTGCACACACATGTCCTTCAAATTAACAAAGGAAAAAAATTGCCAATCGGTGTTATGTCTACATGTAAAATGTGGGCATGACACCTTGAACTTCTTACCTACCATGGTCAAAGAGGTAACCAACTCCTTCCAATAAGGACATGAACAACATTAAAAGGAATACTATTGTAGTACCAAAATTTGGTGCATGCCAACTTCGCCTCAAGATACAAATCCCTACTCCATGTAGCACTTCCCAACAAAGGTTGCAAACTAGGAGTGTTACAAGGAACAAAAATCTTGAAACTTTGGCTACCCACACTACTGAATTGTTATGTGTGATGCAAAGGAAAAATAAAACCCCATATCTCCCAAAATGTTCGACCCTATAGAATTGTGACATGTGGTTGAGGCACCCATTGCACTATCATCCTCTTTTTCTCTTCTTTTTTTTTGCCTCAAATGTTGAAAGGAGATAGATCTCTTTCCTCATTTTAAACCTAGTACATGGCATAACATCTCAAAAAGGGACTTGCACAAAGGATATTTCAAACAAGTTTTACCTTCTTTCAGTTCATTACAAAGGTTGCAAATAACCATTCCCTTTGGTAGACCTTCTATCCCATGTCTCTAGCAATTGTTCCATGCTTGCCACCCTTCTTAGTTGTAGTCATGGATGCCATATTCTTTCCAAAAAAAGGAAATCAAACTTTGCATAAGAACAAAAATTAAGACCGTATGAATAGCTCAAAATAAAATCAACATTAAAAAGTTATCCTTTTTTAATTTAAAAAAGATATTAAGGGATGCCATATAGCACGACAACAATTTTTAAAATGTTAATGATTGCTGCCAGCCAAGAGTCATTTAAAAGTACAAAATCATTGTCATATGCTGCCATTATATATATTGGTGAGTCATGATTATAAACATTCTATTTTTGTTTGGGGAAATTTGTCATTTTTTTGGTTCATTTCCAATTCTATTACCTTTTGAGTGGAGGTGTACAAGGCATAAATTTGATGGTTGTATGATCACATTTAACAATTTTTACACTAAAATATAATTAAAATATTAGGAAGACTATTATTGTACTATATGAAAGGGAAAATTTTGACCAAATTGGTCCAAGGGGTTGTGTTCTATTGGTTAAAGCATTCAGTTCTCATTGCAGAGATCAAAGTTCAAATCCCAAAAGGACATCTAATATGGAACTCAAATTTGTGACTCTTAGTCTTCCACAGTTGGCTTCTAGGTGGTTTCTAATAAGTGGATTCTAATTTGTGACTCTTAGTCTTCCATAGGTTGATTCTAGTGTGGTTGCTCGAAATGAGCTAATGGTGGTTTCTAATAAGTGGATTCTAATTTGTGACTTGTTGATGTGTTTTTTAGGCACATGCGAACACAAAATAAAATACCCAAAAGTATCTTGTCCTCTCTTGAACAAAGTTTCTCAAATGCTGAAGATTGGCTTAAGGATCACTTGAGAAGACTCCAAGATTCATGAATGTACGATCACTACATGCGGATAAGCTCCGTTGGTTGATGTGATTATGCTGGAATCACAAGGGGACTTATGTTTGAATGCATGAATGCTTGATGTGTTGGAACTCAAACCATCTAATTGTTGCAATCTGGTGATGCTTTTTGATTCTAGACTAGCTTGAGTTTTAAAAAAATAGCAAAAGGAAAGGGTTGAGAGAGTCTATTCTAAGGCCTAGAATGTAAGAAGATGGACGAATGATTCGGCGGAATCCTACAGGGCAAGGTCTTACCATCAAACTGAACAATTTGACACAAGCTCAGTGCAATCTTCTAAGGACTTTTCAAAGATGTTCAAATTATTACCATCAACATTTCTCACCATTCAAGTCAATGCATAAGCAATAGACGTATAACGATTCGAAGTTAAGCTCATATCACTCCAATTGACCACGCAAGGCACACTTACAATCAACAAGAGGCTAGTGGTATGGACAAAACGAATTCCACACAATTCATTCAACAAATTCTTCCATTCAATCTAATTATTTATCATCTAACATGAAGATCCAACAAGAAACCATGCACATTGTAAAGAAACAACACACTTCACCATAACTTCAATGAAAATGGAATTCATTTACAACTTAGGCAACAATTTCTGCCTTCTCCTCCTAATCTACTCTAACTTCTATTCTATTCTCTTAAGACTATCTATTGACTATTGACTATTTGCTATTGCTATTAACCTTTACAAATGAAGAGCTTGAGCTTTATATAGAGAGCTCATTTACAATGAACGGCTAGGACTGATTCTCCATCAATGGCCAAGATTTTACAATGAAACCCTAATTAGGGTTTGTTACAACAAACTCTCCTTAGCCAATGAGAAAATTGCATTCAATGAGCATGGACCAATAGATATCAAGGGTAGGTACATCGGAGTTTGTACATTCATGGGTGAGCTTGGTTCATTAAATCAAGACGCGCTAATGTGGACCTCTCTGATTGGTGGAGTAGTGACTAGGATGCCACCTCAATCTTGCACTTGTAAACTTGATTTGACTCACCATCATGAAGGGATGTTGGGAGATATCTCTTGATACTCAACATTATTCAGTTGCTCAATGTGATAATTGATGAGAAGCGAACTTTGATTAACTCTTCTGAAACTATTTGCTTCTTCAATCATGTTAATGTAGGTCTTGTCATGACCTTGGTTGACTTTCTCTTGCTCCTGATGTACTTTGAGTGGATGCTACACTTGGTTGAATCTAGCTCTTCAATGTACTGAATTTGATTCTTGGATTCCCGAAGGGAATTCAAGATTGTAAAACATTCCTCCATAATGTAGGTTATCTTTCCTTTTATGTACCACGGCCTTGAGGTAGTTGAATGATACTTTCTTACAGGTTGTGATATCCTCATACTTCCAAGATGTGGTGAAAGCCTTCAAACACTTTGAGATCTTCTCTTCCTTGATGTTCTTGTGTTTGCTAATGAAGTCTCTTCTTGATCTTGCATAGTGGTGATGGGGAGTACTTATCATGGTCAAGCCATCCCTTCATCCTTGCTTGTATATCTTGCCTTGTGGTGATTATATGATCTCTCCTTTGCCATTTTATGATCTCTCTATGTCAATATGATAGAATGAGAACCTCGAAGATATCCCGCTTTACTGCTTGCAGCTGCTGAACATTTGAAGTTTTTTAACCTAGTAGCACTTTTGAGTCTTCTTCATGTACTTGAGGTATTCTTGATGCTGATGAAGCTTCTTGAAGGGGTCCTCCTTGTATCATGTCCTTGGTGTTGAAATTTTCTCCTTGAGATCCTTACTCCAATCTTCCTCCAACCTGATCCTTTTGATTTCTTTCCTTGCCTTCTGCAAAACAAACAAATGGGCATCAATCTCACATGATATATAACCTTTACAGACTCCCATTTTGACTTGATCTCTTATTCTATATGTTGCAGGTCTGCTATGTGTTTCTATAGGGGAGATTGCTCCTTTTGATAACTGAATTCACTGTCTGGAAGGTAAACTTAATGTCCTAGGGCAAATCTGGGTTGTCTAATGATGAAGTCTACTAGTTGATATGTCTCTGTTGTGATCATTTCACACATCGCCCCATCGCAAATGGGGACCCCCTCTTTTTGCTCGTTTTTCCCTCGTTTTTCGCCTTCGTTTTTAGGATTTTGTTAGTTGGTTAGTCGTTTGGATTTAGGGTCAAGCCTTAGGGTTTTAAATTTTGTCTTTTCAGGCCAAAATCCAGTCGTTTTTGAGAGCCTTTTGAGCTTCCTTTCTAGGATGCAAATTTTGAATGCAATGAATTCGCCAAAATGGTCTAATTTTCAATTGGAATGTTGATGCAGAGCTTAAATTTGTCGAAGTGTTGAAAGTGAAATATGAATTTTTGTCCGATTGAATATTTTGACCAAATTTTGACCTTTTTTTATTTTGATCCTGGGCATTGGAATTGATTTGTTTTCGCCTCGTGAAGTGTTAAAATGTGAAAAATCATGTTATTTTGGCCTGTAGGAGCAAAATCGCTCCTGTCCCTCAGTGAAGGACGGAAGCTCATTTTCAAATATCTCATCATCCCTGCAGAGTCCAGACAAATTTCAAGTTGGAAGTGATGGAGAACGACGGTATCTTTCCATTGAATATAAATTGAAGATTTTCATGAGCACAGAAATGCCTCCAGGAGGAAAATCGCTCCTGTCCCTCAGTGAAGGACCGGAGCTACAATTCAATTTTGCCTTGTCCTTGCGAGATTTCGATGACTTGATAATTTGAAAGGGTTCAAAGGAAGATGCTTTGCCAAATGAATATAATTTGAGATGCAAAAATGAAGGAGAATGACCCAGAATGCCTAAATCGCTCCTGTCCCTCTCCAAGGGACCAGGGCGAGGTACCTTGTAGCTCTCGTCCCTCTCCCAGGGACCAGAGCGATTTCCTTCATTAGGCAAGATCCAAGCTAAAATCAAGACAAGTGTACGTTCAAAAGCAAGGAAAAACATGAGAAGAACTCATTGAATACAAATTGAAGATTTTTTAGACATCCACAAGGTCCCAAATGGCCTAGTTCGCTCTTGTCCCTCAGGAAGGGACCAGAGCGATTTTTGATATAAATGATTTTCTGGCCAAGTTACAAGCAATGTCAAAGCATGGACGAATGGAGTAAGGCATGACGAGTCCGTTGAATATAAATTTGGAACCTGACAAAGTAAAATAAAGGCCATAAAGGGAGGATCGCTCCTGTCCCTCTCCAAGGGACCAGGGCGATACAGTGGTGATGTTGCTTCTTATGCAAGTTCAAGGTCGTTCCTCCAAGGTTCAAGACCGATCCAAGTCAAGACAAGGTGGCGAAGGACATTTCAAGGCGTCTTCATCAAGCACAAGCGCTTAAAGGTTATCATAATGAAGAAATTCGCACCCTAAGACCTAGATCGCTCCTGTCCCTCAGGAAGGGACCAGGGCGATGTTAGATGCATTGGTCATTTTGTGCACGATTTACGTAAGGTCAAGACTTCATAAGGTCATACAAGGTTCGAGACATCGTTTGAAGATAACATGCAAGAGTTTTGAACGTCCAAACATTGCTAATCAAGGTAAAAAGCTCACATCGCTCCTGTCCTTTGGACAAGGACCAGGGCAATCCTATCAAAAGCATGTATATTCCTTCAAGATCAAAGCTAGGCGAGGATGAATAAGGTGAAGGATGGTGTTCGAAAGATATCACAATGAAAGATCGAAGATAAAAGATGCAAATTGAACGTGAAAAAATGAAGATCTCTCCTGTCCTTTGGACAAGGACCAGGGCGATGAACATCCAAAAGGGACCCATGAACGCACACAAGGCAATCAAATTCGAAGGACCATCAAAATGATCAATGTTGAACGTGGAGATGAAGGAGTTAAACATAAAAAATGCAAAAATCAAGACAAAATCATGGATCGCTCCTGTCCCTCTCCAAGGGACCAAAGCGATGAGGTACGTCCCCTTTGTTTTCATAGTTTTGGCGCCCAAATAAACAATTCAAATTTTCCTTAAATGCTAAATTCGATAAAAAATTGAAAATCCTATTTATGTTGGCATTTAATATGGCGTTGATCTTTTATTAATTATTTTTGCCTTTATAAAAATCGAAATTTGCAAAAATAAAAATGCAAGGCATTAATAATTAATTAATTAATTAATATAAAATCGATTTCAAGCGCTCATTTAAGGAGGTCGGCCTTCTTATTTTATTGCAAATCATTTAAAATCATTTTTAAAAAGTGTTTTTTATCTCCAAGTCGGCCTAAGGGATAAATCGATTGCAAGCGCTATATAAGGGGAGTGGAATTATCATTTTCACATCATCATTTTATCCTTTCACATGCGATCTTGAGGAGAAGGAAAGAAGTGCGATTTCAAACCAAAGGTGGCGCTAATATCATCTTGTGTGGAGTGCGAATTACGTTGAAGACCAAAGGTGGCGCTTAATTATCTAGGGTGGTGCGAACTTGAAGACCCATTTGAGCGAGTTTGAAGATCACATCAAGGGCGAATTTGCTAAAGACTTGAAGATCACGTTCAATCCAAGGGTGGCGAAGTTGATTTTTTGAGGAGACCACATTGAAGATCTATTTTTTACCATCAATTTTGCCTAGGCGATCTTTTCCTTTTTGCATTCTAGAGTTAGCTCTCTTTTGAGGTATGGCGATTTGATTTTTATTGCTTTATTTATTCATCGTCATATTTTAAATTTTGAAGTTTTGAATTTTGATTTTCTAAGCTCAATCATTGTTTTTTAGGAAATGGTAACTCTAAAGACTTATCATGAGGTTTCCTAAAGACTTTATCTCTCTAATCTATGTTATTTATTGCGAAATCGAATTCTTATAATGAAATGTTGTGTAGGTATGGCAACCCCGAAGACGGGAGCATCCACCAGTCGCTCAGCTCTCATGAAAGAGGATCAGAAGACCGAAGAGGTGGAGACTAAGATCGTGTCTAAGTGGAGCAACATTGGAGATACAAATTTAGGGAACTTTAGCACAAAGAAGTTTCGGGAGGTCCCTTACATTGGCAAGCCATCACCTGTCGCCCGGAGAATAATAGAGAGTGGCATCATTAAGGCGGCCAGTTTTCCTCCAGCTATTCAATGCCACGAGTTGATAATCGAGTGTGCCCGTCACTACAATCCACAGTCCAGGACAATTGTGTCCAATGAGGGAAACACTTTGGCATACCTTTCAGAGGAAGCTATAAGTGAAGCTTTCCATCTTCCAGAGCACAGGGACATGATATATAAGAGCATTGAAGGAGCCAGATCAGTGTACGATGATGATCCAGATGCTTGCCTAAGCATAATCAATAAGAACTGGCTACTCAAGAGTCGTCCCCGTCTAAGCAAGGTACCGAACACACCACACCGGATTGATTTCCAGGAGGAGTACAGAGATTTGATTACCATGCTCAACAGAGTTACAGGAGCACCTCATGCCTTCTATTTTGAGAAGTGGATGTTTTACTTCATCCAGGTGATTGTTCAAGGAAAGGGTACAATACATTGGGCTAGGATAATTAGCCATTGCTTAGACGTACAGTTGAGGAGACTCAGGGCTACTAAGTCCTTCCACATGAGTTCGTACGTTATCTATGCTTTAATCAGGAGTGTTGAGTACGCAGGACTACCTCACAGAGGAGTGATTGGAAGAGGACTCGGCGAGGTCAGAGCTTGTGAATCCTATACCTACTTGCATCATCCGCCAGGGAAAAACTACAAGTTAGTTAATGATACTTTCACGATGAACATCACAAGGACGTTGCAAGGAGGGATTCACAACAGATTATCTCAGGATGCCCAGGAATTCATCAAGAGGTACGGTGCTTGGTTCATTCAGTTTCCCAAATTCACTTACATTAGAGTGCATGGATGTCCTTTACCTCCATACATGTTGCCAAGGTATCCGACAGACAGAATTGTGTTACTTGAGGTAACAAGGCAGTTGGCAACGTATGTGAAGGCATTCAGACACAGACATCAGAATGGAGTTCAGGTACCTATTATTTTGGGTAATTCGGTTGAGGTATGTCCTAAAGTCTTAGCCATGGATGACGCAGAGAAGGAGTTAGCCTTGTATTCTTTTTCATCTTTTGCTTGGAGAAATAGTTTTGATCCACATGGACATTTAGAGGAGACGGTCGGTAGAAGATTTAAACATGAGCACCAAATTGAAGATTTTATGATGAACCTCCTAGATGATCTTGAAGTGAAGCGAAAGATACATTCTAGATTGCCTTTGGATTTCATCAGGAAATGCAGGATTTACAGAGTGGCCGACCAAGCTCAGGACAATGGCAGGCACATTCAGTCTTCCTATGATAGAGAAAGCAAAACAATAAGGTTGGATTGGAATGAGCCCGAGGCCGTGGATTTAGATGATTTGATGGCACCAGTTTTGTCTTGTACTCGCAGATGGGTAGACGTTCAGCATCAAAAGTTGAGAGAACAAGGCATAGCTATGTCTTTTACTTTGGAAGAGAAACCAGCCGAAGGTGGAGCCAGTGTGAGTGAAGGCAATCCTAATCCTAGGAATTCAGGTGAAGGTAACCTTCGATGTGCCAGTGAGGGCAATCTCCATCCAAGAGGTTCGAAGAGAAAGGAAAGATCAGAAAAGAAAGAGCCTTCCAAGAAAAAGCAAGGTGCCAACAAAGATCAAGCACCAGGTACTTCTTCTAGACCAGAGAATAGAACAATTCGAGTGGAAGAGTCCATGGAGTCTATGGTACAGAATGACAAGCAGGAGGAAGGACAGGCACAGCATGTTTCATCCGATGGATCTCTCCAAGACTATGCTTTAGATGAAGATAATGAAATGACCTCTCCTCCCAGAGAAGAAGAAATAGTACATAAAGAGATTCAAGTTCAAGAAACAAGATCGAATATTCCAGATTGGTTGAAGGAAAGATTGACTAAGGTGATCGTCGTAGAGGACGAAGACAGTGCAATTGATTTAGAGAGCCTTGTTGGACGTTCACATGTGATAACAGAGAAGAAGAAGGCTACAAGGATGTCCAAGATGATTCGAGATGAGACTGGATCTAGGAAACTGCAGATAGCTACACCGGCAGCAGATAAATATGAGGGTGAGATCCTAGCAGAGGATTATGATATACAGACTATTGAGTTAGGACCATCCACAGCAGAGCAGACTTTAGATGATGCTACCGACACATTTGAAGCATTAAAGGACAAGCTTAGAGAAGAAGTGGAAAAGAATAGAAAGCTTGAGAGAGAGAGAGGTGCATGGAGGTCATATTTCAGTCACATCAATGAACCTTTGGGACATCAGGATCCAGTTAGATCACCAGTGCAAGCATTGCCCCTTCAATCAATCAATGAAGCAGAAAGATTCAGGAACCTGGTCTAGCGTACATGTAATTGGATGGATAGATCTCATACAGTGGCCATAGAGTTTGTTACAAGGATGACGAAGATCATTCATCAGGCTATCCAAGTTCTTGAGATTATCCACAGATTGATGGCAACAGTAGCTGCATTTGCCCATACCAAGGACGTTGTCATCCCTGTCTTGAAGGTAATAAGACACACATCCAGAAGAATTTTAGCGCAGGAGAGGATCTTGGAAGGTGATTCTCACAGTTTGTTTCAGTGGTCAACCTTACTCCATATAAAGAAGTGTTCTCTTCGAGGACATCAGTGTTAGATGTGGTCAAGTTGAGGAGGTGATCAATCCGATCCAGGACAGAGTATTTGAGGTACTTCGTACCATTCTTGGCAGAAGGATCGAGGTCGAGACAGATGTGGATATGCAGGAATTTGAGGATAGAATCAAGATCATCTTTCGCAAGGACGCAGATGTTACAGATGAGCAGTATGATCAGATGTTTGCCACCATGCTCCTGATTGATAGAACGAAGGAACTTGAACCTACTTGGGACGCAGCTCTTCTAGATGCATTCGATCAGGTCATCCACTTCGAAGAGAGTATCAAGAATCTTCCCGAGATTCCAATCACAGAAATCGAAGGAATTGTGACAAAATTCATTGCATATGCTAAGAAAGAGAATTGGAAAGGGAATAAGATTCTAGATGAAAGGTTGTTACAGATGACATGACATCTTATTTCTCATTGGTTGATACCTCCTAGGTTTTTGTGCCGAATTTAATATTTGGCTATGTATTTAATATTGTTCAGTAAAAAGGAGGTCATTTGTAACAAACCCTAATTAGGGTTTAGGTGTCATGATCTTGTCCATTGATTTGTTTTCAATCTGGACCTTTCATTGTAACTGGGGATGCTATTTATACCCCCATTTTTCATTTCATTTAATAATAGTCGAATAGTCAAGAGAGTAATAGTGAAATAGTTGATGTAATAGAGAAGAGATTTTAGAGTTAGAAGCAATTTTATCTTGTAGCAAGATTGAGTCTTGAAGAGAGAAATTCAAGCAATTGTTGTACATGATGACTTGGAAATCAATAAAATATTGAAGTTATGGTGTTTTGTTGCAAATTTCTTGAGTTATCTTCATGGTTGTTTGGCATACTTGAATCATGCTCAATCGAAGTAGATTATTAATTTGAAAGACGAAGTGTGAGATTTGATATTTGGTAGGATTCGCAATCCAAACCACTAGCTTCTTGCTGATTGTAGGAACGCCTTGCGTGGTCAACTGGAGAACACTTTGAGTCCTTAACCTTCAATTATCATTGTGTCTTGGATATGTACCTTCGTAGTAGTGTCCTTGGTCTTTGATGCATTGAACATCATTATATTACCTTAGAAGATCGCACTAATTTCAATTGAGTTGTTATCTTATGGCAAAATTGAAGTTGGTTGAGTCTTGCCAAATCTCGTCCATGCTAAGTCATTCATAGGGTTAGGCTAGATTAGACCTCTTTAAACCCTATCTTTTGCTTTTTTTTTTGAAAGTTCCTTTAGTTTAGTAAAATCTTCGAGCTTCGAAAGCGTAAGACCCCTTGGAGGAAACAGCAAATCACATCATACCACTAAAAAAGCTTGTCCACACGTGGAGACCCCACTAAAAGAACCTTGGAGTCCACCTAACTGATCCTTTTGCAGATCTTCGGCAGTTAGAGACTATTTTCTCAAGAGAGGATAAGATGCCTATTGGTATTTTATTTTGTGCATGATTGTGTATAAAATACACGTCAACAGTCTCCCAGCTGGGTACATGAATTTGCCTTCCTAAAACATCAGATCTGTATCTTTAATGCTTGAATTTATCTTCCTTGATCATCAGGTCTGCACCTTCAATGTCCAATTTCGCCTTTGTGACGGAGCAGTTCACTAATGTTTTAATGAAACTCAGTCATGTATGGATAAAATTCGCTGCCTTGCTGAAGAAATTCGCCAAGTCTGCTCTCAAATTCACACTTGGAGAGAAGAATATGACTGAATTGGTGGCTAAAATGAATGTTTTGACCCTTCCCTTTATAGGCGCTTTAGGGTAAAAGAAGTCTCTTCCCATAAGGCCGACTTGATTAAAAATAACAAATCACCTTTCTCATGCTAGTCGGCTTCACCTCTTGCCACAATGCTTGAATTTGAGGAATTCGCTCAAAACAGGGGGCAAGGTACATGATTTCAAAAATTCACTCCATGTCCTTAGCAAGGTACATGGTCAAGATGAGAAATTCGCTCCATGTCCTTGGCAAGGTACAGGGTCCAAGTAAGAAATTCGCTCCATGTCCTTGGCAAGGTACAGGGTCCAAGTAAGAAATTCGCTCCATGTCCTTGGCAAGGACATAATTCAAAGTTCTCTCTAGGACCTCAACAAGGACGGGACTTGAAATGCAATTCGCTCTAGGACCTTTGGAAGGACAAAACTCAAAATTCGCTCTAAGACCTTTGGAAGGAAATGTCTTGAAATTCGCTCTAAGACCTTGACAAGGTACATGACCTTGTGAAGATTTTCACTCTAGGACCTCTGGAAGGTACATGAAAAAATTCGCTCTATGTCCTTTGAAAGGACAAGGTCAAGATGAAAAAGTTCACTCTATGTCCTTTGGAAGGACAAGGTCAAGGTGAAAACGTTCGCTCTATGTCCTTTGGAAGGACAATGCTTGGAGGTAAAAAATCGCTCTTGTACCTTAGCAAGGACAAGACTTGGAGGTAAAAATCGCTCTTGGACCACCTTAGGACCTTTCCAAAAAAGTTCGCTCTATGTCCTTTGGAAGGACATGCAAAGGACATGGTCAAAGTGAAAAAGCTCGCTCTATGTCCTTTGGAAGGACAAGGTCTAAGAAATTCGCTCCATGTCCTTTCCAAGGACAGGGTAAGAAGAAATTTGCTCCAAGACCTTCAGAAGGTACATCAATTGGATACAAAAATTCACTCTAGGACCTTGGTAGGGTACACATGTTGAGATGCACTCTTTGTCCTTCGGAGGGTACAAGACTTTTATCAAAATTTCGCTCCATGACCCTTGGAAGGACATGACCTTGGTAAAGATTTTCGCTCTATGTCCTCTGGAAGGACATGATCTTGAAGATAGAATTTCACTCTTGGACCTTGGCAAGGACAAGACTTGGAGGTGAAATTCGCTCTTGATCTTCACTTGGACAAATTCGCTCTGGACCCTTAGCAAGGACATGACTTTGAGTTCGCTCTAGGACCTCTCCAAAGATAGGGTCTAAGGCATTTAGGCAAATTTAGCTCCAACTTTGGTGTAAGGGACGGGCTTTAAGAAAGACTCTTGACTTAGTCCTTTCACCTGACTTTGCTCAGTTTTTTCAATCAAGTCTTTCACCCATAAATCATTCTTGAAAAATGCTTGATGACTTACTTCACTCCACTCAAGAGACCAACCTAACATGACGACCCTCTAGATACTTGAGAAAATTTATCCCTTCAATGCAAAGGTTAATAGCAAAGACTCTAAGACAACCTAGAAAGCAACAAGTGGGGGTCCCCATTTGCAATGGGGCGATGTGTGAATACCTCACAACATGACTCTTGGTCTTCCACAGGTTGATTCTAGTGTGGTTGCTCGAAATGAGCTAATATTAGTGGCATGGTTGTAGTTACTCGATATGAGCAAATATTAGTGTCATGTAATGGTCTCAAGTTGATGCTCATATGAGCAAAATATTTGGAAACGATCTGGAATATAAAAAATTTTGACCAAATTGTCAAAAATTATATAAGATCATAGTAAAATATAGATTTGATCTATAATATATTCTTTTAAATAAATTACATTTTAACTATTGAAATACAACTCTAAATAAAAAACTACAATGAAACATAAATCTTAATGGGGAAGGTCGACCATCAAATGTAGGCTTTGAAGATGCATATTGTAGTTAATTCTTTAATATGTCTTATGTATAGGAGCTTTTATATTTGTTGAAATTGATTAACAATTAAACATTTTCACTACTGTGGGGAGTTGATTGTAGTATTGAAAATAATATCAAGACATATAATTAATAAAACACTAATTTGTTTTGATATTCGAAACTCAAAATATCAAAGATTCAAAAATACATGTAAAATAATGTAAGCCACAAAAAACCTATCAAAGATTCAAAAGAAAGTATCTATAGATTTGGGGACCCTACATCTGCAATAGTGTCGAATTTTATGTAAAATTGAAATCCTTGTGATACATCTTAAAAACATGTTTCAAAAATCTAAGTGTTATCAATTTTAGTCAATCAAGTCAAACCCTACGTTGCATGTTGGGCAAACGTTTACGAGTTTTTGCATATTTTTTCATTGGAACCACATCAAGTTTTGGTAGATAATCACAACCAAGCATTAATGCCAATTACTTGCCAGGTTTAGCATGCGATTACTCGTGGGTCTTGCGAGTAATCACAGATTTTTGCATATATGTTCATTATGGTATTGTTTATTTCTGGTTAGCTTTCCAATTAGGTTGCATATTCTAATCTTTAAATTTGTGAAGAGTTCCACTATAATTTTAACAAAAATTCAAGTAGAATAGCATGGATTGAAAATTGTTTCATTACTAATTTACACAAGCATCGTTTTGTAGTCAATCATAGATTAGTAGACCATCAAAGATGTGCACTTGGTAGCCTTAGGTCATTCAAATGATCCATATTCATCACCCAATTTATTTGGCAGTTTTAAGGTATGCACAAAAAACACTTGTTCTAATACTAATTATAATGGACTACAACAACCAAGGTTTGGAAAAATTTGACCAAAAAATCATAAACTACCTAAGGCAAAGATGAGATCATAAAACAATGGTGTGAGATAAATCATCTCCAACATGGTACAAAAGAATTTGCATATTTATTCAATGGTAAAAAGCCCTAACTTCTTGATCAATCCCTAGAAAAGTGGTCCCATTCACTACACTATTGACATAGTCTGATAGGGCAACCTTTAGATAGACACTTGTAATGGAACTTCCAACCTAACTTGATCAAAACGAACACCATCTCCAACATGGTACAAAAGAATTTGCACATTTATTCAATGGTAAAAAGCCCTAACTTCTTGGGCAATCCCTAGAAAAGTGGTCCCATTCACTACACTATTGACATAGTTTGATAGGGCAACCTTTAGATAGACACTTGTAATGGAACTTCCAACCTAACTTGATCAAAAAGAACACCATCTACAAAGTAATCTTCTAATTGTCTAACATCTTGGGCAATTCCTTGCAAAGTGGCTACATTCACTAAACTATTGACATTGTATGATAGGGCAACCTTCATATCCAGATGACTCTTTAACTAGAAATTCCAACCTAACTTGACCAAAAAGATAAGCAATTCCTTCTTCAATAAGGGTAAGTTGCCTAGCAACCTCTACCCACTCTTCTTTGATTAAATGTAGCCTAATCTTTGAATCAGCTAAGTATTTGAAGTTCTTCATTCACAACTATGACTACAACTTTCACTTCAGATCTAAAAATGCATTGATGGATTTTTCTTAGGTACCTCTCATAGTCTCCTTTATTCTTTGTGTGCCACCTTTGTTTGGGCTAAATGGCATTAATTTCATGTAGCCCGACACTAGTCTTCACTTCATCTCTCTTCCTCCTAATAACACCTTTCCTTTTACCATTGTTCTATTTATTTTTTGATTACTCTGAGTCTCATATAGCACGGAAGTCTTCTACAATCATGTAGTGTCTTGCTAGGGGCCTAGGAGTTATCCAACAACCTATCTATTTATTTGGTTACTGCCAAGTTACCCCAGATGTAGTATGTGAATACTTGATTACTATTGGATTCTTTTCTAACATGCACTTGAACCAAAAGCTCCTAAATAAGTATGTGTGCTCTTGGGCAGGTTGATCTTCTCTTCCTTTATCTATGTCCAATTATTATTGTATTGGCTGGCCTATTTAATCTTATTCCATTTTATTGTGTCATCATCAATAGTTATGCCTAACTTAGGTCATTATTAATGCTGATCTGACTTCACAAAGGCAATGACACCAAATGTTGACTGCTTACTAACTAGACTATAAAGCAATAATATACAAATAAAGAACAATATATACTAGATTAATTGTTTGTGAGTAACACAATAAATTGTTTTTTGAGGCAGCGCTTGATTATGAATAATGTAGATCAGGCAGGACCATCCATAGATAAGAGCCTTTCTTTGACTACAAAAATTCCATTTAGAGTGTCCAATGATAGTCAATTAGACCACAACCGTTGGCAATTGCATACAACTATTTATTATCAAATTGTCAAAAACCCAAACCAGACATGGAATTAACAACATAAATCTGCTTTACAAGTACCAACAAATTATAACAAGTACTTGTTATGCTAACTACACCTTTTGTATATAAGAAATTAAGTTTTGATAACAAAATCAATTCCAAAGACAATTGTTGAGGTGTCATTGCAAGTAATGGATGTGATATTTAATAAATCTGATGTTGGACCATAGTGATTAAATATTGGCATTCCCTCATACGCATTTTATCATCATGGCAAAGCTGAGTTACAACTACCTTGGTGACTAGGCATAGTTTTTGGCTTATTTGCCATAATTTGATGGTTTGTGAAAAGATGGTTCTAGGTTTCAAACACAGGTGTGTTGCAGCTTGATCAGATCCTTGATGTGGCTGGTCACTGTTGTGTCCAAACTGCTTAAGCATTTAAATGATTATCCTGCTTGGTATTATTGCTAAATAAGTTGTTAAAACACATTTCTTTTATGCTGGTGGTATTTGGATTCATTGCTCTCAAGACTTTCATGGGTTAGATGAATTAAGTGGCATGTCGGAGTCAACACCTCTCTCTCGACAAAAATATTATATAGATGTGTGTGAATTTTATAGTTTCCTTTCACAGTTCCAAAACTTTAGTCATACTTCGTTGTTTTCGATACATGTAAAGTCTACAAAATTTTGTAAAAACTACTCTCAAGTTTTAAGAGTACATGATGATATTTCTCATGCTTCCAACACAGGTCAAAATGAATGCCAGATGAAATACTTAATGCCCTCAAAAGTTTGTCACTATTGCCCTTTACATTACACAATAGCAAGCTAATTAAAAAAGGAAAGATAAATTCTCTTTCCTTATCATTAATCAGGAACAACTTGTCATGCTTCACCATCCTTTCACAATTGATAGGACAAAAGATTGTCAGGTATCCCCAATAAAAATGGCATGAAAAATTAATATAGAAATAAAGATTCTGAGTTTGAACATGGGACCTTGAAGCCCAAAAACATAATAAAAAGAGGTCTGAAATGTTAATCCAATCTCGTGTCACCAACAGCAGTAGAGTGGATTAAAATACCAATCCAATCTTGTCTCTAAAAATTTTTATTCCTAAAAAATTTTTGGAACATCCATATATACTCTCAATTTTCTATTTTTCAAGGATTTGCCAAGCATGGGTTGTACTCTTACCTTGTGACTTTAACAAAATGTTTACAACTCCAAGTCAAATGGCTTTTAAACTATTACAATCTGAAGCTTCATTTTAGAAAATAATGGTCCTAAATGTGTTTAACTAGCAGCTAAAACACCAAAAGAAATTTGCATATCACTATTCATGTAAACATTTAATATCGCCTAACTAGTTTCGACTAATAAAGTCTTCTTGGGGAGTTTCGGCCAAGAAATTTTCAAATAATGTATTGTGGTGCCAAATGGACTTGACTGTTGTTTGACATATCTTTGGAGACTTACATCACTCTCCATTCCGATGTGATCCCAATATGGACAGTCTTGTGCCCCTTTATAATTGTGATAACCCACCATCTCTCTCTCTCTCTCTAGATAACTATGATGAGGAAAGTCAACAACGACTTGAATATGATCTACTACTTATAAAGAATCGTATTCCACGACCTTCAAAGACCTTATAGCCATATCTCTAAAGGACTGCCAAAATAGGTAGAAGTCAATATAGTTATTCGATTAATCAAGAGTATATGCGGCAGCAACACAATCTGCCAAGGATGACAGCAACCACCTTGTGAAGAGATAGAATAGTATTGACAGCGATGTATTTAAAGAAATAGCCGATTTCATCAAGTATCACCACCTAATGATATAAATTAATTAAGTTACGAGCACCGATTATAATTATAGGTGTCAGGGTTGCGGTCTAGTAAGGAAGACGTCGAATTACTTGGCGAAAGGTGGAATATGAATATGGACGATTTAATATATTTGCTATAAATCTCTGTTTACAAGCACCGTGGTATTAGGGGTCAAAGTATTAGACTTTGTAGTAGCTCGATCTTCCATTATTGGATGGACACAGAAACATTTCCGTAGCGATGACAAGCTATTACTAATGGTGCAGAAGTAACATCATGTCTATAGCGATGATTTCACCACAAGAGTTCGGATAGAAGGAGCGGACTGTCATGGTCCTGATCTAATATCCATTTTACAAACAGCGAATTTGAATATGAAATCGTCTTACGAAGTAAGACTTCACGATTTCATAAACCCACCAGAATACTCTAATATAATCTAAACAGCTATTGGTTAAGAATGTTAAATAAAGTGTCGCCACTCTTACTAGGAAGATATTGGTGGAAGAGACACAGCCTTCCATTCGATGAGTGGGATATATAAGCATCAAGCTGACCGTCAAGTGAGGGGAAAAAAGGAGGAGAACGAACAGCCTATCAGCTTGGCAGATGCAAATACGAATAGCATTTTAACATCGTTTTTCTGGAACAGCTTAAGCAGTATAAAGGATAGAAATAGCTATAAGCATTTAAGGAATTCCTTGAAGGTAATCGACATTGGCCAATCAGGAATACTAGATCATCATTGTATTAGAGAAAACAAAGATCGATCTCTCTCTCTCTCTCTCTCTCTCTCTCTCTCTCTCTCTCTCTCTCTCTCTCTGCATGGGATGGCTATAGTTGGATAACATAAATGAGATCACGTTCCATCTCTTTGCCTCCAGTCATTCTTTGCAGTATGTACATCATAGTCTTCCTGATTTGGTACATTGAGATGAGTATTTGACAAATATTACAAGTTTGTTTTGCTCTCTCTCTCTCTCTCAATAAATTATCATAAAAAGATCACAAATTAGTCACAAAAAGATAACAAACTTCACTTACAATCTGCTACAGTCTTCTTATAAAATCTGCAGACGTTTAGTCTTCGTTGTTTGTTGCATTCTTACATACATTCTCTTAAAGCTGCAATATCTATTGGCATATTTCTCACATGTATTTTTGCAATATCTACTTGTATCACACACCTCTACCACAACTTCACCACATTAAAAACCTCTTCTTATATCTTCACGTTTCTATGAAAGGATATCTCTTTGAATAGATATAGCTTTTACCTTTTCATTAAACATACCCTTTGCATTTAGTCTAGACTTTTACTTATTACTAAATGTGTCTTTAACCAAAAGAAAGATACACTTAATCGCACCTCTCCAAAAATGCAATCACTACTTGTATTATGTTATTATTAAGTGAATGCACCATATAATTGCATCGCACCATTTTAACAATAATTCCTTTTAGCAAGTATTAATTGCTGACTTTTCATTGTGTAATCATTGCCATTTAAGTACTGTTTTTGTCATTTACTGACTGCTCACTTCATGCCACATCTATTTTTGTTTTATATGGCTTTTCAAAAACATTCGCTGTCCTTCAATTTATCTTAGTCATTGCTTCTTATTCAAATGCAATTGGTGCACTTTTTTGTCTAGTCTTTTTTCTGTTTTTCCTATTATTTGCTTATGTCTTTTTCTGGTTTGCTGTAGGATATTTGTCTTTAGTGATCTGTACCTTTGCCTTCATTTATTTCTTTTACTATTCCGATCGCTTAGTAATTCTCTTTGGTGCTTCATCATGTTGGTCACTCTTTAATCTGAATCATATTTCATTATACTAAGACATGTTAATAATTGCATCTCCTTATAATCATTGCTGTCCTTCTAATTTACCAGTATTGACTATTATTTCCATAGTAATTGCTGATAATAATTGACATTCTTCTTCTTCTCATAGATCGCTATATTGTGTGTGTTTTGCAAACATAGTTTGAATATTTTATGTTGATCATGCTTTCATCGATATATGAGCATCGACTTCAACCTGTAGCTTGCTCATCTCTCAAAAATTCATCATTAATTGACTTGGTAAGAAACCACTCTCTATTGATTAATCATTAAGCTCTGTTTTCATCTTGTTAATGTTGGATCTCAATGGGGCAATTCTTTCTTTAAGTTATTCCAATCAGACCTGGCTCCAAGACAATGCTATTGATCCAAAAGTGTTCCTCCATATTCCTTCATCGGCCATTAATTTATTACATCGAAGATCATGCCTTGTTAATCCTCTTTTACACAGTATCTTATTTTTAATTTTGATATATCCAGCTTCGCAAGAACTGACTTGAGAGAATTAAGAACAACCATAGTTTGTGGAGCTATGAAGTACAAGGAATGATCTAACCTTATCATGCTATAAGAATTTCTCTTCAGGTGTCTTGTTTGATCATATGAGTATTGAAAGTTGTTAGAATTGTAGGTTATCTTGAAAGGCCTTAATCCCATTCAATGTACAATATCTTGAATATGATCAATGTATTTCTGTTTCTTAACTTCAGGATTTGTATCATCATATATTGAACAACTACACCTAGTTCTTATAGTCATCTCATGCCCTTTGACATCAACGACAATATTCTAACACGGTACCTATCATGGCCTTGTAGCCAAAAGCCATCCTTGCATTTTTAATGTTATATCATGGTCTCTAAATTGCACATGAGGGGGGATGTTGGTATGAAAATGGCATATTACCTGACTAGTTTCCTATTAAATTTTATCCACACATATCATAAGATCAAGACACTTCTAACAATCGTAGTATGTCCTAGGGTTTCATCCTTGTCTTTATAACAAGGGTTTCTTCATTGTATAATAACAGTTTCATTTATGCATCTAATGAATTATTAGGCTTCATAGCATTTTTATTGCTTTTTTTTATTGTGTGGAATGTTGTTTTGGTTGCAGGTGATCCTTGGGCTACTATAGGGTTGATCAACAACTCTTAAATTCACATCTTTAAAACAAACAACCAATTCCCTTGAAACATTTTCCATATGGAATCTGGCTTAAAAAATATAGCCAATATGAGCCACTCTGAATACGCATGAAAGAAGTATTATAGACCTCTCATGTTTTTACTGAATTCTTAGAATGTATCTCATTTATTCTTTTTACATCTCAACTAAAAAAACTATATTGCTTCAATCTCATAAGATAAATCCCAATTTAACATCTCAGACCCATAAAAACAAAACCTAAAACTCATGTTTCCGTTGGATATGTAGAAGGTACCATGTTAATAATGTCTAGATCTCCACTTAGCCCAACCATATTGATCCAATCTCATTCGAAACTAAATCCAAAACAATTATTGAATGTGAAGAAAAAAGCTGCTTCAAGAATGAGGCTTCATAACAGATCATTACAAAATGCAAAATAGTTAAGACCGCAGAAAGTTTAACACTGAATGATGTGAACATTTAAATAGAATTATTTTACTCATATGTTTCAGCCTATTGCTCGACTGCAAAGAATATTCAAATGTAGATCTACCTTTCTATAATTATGACCTTGTAACAGAAAAAAATCATAATTCTCAATAAATTATCATAAAAAGATCACAAATTCTAACAGAATTATTACTTAACAAATAAGAAAATTCATCCAATAAGATTGGATAATGAGCTTTATCAAAAATAGAAAAAAGCAAACAGGATCACATAACAGTTTTCAACAATCGATGGACTACCAGAAATACTTACTCGAGAGATACTGACAATCGAGAAAATGAACCCTGGTATGGACACCATGGGAAGCCAAATGGCTGCAAAAGATAGATAAAATCAATAAATAATATAAAAATTACAGGAGGTTCCTTAATTCAAATTCAGCTGTACATTATATTGACATGATCAAATGGTCATCCAGTTATACAATTGCAAAAGGATAATATTTACCAGTACACATATATTACACATATATTTCCAATGTAAGAACTTCTCATTTCATGCTAAATAGATTGAAAAAGAAATTAGAAGGAAAAGTTTGAAATGAATGCAAGAATCAATACCACTAATTGTACAAGTCATAATACAATGCTTTTATATTACTAAAGTTTCCTAAACTTACTAATATGAATTCACATCTTGAACAAATTGAAACGATGATTAGTGTGTTAGAATAATATTTATTTACTTTGTTAATGGTCAATAATGTATTTAGTTAGGTGATATCTTAATTACCTTTTGCAGTGTGTAGGTAGTTAGCTGGGTTAGTTGGCATATTAAATATCTACAGTATTTTATATGCCTATATATTGTAATTTGTAATCAGTTAATATGAACAAGATATTTTACCAGTGAATCTGATTTTCACATCATATCAGAGCAAAGGTAAAGATATTTTTCGAAAATCCTGTCCAGTATAATATTTTCGAAATATTTCAAAAACCCGTCTAGGGTTTTTTTGTGCCTGGCTCCTATGTCTGTTTTTTGTGAGTCTGCCTTGGGAGTATTTTCTCCCACCCACGTTCGTTTTCCATCTGAAAAATTGTGTTTTTCGGCTAGGGCACGGAACCTGTTTTTCTTTTTCAGAAAATCTGCATGTTTTTTAATGACCTAGGGTTTCTGTAAATTCGCCTAGGTTTTGACCCTCTATTTCAAGGCGAGATTTTTTCGATCGCAGATTCTTGATGGGTTTTTCGAAACCTCAACTGGGTCACCATCAGATTTTGGTTTTGACCCTCTATTTCAAGGCATAAAAAAATTCTGGTTGCAAAATTGTTGTGGGTTTTTCAAGAGATCAACTGGGTTGTCATTGGATTTTCCTAGGTGCATCGTTTTCCGTGCCTCGTTTTTTGAGCCCACGGATTTGACCCTTCATTTTTAGAAAAATTATTCTCATTGCAGATTCTTTCTAAGTTTCTTGCAAGGATTTCTAGGTCTTCATCAGATTTTGATTTTTTTGGGTTAGTCGAAAATTTTACCTCGAAAACTGTGCTAGGGTTTTGAGATTATCTCCTTCGTTTCAAGTCAGAAAAAAAATTATTTGCAGAATCTCTGTGGGTTTTTTGAGATCTGAACTGGGTTGTCATCAGATTTTTCTAGGTCTTCTGAAAAATTTGTGTCTCGAAAACTGTGCCAAGGTTTCACTTTTTGCCTCTAAATCCGACTTGCAGAATTTATAAAAATTCTTTGTTTTCATCCTCTGGTTTTCGTGAAATTCGTGCCTTCACCAGTTCGACCTTCGGGTACGTGATGGCATCGTTGACGAACATTATGCTCGAAAGCAGCCAGAAGTTCAATGGCCGCAACTACAACACCTAGAAGCAGCGTATGTTGACGATTTTTGAGTACCGATGTCTTGATGCAGTTGTTCTAGGCACGTCTCAACGTCCAGATAATGTCGGAAAAGATCAAGACAAATGGGATGAGCTTAACCAAGAAGCCGTCATGCTCATCAAACTCTCTGTTACCAATGAGCAGCTACCTCAGGTACCTGTTGTAACGTATTCACACATCGCCCCATTGCAAATGGGGACCCCTACCTTTTTGCTTTCTAGGGTTAGTTTAGTTTGCTTGGTTGCCTGGTCTTGGCTATTAGTCTTTGCATTAAAGGGTCGCCAAGGGGCTCATTAGAGTAGCAGGCTTTGCTTGAGTCAGGTGGATCTCCTCAAGAGGTCAAGTCAATTGAGTGACTAGGGGTTATTTAGATCATTCCTAAGGTGTTTTTTGTGTACTATCTGGTCGCACTTCAAGTTGCTAAATCAAACCTTGGTTGAATGCATAATGTCCTCTTAGGTCCCATCCCTTACATCAAGGGCAAAGCGAATTCGCCTTGAGAAGTCTAGAATGTCATCCTGATCCTCAAATGTCCTGAAATTTGGCTAAGTCTGGAATGTCATCCTGATCCTCAAATGTCCTGATATTTGGCTAAGTCTGGAATGTCATCTTGATCCTAAAATTTGACTAAGTCTAGAAAATTGAAGAATCCTCCAAAAACTAGATTTTGCATTATAACTCCTAGAGATCTGAAACCACTCTCAAACATCCTGACAGTATATATGGAATATAACTTAAAGTATAAGTGACATTTCCTTATATCTGACGGAGAGGCTAAAATGTCAAATTTCTCTCCTGACCCTACCAAAGGGTCTAGATCGAAATTTAACAAAGGACCTAAATTCTTCACCTAAATCATTGAATGGTTGAGCAAATTTGCAAGGATATGGAAGGAAATGGATCTAGGATCAAGTCTAAGACAAAGTCAAGTCAGTTTGAAGGTGAATTGAGCCTAGAATAGGAATTTCGCTACTGACCCTTCCAAAGGGTCCAGAGCGAATTCCTCTATAAGACACTCTACATTGCCAAAGCCATGAGCTAATCCATGTCCCAAGTATTATTGAAGGCAATTCACTTGTTTAAATGAAGAAATGTGGGAAATGGAGTCAGAAATCAACCCAAAATGCAAATTTCACTCCTGACCCTTCCAAAGGGTCCAGAGCGAAATTCACATAACCTTCATTTTCTTCCTTGTCATGGCCAAGTTTTGGACTTCTAAGGCATGGTTGGAGTGACCTTGAGGTGTTCTAGCCTTTGAAAGAAGGTTTGAGGTGATGAAACAGTAAAAATCAACCTAGAATGGAAATTTCGCTCCTGACCCTTCCAAAGGGTCCAGAGCGAAATTCTCCATAAACCTCATTTTCTTCCTTGTTTAGACTAAAAGCCTTGTTCGTTGGACATAGTGGGGGTAGATGGACATGTTTTTGCCTTAGGAAGTGAATGAAAGCATTGAAAAGTGAGGATTTCGTCCAAGATTGGGACTTTTGCTCCTAACCCTTCCAAAGGGTCCAAAGCGAAATTCTCCATAAACCTCATTTTCTTCCTTGTTTAGGCCAATATTTAAGTTCCTTGGGCATATTTGGAAGTGGATTGACATGTTTTTGCCTTCGGAAGTGATTAGAAGTGGAGGAGTGAAGGATTTTGTCCTAAATCATGAATTTCGCTCCTGACCCTTCCAAAGGGTCCAGAGCGAAATTCTTGAAAACACCTATTTTCTCCTTAGATGAGATCAAGACCTTGGTTCTTATGGCGTGGATGGAAGTGAAGTGATGTGTCCTTGCCTTTTGAGGTGGATTGGAGTTGAAAAAATGAAGAAATGAGCTCAAGACATGAATTTCGCTCCTGACCCTTCCAAAGGGTCCACAACGAAATTCCCAAAATCTCCTTTTTCTCTCAATTTTGTGTCAAGCCAAGTGTGGATCAGGGTGAATTAAGCTTGGAGATACCCCTAGGCATGCCTTTGAATAGCTTGTGACCACCAAATGTAAAGGAATTGAGCTAAAACTTGAATTTCGCTCCTAACCCTTCCAAAGGGTCCAGAGCGAAATTCTCTATAGGTCCTATCCTTGGCCATGGTTTTTAGCGAAATTCTCCTTTCAGGCCTTTCTGAGGTCAAACAAGTGTTGCCTTCATGAGAGAGGGATCCAAAGATGAGAGTCCAGGTAGAAGAAAGTGAGAAGGATAGAGCAAAGTGAGAAGAATGGAGCTAAGTAAGAGAAAACAAGCAAATCTTGAATTTCGCTCTTGAACCTTCCAAAGGGTCCAGAGCGAAATTCCTCAAACCACTTATTTTCTCCTTGTGTGAAGCCAAAACATTGGTTCCTATAGCATGGTTGGAGGCGGAGTGATGTATTGTTGCCTTGCAAGATGAATTGAAGTTAAGGAAATGAAGGATCAAGTCTAAAACTTGAATTTCGCTCCTGACCCTTCCAAAGGGTCCAGAGCGATATTTTCAAAATCTCCTCTTTCTCTCAATTTTATGTTAAGACATGCGTTGATGAAGGTGAATTGGACTTAAAGATGGCCATAGGCATGTATTTGAATAGGTTATGAGTCCAAAAAGTAAGGATTTTGAGCTAAAGAATGAATTTCGCTCCTAACCCTTCCAAAGGGTCCATAGCGAAATTCCCAAAATCACCTAATTTGCTCATGATGAAGGCCAAGAGATGGATTCCTAGGCCTTGGTGGAGAGAAGACTAGTGTATGCCTGTCTTGGGAGGATATTTAGAGTAAGGAAATGATGGAATTTAGACCAAATCATGAATTTCGCTCCTAACCTTTCCAAAGGTTCCAGAGCGAAATTTTTATAGGGCCTGTCCCTGGGGAGGATCCTAAAGCAAAGTCCATTTTGATCCCCTTTTGTTAATGATTTAAGGTAGAAATACTATGTTAAGATAAATATATAATGTGTGCTTAATCATCTTTTGGTTTGTTTTGTAGATGGAAGAAAATCAAGCCAGGACAAGGACGACCTATTCTAAGCCCATCATCATCAAGGACGTTCCAAAGGCATGGAGGAGGACTCGAGATGCTTCTAAAGCATTGGAAGGCTACAAGTGTTCGAGGAGTTCCAGGCTATCCTCAAAAGACTCCATTCTACCACACAAAAGACCCACATGATGACAGAGAAGAATGACCTTACCAACACTTCAAGGCGAGACATGCTACCAGAGAAACAAGAACTTAACAGTAAGGAAGGCTCATCAAGCACATAGAGAATCAAAGAGTGCATCATTCATCGCATCACGGACAGAGCAGGATCAACCAAGACACAGACGTCAGACAAGGTGGCATCCCAGTCATTTTTCCTCCAGTTGGATTGGTCCACCTCAGCATGTCCAGATTCAATGTACGTAATTTATCAAGGACGGCACAAATTTCGATGTACCTACACTTGACATCTATTGGTCCACACTCATGGAATGTAATTTTCTCATTGGCTAAAGGAAGTTTGTTATAACAAACCCTAATTAGGGTTTTTGTCTTGTAATCCTAGCCATTGATTCTAAGTCAATCAGAGTCATCAATTTGTAAAGGCTCTCTATATAAAGCCCTGGCTCTTCATTTGTAAAGGTGAATAGTCGGTGAATAGTTAGAGATAGTCAATAGTCAGTAGTGGTAGTTCAAGAGCAATTAGTTTTTAGGGTAGAGTAGAAAGAGAAGGCAACGATTGTTGTCAAGACATTGCTGCAAAAGACATGTAAACTTCATTGAAAGAATGGTGAATTCTATGTGTCGATTCTACAATTTGCATGGTCTCTATACTTCCCAAGTTTAATTTCATGTTATTAGATGAATGGAAGAAATTTGTATGATCAATGGTGAAATTTGTATATCCATACTACTAGCGGTTTGTTGATTGCAAACTTGCCTTACGTAGTCAACTGGAATCATTCAACTTAAGCTTAACTTCAATTATCGCTTCTTCATTGATATGCATCAACCTGACGGTGTCTATGCTTGTAGCGGTGATCTAAACATCATAAAGCTTTCCTTAGAAGATCGCACTAAACTTGTGGAGATGATCCTAGCATGTCAAAGCAAGACTTAGTTAAAGTTTCATCAAAGGTCATCCATTGCTCCTACATTCTTAGTATTAGAATTAGATCCTCCCCGACCCTTATCCTTTTCCCTTTTTAAAAAAATCAAGGATCATTAAAGACCCACGTTACAGTGGAATCCAAAGCAAATCAGACGTTCAGGTCATCGAATGTAAGTCCCCTTGTGATTCCAGCATAATCACATCAGACCAAATTGAGCTTATCCACAAGTAGAGAACCTACGTATAAGAACCTTGGAGTTGCCCCGATTGATCCTTAGGCAAAATCTTCAGCATTCGGGAAACTTTGTTCAAGAGAGGATAAGATACCTTGGTATTTTATTCTGTGTTCGCATGTGCATGAAAAACACATCAACAGTACCGTCCGGCAAAACTACGAAGGAAATATGGGATCATTTGAAGATTCTTCATGAAACCTCTGACAAGAGCAAAGCGTTCTTTCTTAAGAATATGCTCTTCACGATCATGATGGATGAGAAAACATCTCTTCGAGAGTATCTGACAAAGATCAAGGATATTCGCAACTAACTGGAAGCTATTGGTCAAAAAATGGAGGAAGAAGATATGGTAGTCATTACTCTGAAGAGTCTCCCACACTTGCATGATCATTTCATCGAAACACTCAATATCACTTCCACTGATGTCAATTTGAAGTTTTTCGATCTTTGTAACAAGCTTTTACAGCAAGATCGGTGGTGACAGCAGTTTGGAAGCAGTACCAATTCTCCCTCCATCGAGCAACCGTTCTCTACCAAATCTTCTGCTAAGAACAAAGGGAAGGCTCAATCTTCTCAACTAGAAGGCTCTAGTTCTTCTCAGGACAGCAAGAAGAAGAAGAACGTTCAGTGCAGTTATTGTCACAAGGTAGGTCACATGAAGGCTGAGTGTCAAATTCAATTGGCTTTTGAACAAAAGAAGCAGGGAGGGTCTCAACAGAAAGCAAATGTCGCCGAACACTCTGAGCAGAAAGAATCTGCTTTCTATGCTTTTATGGCCAAGAGAACATCAGATCCAATACACTCTTCTGCTTGGTATATTGATTCAGGAGCTTCGCGGCATTTTACTCATCTTTGAGATTGGTTCACGAAATTTGAACCATTTTCAGATTTAGTAATCTTCGGAGGACGAGAAGAGTACACAGCTGCTGGTAAGGGCACTATCCAAATTCACTCAGGAGGTAGAAATTTAATTTTTCTTGATGTCTACTATGTTCGAGGCATGGAACATAACCTCCTCTCCGTCAGTCAGATCATGAGGCATTCTCCTCAATTAGATGTTGTCTTCAATTCGTCCATCTGCAGCATCGTTGATAGGGAGACTCGTACTACAATCGCTATGGGACTTGAAGATCATGGTTTGTATAGACTTGTTGATTATGGTGATTCTCAAGAGCATGCTTTGGTTGCTAGGAGTACATCCATCAGAACACTTGGGCATCAGCGTTATGGGCACTTAAACGTGCACTATCTCTCTCAATTATATCGAGACGGTTTGGTTGCTGGTCTACCTAAGATCCAACCTCAAAATCATGGAGTTTGTGCAGCTTGTCAAGCTAGGAAGCAGCATCGGACACCATTCTCGGATGGTGATTCTTGGCAAGCCTCCAAGGTCCTTCAATTGGTTCACGCTGATATATGTGGGCCAATGAACACTCCAACTGTTACTGGTTGCAGGTACTTCTTGTTATTTGTTGACGATTTCAGTCGTAAAATGTGAGTGTATTTTCTGAAAAATAAATCATTACTGGTTGCAGGTACCACTCGATTTTCCACAGGATTCGCATCCAGATGACTTTGTTCCAAAAACTCCAGGGGATGTTGTTCCTCCAATGCCAGATGTCGTTACTTCTACCCTCAGGCCTAAGTGGTGGGCCAAGACTATCGGAGATCTTCATGATGATGAGCTTATTGAGGGCAGATCTGCTCGCAGAAAGAGAGAGCAACAAAATACAATCAACCTTGCACTTATGGCCAACATTCACAGCATCCATGAGCCCCAAACATATTCTGAGGCTAAAGGCATTCTTGAGTGGGAAAAGGCTATGGAGACAGAATACCATAGTCTCACACTTGGGTTCTTTTTGATATGCCTCCTGGGAAGGAACCTATCAGCTGTAAATGGGTTTACAAAGTCAAGTATCATGCTGATGGTACTTTCGATAAGTACAAGGCCAGATTGGTTGCTCGAGGTTTTACACAACGGGAGGGCATTGACTACGAGGGAACTTTTGCTCCTACTACCAAGATGAGTACCATTCGTCTTCTTCTCGCCATTGCAGCTCAGTTTGGATGGAAACTTCACCAAATGGATGTTAAGAGTGCATTCCCCAACGATGAGTTGCAAGAAGAAGTTTATATGACTCAACCCCCTGGCTTCAAGGTTCCTGGTAAGGAACATCAGGTTTGTAGATAGGTAAAAGCCCTCTATGGCTTGAAGCAAGCCCCTCGGGCTTGGTACTTCAAGATTGATCAATATTTGGTTGAACATGGTTTTCAATGCAAACCCTTTGACACTAATCTGTACGTCAAACTTTTCGATGATGAGATCCTTTTTCTTGTTGTCTACGTGGATGACTTGATCATTACTGGAAATTCAGCACATTTGATTGCCGCAATCAAACAGGACTTGTGCCAAGCTTTTGACATGACAGATTTGGGGCTTCTTCATTATTGCTTAGGTGTTGAAGTGTGGTAGACTGATGACAGTAGATTTATTTCACAATCCAAGTATGCTCGTGCTTTGTTGGATAAGTTTTGAATGCAAGATTGTAAACCTGCTTCCACACCTATGGAGAAAGGGCTGAAGTTATCAACCAAGTCTAATTCACTTGCAGTAGATGAAACAAAATTCAGACAGCTGGTAGGCAGCCTCATCTATCTCACTGCCACTAGACCTAACATCAATTTCGCTGTCAGCTACATCTCTCGCTTCATGACAACTCCAAAAGTTGATCATTGGATTGCAACGAAACGAGTGTTACGATATGTGAAAGGCACTTCAGACTATGGCATTTTGTATACTAGGTGCAACGATCCAAAGCTAATTGGTTATACTGACTCGAAGTGTGCAAGATCGATGGATGATAGAAAATCCACTTCTCGGTACGTATTCAATTTGGGTACTGGTGTCGCCACTTGGAGCAACAAGAAGCAACAGGCCATGGCTCTTTCCTCAACCGAAGCCGAATACTGAGGAACGGTCAAGGCCGCATGTGAGGCAGTTTGGTTCTAAAGGATGCTCTCTGACATGCAGATGCCACAGACAGGTCCTCCCTTGTATACCGATAATCAAGGGGTGCTCAAACTGGCCAAAATTCCAATCTTCCATGAACGTACCAAGCATGTCGAACTTCATTGTCACTACATCCGCAAGCTGGTAGAAGACGGATCAGTTCAGTTGCAGTATGTTCCGATAGCAGATCAAACTGCGGATATTCTCACCAAGTCTCTGAGTTTGGATAAATTTGTAAAATTCAGGGGGCAACTTGGTGTTTTTGACATATTGACCATTAAGGGAGGGTGTTAGAATAATATTTATTTACTCTATTAATGGTCAATAATGTATTTAGTTAGGTGATATCTTAATTACTTTTTGCAGTGTGTAGGTAGTTAGCTGGTTAGTTGGCATATTAAATATCTACAGTATTTTATATGCCTATATATTGTAATTTGTTCTCAGTTAATATGAACAAGATATTTTACCAGTGAATCTGATTTTCACATAGTGTTCCACTAGTTCTACTGATTTCCCACCAAAAAGAACAGATTGACAAGCAACTTTTTTAAAAAAGTATAATTATCTCCAAGATGCTGCCAAAGATGACAAGGTGCCAACCAATAAAAAGAAATTAAAAAAAAATCTTAAAACCTTCTACCAGTCCATCACAATCACTATACGTTCTTTAGAAGCTGACTCTGAAAGAATCCATAAATTTCACATAAAGAAATCCATTTACTGATATGTACTCATTGAGTAAATACTGCTGAAGCATGAACCTGTTGTGCACAAATCTACTGTAAATTTAAACAAGATTGACAAAACGTTGTCACCATTTTAGTGGCTCCCAACATAAAACATTTCAAGGGGCATCGACATTATATTCAAGGAAAATATCTTGATCTTGTAACAAATGCAAGGGTGACACTACATAGAATAAAGTAATGGACTAAATCATCTAACAGGTATCTAGATTAAAAAGCAGCTATATTCAAAGTAAGTTCCCAGTCTTGATGAAAAGAAGACCAAAAGACAAAAGAGCATATTCAAGGCAAGCAAGTCCAAAGGAATTAAAGACAACTGGATCATGCAACAAAAGGACAACTAATATGGAAATGTTCACAACTGAGCAAAGATTAGTCAATGCAACTACAAAATTATATTTTATCTAATACATCAATGAAATACTTTTGTGGATCCAGCTGAATTCAAAGGCACAGGACTCGAGGAAGCAACCACTAAGCATGTAGATAGTTTGAAGCTATCTCTGCATGCTTTCCAAATGTAAAATAACCATTAAACCACGTTGTTGCGCTTAGTATTATTAACATGAGGTATGTTTAAGGTGGTAATCGCTTGAAGCTTGTGTGGCAAGATAATATTGTATACAATCCCAGATGAACCCAAAGAAAATCATTGTCTACCAGGACCTAAATACATTGAAGAATCTATGTTGAGCCACTTATATTCTTAATCTTTCATTTTGTAGTACTTGCTAATGGTAATGCTTCATAGATGCTCCCTATGCCAATAACTTACTCGAAAAACCTATGCCCGTCTTGTCTAAATATATATTACCAGAATAACCTATGCCCATCACTCTCAGAAAAAAAACCTTTATATTAGGCAGTGTGTGTGTTCCCCACAGTCAACACCAGCTTTGAGAGTACCAGGAGGGTTTAGCTACTTGGGGATGAGCTAAAAACATCCCCCATGCTGCTCAGATCTTTGGAGGAAGCATTCTAGCCTTCCTCCAAGATAATTTTGATCCTTCCTTGTGCCAATCTATGTACATCCTGATTTTGTTTTGCAGTACATGGACAACTACATATTCCTGAGATGGTTGAGATGAATTAACATCATTTAAGATGGCACTTGTACTTTTAGCCATCCCCAACTGAGGTCAATAGGAAATGATACAGAAATGCACCTAATGCTAGAAAATGCAGAACAAGAACACAAAATTAGGTCCCCCTGTGCCATAGTATCCCTATCTATCTTGACCTCCTCAAAATATCCCATATGAGCAACAAATTTTTTCCACTCAAATATGAATGATGTTGGCATCTATAGAATCCTACATCTTCTAAATAGCTCTCATGAACCATTCCTTCACCTCAACATTTTGTAAATGTGTAATTAAACCAGGCCCACGTACTATTCCGGGTTCAACACAGGTAGCAATGTGCAAGATAGTGTCGATCCTCTCACATCTATGATGAATGGTTGGCTAAATATGTTTAATGCACATTTGCAATGTGGGGTCTTTTTATCACACAACAACCTTCATTTGATCAAGCATAGTATCAATGCACTTATACACCACTCCAAGGCTAGGTACATTGGCATCCCCAAATCTAATCACTCTAAAAACTGAAGTAATGATGGAGACAACAAATTTTGCATCACCCCAAAAAACATCACTTTACACCAGATCCTTCACCCTATTCCCCTACTTTGTCTTGGACTCGAGCCATCATAGTTGCAATGTCTCTTGCAAATGAAACATCCTCTACAAGAGAACGAAATATGATGCATTACTAATCTCTACAGGTTTCAAAAGTTCCTTATGCAAGGAGGTCATGAAGAGTGCATGTGAAGTGTGGTGCTTGCAGATAAACATCTGCACATATCTAGCATCACTAGCAACTATTTTGATCCAACCAATGTCTCCCATGTCCTTCAGTGCATTGTTCATGGCATGCACACAACAAGGACTCCACAAAAATATTTTTGTAGGCTACCTAAATTAATTTCCTAGTGGCTTTGCATACATGGGTCACATTTGTCACTACTTGCACCACATTTTGTGTATAGCATCTTTTGGTATCTGAAACTGAAAATCAACATCATTTTGATGCCCTAAACAATCAACAACCCTCTCTACATGTAACCATAATATTGAACAGTGGACAAATTCCTTAATTTTCTTCATTAAAATATGAATCTTGAAATAGTTCTTATCCAAAATTGTTGTCTTCAATTTAGTTTCCCCTAAGAGCCAATGTTACGAGACTCAGACTCACCTCAGACTCAGCAAGCTGATTTTGGACTACGACGCAAAATCAGCACCCAAACTTAGCAAATTGAAAAACCCAATAAACTAGAGATTTTTAAGGATTTAAAACTTGATTCATGCCCCCGTTAATAAATAAACCTTAAAGACACAATTACCTCTTCAAATAGAAGCTAATTTGATCACATACACAAGCATACGTCAATCACATAACTATAAACGCAAACTTTAGTTGAAGGAAATAACACATTTAGATATATAAATATTGTCAAATGTATACAAAACTCATGGAATATGATATCCATGGCATCAAAACAAATACCAAAACTAAAATTATAAGTCTACGGCTCAAACGAGGTTGCATTACTGTTGACGTGTATTTTGTACACAATCATACACAGAATAAAATACCAATAGGCATCTTATCCTCTCTTGAGAAAATAGTCTCTAACTGCTGAAGATTCGCATAAAGGATCAGTTAGGAAGACTCCAAGGTTCTGTTAGTAGGGTCTCTACGTGTGGACAAGCTTCCAGCGGTATGATGTGATTTGCTGTTTCCTTCAAGGGGTCTTACGCATTCCGAAAGTTCAAGATTTGCTAAACTAAGAAACTATTCAAAAATAACAAAAGAGTAGGGTTTGAAAGAGGTCTAATCTAGCCTAACCTTAAGAATGACTTCGTATGGACAAGACTTGGCAAGATTCAACCAACTTCAATTTTGCCATAAGATAACAACTCAATTGAAATTGATGCGATCTTCTAAGGTAACAAAATGATATTCAATGCATCAAAGATCAAAGACACTACCACGAAGGTACATATCCAAGATACAATAATGATTGAAGGTTAAGGGACTCAAAGTATTCTCCAGTCGACCACGCAAGGCGTTCCTACAATCAGCAAGAAGCTAGTGGTTTGGATTACGAATCCTACCAAAGATCAAGTCTCACACAATGTCCTTCAAACTAACACACTACCTTGATTGAGCATGATTCAAGTAGATTAAACAACCATGAAGATAACCAAGAAAGTTGCAACAAAACACCATAACTTCAATATTTTATTGATTTCCAAGTCATCATGTACAACAATTGCTTGAATTCCTCTCTTCAAAACTCAATCTTGCTACAAAATAAAATTGCTTCTAATTTCTAATCTCTTAGCTATCTCTCTTCTCTATTACATCAACTATTGACTATTAACTATTACCAAATGAAATGAAAAATGGGGGTATAAATAGCATCCCCAATTACAATGAAAGGTCTAGATCGAAAGTAGATCAACGGTCAAGAGCATGACACCTAAACCCTAATTAGGGTTTGTTACAAATGGCCTCCTTTTTACTGAACAATATTAAATACATAGCCAAATATTAAATTTGGCACAAAAACCTAGGAGACATAAACCAATGACAAATAAGATGCCATGTCATCTATAACAACCTTTCATCTAGAACCTTATTCCCTTTCCAATGTTCTTTTTTGGCATATGCAATGAATCTTGTCACGATTCCTTCGATTTCTGCAATTGAAATCTCGAGAAGATTCTTCATACTCTCTTCCAAGTGGATGACCTGATCGAATGCATCTAGAAGAGCTGCGTCCCAAGTAGATTCAAGTTCCTTTGTTCTTTCAATCAGGAGCATGGTGGCAAACATTTGATCATATTGCTCATCTGTAACATTTGCGTCCTTGCAAAAGATGACCTTGATTCTATCCTCTAACTCCTGCATATCCACATCTGTCTCGACCTCGATCCTTCTGCCAAGAATGGTACGAAGTACCTCAAATACTCTGTCCTGGATCGGATTGATCACCTCCTCAACTTGGCCACATCTAACACTGATGTCCTCGAAGAAAACACTCTTCATATGGAGTAAGGTTGACCACTGAAACAAACTGTGAGATTCTCCATCCAAGATCTTCTCTTGCGCTAAAACTTTCCTTGATGTGTGTCTAATTACCTTCAAGACAGGAATGATGACATCTTTGGTATGGGCAAATGCAGCTACTGTTATCATCAAATTGTGGATTATCTCAAGAACTTGGATAGCTTGATGAATAATCTTCATCATCCTTGTTACAAATTCTATGGCCACTGTATGAGATCTATCCATCCAATTACTTGTACGTTGGACCATGTTCCTGAATCTTTCTGCCTCACTGATTGATTGAAGTGGAAGTGCTTGCACTGGTGATCTAGCTGGATCCTGACGTCCCAAAGGTTCATTGATGTGACTGAAATAAGTCCTCCATGCACCGACCTCTCTCTCAAGCTTTCTGTTCTTCTCCATTTCTTCTCTAAGCTTGTCTTTCAATGCCTCAAATGAATCGGTGGCATCATCTAAAGTCTGCTCTGCTGTAGATGGTCCTAGCTCAAATGTCTGTATATCATATTCCTCTGCTAGGATCTCACCTTCATATTTGTCTACTGCCGGTGTAGCTATCTGCAATTTCCTGGATCCAGTCTCATCTCGAATCATCTTGGACATCTTGGTAGCCTTTCTCTTCTCTGTCACTTCCTGGGAATGTCCAACAAGGCTCTCTAAATCAATTGCACTGTCCTCGTCCTCTACTACGATCACCTTGGTTAATCTTTCCTTCAACCAATCTGGGATAATTGATCTTGTCTCTTGAACTTGAATCTCTTTGTGCACTATTTCTTCTTGTCTGGGAGGAGATGATATTTCATTGTCTTTTTTATCTTCATCTAGCTCATAGTCTTGGAGAGATCCATCTGGTGACCCTTGTTGTGCTTGTCCTTCCTCCTGCCTATCATTCTGTACCATAGACTCCATGGATTCTTCCACTTGAATTGTTCTCTTCTCAGGTCTAGAAGAAGTACCGGATGATCGATCTCTGTTAGCCTCTTGTTTCTTCTTGGAAGATTCTCTCTTTCCAGGTCTCTCTTTCCTCTTCGAACCTCTTGGATGGAGATTGCCCTCACTGGCACATCGAAGGTTTCCTTCACCTGAATTTCTAGGATTAGGATTGCCTTCACTCACACTAGCTCCACCTTCGGCTGGTTTCTCTTCCAAAGTGAAAGTCATAGCTATGCCTTGTTCTCTCAACTTCTGATGTTGTATGTCGACCCATCTGCGAGTACAAGACAAGACTGGTGCCATCAAAGTAGCTAAATCCACGACCTCGGGCTCATTCCAATCTAACCTTATTCTTTTGCTTTCTCGATCATAGGAAGACTGGATATGTCTACCACTGTCCTGAGCTTGGTCGGCCACTCTGTAAATCCTGCATTTCCTGATGAAATCCAAAGGCAATCTAGAATGCATTTTCCGTTTCACTTCAAGATCATCTAAGAGATTCATCATAAAATCTTCTATTTGGTACTCATGCCTAAACCTTCTGCCGACTGTCTCCTCTAAATGTCCATGTGGATCAAAGCTTTCTCTCAAAGCAAAAGATGGAAAAGAATACAAGGCTAACTCCTTCTCTGCGTCATCCATGGCTAAGACTTTAGGACATACCTCAACCGAATTACCCAAAATAATAGGTACCTGAACTCCATTCTGATGTCTATGTCTGAATGCCTTCACATACGCTGCCAACTGCCTTGTTACCTCAAGTAACACAATTCTGTCTGTCGGATACCTTGGCAACATGTATGGAGGTAAAGGACATCCATGCACTCTAATGTAAGTGAATTTGGGAAACTGAATGAACCAAGCACCGTACCTCTTGATGAATTCCTGGGCATCCTGAGATAATCTGTTGTGAATCCCTCCTTGCAACGTCCTTGTGATGTTCATCGTGAAAGTATCATTAACTAACTTGTAGTTTTTCCCTGGCGGATGATGCAAGTAGGTATAGGATTCACAAGCTCTGACCTCGCCGAGTCCTCTTCCAATCACTCCTCTGTGAGGTAGTCCTGCGTACTCAACACTCCTGATTAAAGCATAGATAACGTACGAACTCATGTGGAAGGACTTAGTAGCCCTGAGTCTCCTCAACTGTACGTCTAAGCAATGGCTAATTATCCTAGCCCAATGTATTGTACCCTTTCCTTGAACAATCACCTGGATGAAGTAAAACATCCACTTCTCAAAATAGAAGGCATGAGGTGCTCCTGTAACTCTGTTGAGCATGGTAATCAAATCTCTGTACTCCTCCTGGAAATCAATCCGGTGTGGTGTGTTCGGTACCTTGCTTAGACGGGGACGACTCTTGAGTAGCCAGTTCTTATTGATTATGCTTAGGCAAGCATCTGGATCATCATCGTACACTGATCTGGCTCCTTCAATGCTCTTATATATCATGTCCCTGTGCTCTGGAAGATGGAAAGCTTCACTTATAGCTTCCTCTGAAAGGTATGCCAAAGTGTTTCCCTCATTGGACACAATTGTCCTGGACTGTGGATTGTAGTGACGGGCACACTCGATCATCAACTCGTGGCACTGAATAGCTGGAGGAAAACCGGCCGCCTTAATGATGCCACTCTCTATTATTCTCCGGGCGACAGGTGATGGCTTGCCAATGTAAGGGACCTCTCGAAACTTCTTCGTGCTAAAGTTGCCTAAATTTGTATCTCCAATGTTGCTCCACTTCGACACGATCTTGGTCTCCACTTCTTCGGTCTTTTGATCTTCTTTCATGAGAGCTGAACGACTGGTGGATGCTCCCGCCTTCGGGGTTGCCATACCTACACAACATTTCATAATGAGAAGCTAGATTTTGCAATAAATAACATAGATTAGAGAATAAATTTTAGGAAACTTCATGATAAGTCTTTGAGTTATCATTTCCTAAAATAAAACGATTGAGCTAGGAATTCAAAATTTCAAAAATTCAAAATTCAAAATTTAAAATATGACGATCAACAAATAAAACAATAAAACCAAATCGCCATACCTCAAATCGAGAGCTAACTCTAGAATGCAAAATAAAAAGGATTCGCCTAGGCAAAATTGACGTGTAAATAGTCTTCAATGTGATCTTCAAATAAATGTCCTTCTTATCAATATCGCCACCTTTGATATGTCCTTGATGTGGTCTTCAAAGCAACGTTCCTCTTGTCAATTTCACCACCTTTCAAGTCTTTGACGTGATCTCCAAGTTCGCTCAAATGTAAACTTCAAGTTCGTAGCGCCTTGGATTGATGTTAATGCCTTGGTTAATACTTCGCACCACCTTGAATATAATTCGCACTTCTCCCTTTGTCTTCCAAATCGCATGTGAAATGGCAAAAAATGATAATGTGAAAATGAAGATTTTCACCCTCCTTTTATAGCGCTTACCTCTCACCTCCATATAGGCCGACTTGGTAATTAATAAGGCAATTTAAACGATTTTTAAATAAATAACAAGGCCGACTCTCACAAACCAAGCGCTCCTTTTGAATTTTATTTAATTAATAAATAATTAATTAAATGCCTTTATTATTTAAATAAATAAATTTCGATTTTTATAAAGGCAAAATAATTAATAAATATTAAGCGCAAATTTTAAATGCCATTTTTAATTAAATTTTCAATCTATCGATTTTAGCATTTAAAATAAATTTAAAGAAATGTGTTTGAGCGCCAAATTTTGAAAATGGAAGATACGTGCCTCATCGCCCTGGTCCCTTGGAGAGGGACAGGAGCGATCCATCAATTTTGTCATGATTCTTGCAATTTCGACGTCCAAAGTCTCTATCCTTACGTTCAAATCGGTATTTTTGTTGGGTCTTTCGAACTTGAGTGTCTTGCATGTGTGAATAAATGCATCTCATGACCATTATCGCCCTGGTCCCTTGGAGAGGGACAGGAGCAATCTCCATTGTTTTTCCTTAATCTTGCATCTTTGATCTCAAATTTCCATCATGAGGCAAATAATAACCTTGTTTCTTCATTCCATGCTTGTTTCATCTAACCTTTACAAGGCGCATTTGATGTTAGGAAGAATATCGCCCTGGTCCCTTGGAGAGGGACAGGAGCGATCCTTATCTTCTATTTTGAAATTCCTCATTTTTGGTTCTAACTCCTCGTTCATTGCCTTCCAAATGGCGTTTTAGACCCTTTGTAACTTGTTTTGTTATGATCTTCGAAGGAACATGAATGCTTTGGCAAATATCGCCCTGGTCCCTTGGAGAGGGACAGGGGCGATCCTCATAATTTCTCTTTAATCTTTGTGACTTCGAACTTCAATCTTTGTTATGATGGACAAACAATGCTATTCTTTCGCTCCCCTTTCGTTCCACTTGAATTCTACAAGGCGTTTAGACGTTGGAAGGATCATCGCCCTTGTCCCTTGGAGAGGGACAGGAGCGATCTTGAAGCTCTAGTCCAAATGCATCACCTTTCAACCTTGGTTCTTCGTCTATTGCCTCTTAAAGGACGTTCTTGATCTAGCATGAACTTGCCTTGACATGATTTTGACGAAACATGAGTCTTTTAATAAAAATCGCCTTGGTCCTTGTCCAAAGGACAGGAGCGATATGAGTTCCTTGCACAAATTGGTAACACTTTGACGCTCAAAACTCTTGCATATCATCTTCAAATGACACCTTATACCTTGTGTGATCTCGAAAAACCTTGACTTGGCATGAATTTGAAGGAAAATGAAGGATCCCATACAAATCGCCCTGGTCCCTTGGAGAGGGACAGGAGCGATATAGCTTCTGTGTTCAATTTGAGGATCTTTTAACGTTTAAAGTCCTTGTATATCACCTTCTAATCATGCCTTGGACCTCATACGACCTTGCAAAACCTTGACCTTACGTGATTTTTGAGGGATTCGGCCAATATAATAAACATCGCTCTGGTCCCTTCCTGAGGGACAGGAGCGAACTTCAAGTCTTGATGTAATTCGTTCAATGTTGACGACCCTTGATGCTTTGTGCTTGATGGAGATGTCTTAAAATGTCCTCACCACCTTGTTCTTCGCCTTGGAGTGTCCTGAACTTGGAGGAACGGTAATATAATCATTATATCGCCCTGGTCCCTTGGAGAGGGACAGGAGCGATCTTGCTCTTGTAGGCTCCACATCACATTGCTAACCTCTAAAATTATCTTCAACGGATTCGTAACATTCCATTCCATTCATCCATGCCTTGGGTTTGATTGTAACTTAGCAAGAAATTTGTCTTAGACAAAAATCGCTCTGGTCCCTTCCTGAGGGACAGGAGCGAACTTAGGCATTTAGGTCTTTTGTTGACATTTGGTAATCTTCAATTTATCTTCAATGAGTTCATTTCACCCTGTTTCTTGCCTTCAAACTTATAACTTGCTTGATTTTCGTCCAGAACATGCCCTATGAAGAATATCGCTCTGGTCCCTGGGAGAGGGACGGGAGCTACAATGTACTTCGCCCTGGTCCCTTCCTGAGGGACAGGAGCGATTTTGGCATTCTGGACCACTCTCCTTCATGTCGGCACTTCAAGTTATATTCATTTGATAAAACATATCTCCTTGGACCTCTTCAAATCGTCAAATCATCAAAATCTTACAAGGACAAAGCAATATTTGATTTGTAGCTCCGGTCCTTCACTGAGGGACAGGAGCGATTTTGACTCCTGGAGGCACTTCCGTGTTCGTAAAATTCTTCAATTTATATTCAACGGAAAGATCACGCCCTTCCTCATCACTTGCAATTCGAAATTCACTTTGACTCTGCAGGGACAGTAAGATATTTGAAAACGAGCTCCGGTCCTTCACTGAGGGACAGGAGCGATTTTGCTCCTACAGGCCAAAATATCATGATTTTACAAGTTTAATCAATTCCCGAGGCAAAAACAAATCATTCCCAACGCCCGGGATCAAAAAAGTCAAAATTTGGTCAAAATCAGTCAATTGGACAAAAATTCACATTTCACCTTCAACACTTAGACAAATTTAAGCTCTGCACTCAAAATTCCAATTGAAAATAGACCACTTTGGCGAAATCATTGCATTCAAAATTTGCATTCTTACAAAAGAAGCTCAAAAGCTCTCAAAATTGACTGGATTCTGGCCTAAAAAGACGGCAATTAAAACCCTAAGGCTTGACCCTAAATCCAGACAATTGACTGACTAACAAAACCCTAAAAAAAACGAAGCGAAAGGCGAGCAAAAAGAGGGGGTCCCCATTTCGAATGGGGCGATGTGTGAAATGGTCACAACAATTACTCATCCCAACATGACGACAAGTCATGCATTGGCCTCTAAGGTAGGTCCTCGGTGATGATGTAGCCATGTTATTTGCTCGTATCTCAATGATTGGTGTGTGCATTCAAGTGAGGAATTTATTATTAATTTTATCATGAAGCCTTCAAAACTGCATGTTTCGTTGAAAAGCTCCTTAAAAAGAGGAATGGTTAAGTAAAAAGATAAATGGTTATGTTCTATTTTGACCTTAGCTAGAACACTAATAGATGGGATTGTTCTATGAGTTGTCTATGCAATGCATGATTGATACATTTTCCATTATGAAAATGGCATTTCTTGCCAACTATGACTTAACTTGTATTCAGCAATACAAGGATTGTAGCATGCCAGCTTTGCCTATGGCGGTCCTTCTAAACTAAACAAGTTGTCCAATGTATGAAACAAGATAATCCTTGATTGTGACTTATAAGTGTGAAGAGGAAAAGATTTGCAACAAGGCATATGTATTTTATAGATTTTTGTGATCATGATTCAGCATTGACCAGCTACTTGCTTGGAATTATAGTTTGATGGTGGTTTAAAGGCAACACTAAAATGGGGTTGAGGGGTAGCACCCCTCATAGGTGCCTAGGGGCAGCACGCCATTTTCATAATTTTTTTAAATCCTAGATGGGCATGTCATAAACAAACAAGCATTGAAATTTTGAAGTCTTTGTTTAAAAATAAATTAAATGGTCGAGTCTTTGGGTCAAGACTCGGTGATAGTGCCTCACCTTAGACTTGTCAAGTCTCGGCAAGTCAGGGTGAGTCTTGTTTCTATGCTAGTGGCACATATGATGCTCCTACCCGTGTTATACTTGTCATAGCCTCCATAGAGAAAGCCATATGGAATGAAATGCCATTGGCAGATAAAATTGCCCAATACCATCACTTGCTTCATCTTTCAACTATACATTGAATAAACCAATAGGCGGATTTGAAGCATCACTAGTCACCCTACATTTCCCCTTATAATCTTTTGCCTCTAAACTAGAAGAAATTGGAATATGTGCCTATTGCCTATGCAAAGTATTAGAAGTAAAACCCAGAATACCCCTCCCCCTTAGTGGCAAAGAAGCAAATGTATGTGCAATTGCTTCACCACCACCCCATAATCTACTTATTTCAACCCTATACTTCAAGTTTTCGGCCAACTTGACACATAGTTCTACACCTTCGACTCTAATATGAAGAAGGTGAGCAAATATTGCAGTAATTTTGCCTTAATATTCAAGTTTACAAAAGGGTACTTCCACAACCTAGTTCCCCCAAATGTCCCAGCCTTTGCCTGTAACTTAATTGTGAATTGTGTTAAAGAGGACATAGGATCAAAAGGACCATTACCATATTTTGCAACATTTTGGAAGGGAAACTAACATTTCCACCCCCAATAGAACTAGTAGCTTCAACCCTCTACATTTTTACTTTCATCGGGGTTCAATTTCAACTTCTTATTCAACCTCTTCAGACTCGGCCTCATCTTTACTCATACTGTCAAAACTCATACTCATAGAGACATTGCAAGAAAAAATAAAAAATTTAGAAGTTTATAGATTAAAAATTAAAATTCAAACCAAGAATGATGCAAGGGATAGGACTTTGTCAAACAGGGTTTTATTAGTTTTCTTGCCTCAAGCTGCAAGAAGCACAGCAGTAGACAACACAAAAAATATTGAAGTCCTAATTTGACAAAAAATTGAATACCTAAATAATAAAATATTGCTGTTATAAAATTAGAAAGTTAAAAATTTGATCATTATTCATTTGTAAAACTAAAACATAGAATTCAAACTGAAATTTGAAACAACATAAATTGTGAACCCTTAAATTAATTACTCAATTTGTCAAACTAAAATTAGTAACTACTAAATAGTTACTAAATTAAACAATGAAAAAGAATATTTAAAAAATACCATGAAGGAAGCCTACCATGAGGCTCGATTAAGGCTTTAAATCTTTTGATTCAACTGTGAAGTGATGTCACTCTTCCTCTTTCTCTTCCTCAATCGTAATGCCTTCACTTGCAAACTTCCTCACTCTTGGAGCTTGCTATTGTAATTTTCAACATTGTTGTTCAAACTTTGAAGTGAGTTGGAATGAAGCTTAGATGCCTATTTGTAAGTTTTTTGTAACTGTTTAGGGATTGGGTGGGGCTCATAGGCCATTAAGGTTAAGGCTTACAACAAAAGTTTCAAAAACACTTTGAGTTTTTTTTTTAAATTAACTTTTGCAACTATCCATTGCAAGAGACATCTAGAAGTCTCTAAAATGTTTGGGAGACTCCTAGGAGTCCTCTAGACATCCTGAAATCATCCCCAACTCTCAAGTGTCAATGGTGGGATGGCAAGGAGATGTCCCCATGACGAAAACGTGGACACTAGTAATCAATCATGAGGGGACTAGGTAAGAAAAGCCCAAAACAAGGCAACTGTGAAGTATATTGTGTCCTTCATAGCTCTCATTGTTAGCATTGTTTGTGATCTGCAATCAATACAAATATCCCACCACTTACAACACAAATTTTGTGTATTTATAATAATCACTGATTAAGTTCATGTTTAAAGGAAAGACAATCACCATGTGCATAGATTTGAATTGTCAATAGTAGCCATCAAAAAAGACAACAAAAAATTAAAAGAGAACTAAGAAACAAAAACAGCATTTAACATGGAGAAACCAAACTTAGGAAACTCTATAAGAGTGAAGGAACTCCTCCTCGTGACACTATCTCTTTGAGCTGTTACAGATTTACTGCCTTCTTGAGGTCTCCATCAATATTTTTTACATAAATAATATTCCCAAACACCTATAAAAGCTCTGCAACTTTCTCAAAACACTTCCTCATGCTGCTATCTCTTTGAGGCTAGCAATCCAAATCTTACGCAAACAACCTTTCTACAATAGCCTCAAAAGGGTTTTAATTATTAAATATTTCCAAATCTATAGAAGGTTGAGAAGGTGGAAGTTACAACTTGGGAAGTGTTGACGTGGCTAAAGTCGCATTGCTATGACTCTATCCGGCCAACGCAGAATAGAATTATCTCGCCAAGTATCCTATCCTCTCTTGTATAAGGAAGCCCTAATGCTGTTTGGTTTGATCATGTGAGGACAACCTCAAGGTTCCAAATGTCAGTTCTTGACTGCGGGATAACTCAACGGTTGATGTGATCTGCTGGGAGCATAAGGGGACTTACATTTTGCAACAAGATGGTCTGCTGTGATTCTCAGGCTGCGAAATAAAATCAAAAGGGAAGGGATAGGAAACCTAAGATTAATAAAGCTGGTATGCGGGTAGATGGATTCAACATAACCAATCCCTACTTGGCCAAAATAACTCACAACCTCGCAAAAACGGTGCAATCTTCTAGGGGACTTGGAAGATTTTCAGACTGCAAATGCATGGCTAAGCACCCAATTCTGGCGCAGCTCAGACGGACACCTGCAGTTGAACTAAGCACAATTTAAAGGCTCAGGCTAACCATGCACAAGGACATACAATCAGTATATCCTCAACGGTATGAGCCTGAATCCATCAAATACCTGCACACCCAAAACAGAAAGACTATCTAAAATGCTAAAAGAAACCATGCAAACAAAAGAAAACAAAGACAATAAACACCATATTTCAATGTTCATATATTTGCTTCAGCTGCAATTACAACAATTTTTGCAGTATCTCTATGCTACTGCTAAAATTTAACCTTCTACAATCTAACCTATTCTAACTGAAATCTAACAGCCTAACTAGAGTCTAACTATCTAACAATCTAACCTTTTACAAAAGAAAGGCCTCTGCCTTTTATAGATTTACAATTTGAATTGATGGCCAAGATGGACTGCATCCAAGGGCCCTGATTTGCCTTCTAGAAGCTGGCAACTTTAACCCATGCCCACTCAATTCTCAGTTATCTTCTCAACCACTATCTCAACTACTGACAATTGTTTGGCTTCAATTTGGGTCTATCTGGTAGTTGGACATAACTAACCCGTGTCCCATTTGTTTCAAAATATCTCGAGTGGGGCCCACAAGTAGCCTTACATTTAAACAATTTTAGTTTTTTAAAACTGAATTTCTGGAATTAAATTCAGTTGTGTATTTCTGAGAATGCACATTCTCGCTACATTCTGAATGTTCTTTGGTCTTTGAGCTCGGTGGTGGACTTCAGCTCTGTGGTTTGGCGGCACGCTTCCCAATGTTTCCTGCGAACAATCCATTTCATCTTTAATCAATCAATTTGAAAAATTAAATAAATTAACTTGACAAATGTTAAATTTTATGCAGATTGCAGATTGGCCATCATATATATCTCAGATCAAATTATATCATTATCAGTGATATTATTCCTTGGGAGATCGAATTCACTCCTTGCTGATCAAACATTTTCTTCATAGGATTTCGAATTGTATACACAGCTAAAAAAATTTGTTTGAAGTATTGTCTACACAGTCTGATCACCAAAATTTAACAACATACCCCTTCACAAATGATTGCAACTCCTTAATTAGGCCAGCCAAGGAGAATAAAAGAATTTTATTTTATTTTCAATCACATTGCCCAAAGTGGGCACAAGCCTAGGAGGTTTGCCATCTTTGGGAATCCCAAAAAACATATTACATTTTGAATCTCCTAGGGTCGTCCCTCTCGAAACAAATATTTTATTTAGTATATTTGCTATCACAACTCCAAAATAAGTCGGTCATCTGTCTTGAAAGCCAATGTGAAGGATGTCAACCATCATAAATAACAGAAATTTATTTATTTAAGAAACGATTTAAATTCTAATTTTCTACAGCAGTCTTCAAATTGCTTCAGCAGTCCTTTGACATCAATGACAACAATTTCCAATAATCTCCCCCTTTGCCATGGCAACCCTGAAGAAATAATCTTGGAATGTGCAACAGGAACAAAACTTCTCCCCCAGACTAAATGCTTCCCCTCCCTCTACTTCTCCCCCTTTGACATCAATGGCAAAGGCTTTATGAGGTCAAAAGTTAAGATAATGAATATCTCCCCCTGAACACATGCTTCTCTTGAATAGCTTAGTGAATAGATGATAGTGATATCACTCCCAATTTCTCCCTTAGTCAAAAGTCTCCTTTAGAAAAGACTTTGTGAAGATGTTTGCAATTTTTCTTTGTAGCAATGTATTCCAACTTCACCCGCTAACCAACCACCTACTCTCTGAAGAAATGGTATTTAATTGGAATATGCTTTGTCTTGGAGTGCATAACCGGATTCTTTGAGATGTTGATTGCACTTGTATTGTCACAAAATATGGAGATGGGATGTTCATACTTAACCTTAATATCCTTCAATGTTTGTTTCATCCAAAGAACCTATATGCAACAAGCTACAGCTGCAATTTATTCTGCTTCTACCATAGATAAAGAAACCGAAGCTTGTTTCTTAGTCAACCAAGATACAAGATTGTTACCTAGAAAAAATGTTCATCCACTTGTGTTTTTATGTCATCAATATTGTCAGCCCAATCTGCATCCATATATGTTGTAAGGGTGAAATCTTCACCTCCTAGATACCACAATCCAAACTCCATAGTGCCCTTAAGATATTTAAAAATTCTTTTGCACGAGTTTCCTTTGGAGCTGCTTGAAACCATGCCACCAAACCAACTACTTGCATACTATAAAGTTTTGTAGGTGTCAAAAATAACAATCTTCCAATCATGGACCTGTATAGAGTTTGGTTAGCCTCAAGAGATTCATCATCCTTAATTTGCAACTATAACCATGGGAATCCTCAACGGATTGCAATCTTGCATCCTTAATTTCTTCAACATCTCCTTAATGTACTTGGTTTGTGAAATACACATGCCCTTATCTAATTGGGAAATTTGCAACCCAAGAAGGAAAGATTACTCACCAAGGATTAACATCTCAAACTCGGCATATTTGTGGCAAATTCTTGGTACATTTTGTCATTGCTCCAAAAATGATGTCATTCCTCTTTTGAAGCCTTGCTCTTGAAGATACTTATCTAATCTTGAGTACCAAGCCATTGGGGCTTGTTTTAGTCCGTAAAGTGCCCTCTTTATCCTACAAACATAGTCCTCATTCTTTGATAGGAGAAATCCTTCTAGTTGTTAAATGTATACGTCTTCCTCCAAGTTTCCATTTAGAAAGGTTGACTTCACTTCCATTCGATAGACTTTGAATTTCTTAAAACTAGGAAGGGCTACAAATATTCTTATAGCTTACATAAAAGTAGGAGCAAAGGTTCCTTCAAAATCAATTCCTTCAACTTGAGCATATCCTTTGCACACAAAGCCTTGCTTTCTTCCTTACAACTTGGCCATCCTCATTCAATTTATTTCTAAAAACCCATTTAGTGTCGATGACATTCTTGTCGTTAGGTCTTGGGACAAGTTTCCAATTCTCATTCTTCTTGATTTGATCCAATCCCTCTTCCACAACCTTTATTGAATGCTTGTCTTCACTTGCTTCTGTAAAGCCCATTGGTTCTATTTTGCAAAGCAAGCAAAACTGTGCATGTTTTGTTGTGTTAGTAAACCTCCTCCTTGTCTGAATCTCTATATCTTTGTCCCAAATGATAAAGTCTTTTGGATGATTCTTCTAGACATAATTGAAAGGATTCGTAGGTGTTCTTGATGGTGTCTTTGGGTTCTATAGCTCAACTGTCTCTTTCAAGGTACATGTTTATGGATTTCTTCTTCATAGTGTCTTCCTTCATCAACTATCACATTTGCACTTTCAACGATCTTGTGTAGCCTCTTAATATAGCATTTGTATGCTTTGCTTCTTGTGAAGTAGCCAAGGAATATTCCCTCGTCAGCTCTAGCATCAAACTTTCCTAGGTCTACTTTGTCTCTCCTTATGTAACAAGCTTCCAAAAACTTTGAATATTAAATATTAATATTATATTATTTCTATAATGGTCATCTTAGTTGTCATCTTAAGTTATTTTTAGAGTCTTAGAGTTAGAATAGCTTGTCGCTATTTTTGGCTTTTGTTTTCGCTTCAGTTAACTGATTGTTTCTTTTTAGAAACATTGTCATGTAATCTCTATTTAAGGAGCCTTTGTCTCCTCTATTTAATATCAAATTATTTCAACAAAGAATACTTCAAAGTTGCAAGTCTTCCTTTCCATAACCCATATGGGGTTTTGCTATCATTTATGCTGATCTGTGCATGATTCAAACTATAGACTGTTGTGTGACTGCATCTCTCCAAAAAGCATTTGTAATGTCCACCCCTGATTTTGTTTTTTTAATATGTTTGCAAGGTTGTGAAACCAATAGAAGGGATTTGTTGCTTGGTACATTCAGATTGTATTCAAGATGAGAAACATACATAAAGCATAATACTTTGCAACATACCATACAAAACAAAGTCCTGATAATAACTAGCCTTCATTCAAACTTCATGGAACTTATTCAAACGTTACAAATCAGATTCTAAACAATATTGTAGACCTAATAAAATCTTCAAATCGTAAAGGGAATGCTCACAAATGTTTTCTAATACTAATGCAAGGCATAAAATGGTCAAGGGGATTTCTTGGAATGATAATATATGTCACCAACTGCTCCAAATCTGCTACAGCATTCTCTGTTTGTGAACAGCAATAAAAAACTCCAATGTAGACTACTTTCCAATGCTCAAAAAGCTCCCTCAACTCTACCTCCCAAAACCCACTTACTAGCAAGGGATGGGAACCCAGTACTAGGGGCTATTTGGCATACATAAATCAGTTCTTCATCAAAACTCACAAAATAATAGCTCAAAAGATAGCGCCCAGCCAAGAGGAAAAACAATGGAAAGAAACCCAGAATGAAAGCAAACCCACTGAGTTATGAGCATAAAGTCGATTTCCAAATACTCAGAAAATTCTCACCAGCACACTGAAAAAACTTTTAAACTTCTTCAAACTCAAACCACACTCTGAAATAGCACACACCACACCAAAATTATTAAACCCATATCAGAAAACTGAATATCTCTTCATCTTACTGAAATCCAAAATCATCCACAAAGCCAAAATCACTGTAAATATTGAACCATGAACACCAATATAGTTATCAGGAGATGCGTCTCCAGGCCCTTGGGGCACGTACCCAAGACCGGGACACGTCTTCGGCCTGCGAGATGCTTTTGGAGACTACAAGGGTGCACTAGTACTTGGACTTTGGCATCTCCCAACGACTCCAAGTCTCCCACACATTTTTTTCCATCTCTTGCTCAAAACTAGGTAATTATTTTCATTTTTTGTTGGATGTATGGATTTTATAGAAGTTATAAAAAATATATAAGATATTATTTTGATTATTTTATTTATAATATGTAAAGATTCTTTTATAAAATTGATTATATATATGTAATATTTTACATTTTATTTATAATATGTAATAATTTAAAGATTCTTGATTTCAAAGTTCTCTGTCATGATTATTTTTTTGGAAATTATTAAATTATATTAAAAAAATTGATGTCTCCAAGTACCTCCGTCTCCTATTTTTGAAAATTAGTCGTACGTGTACCGGTACCAGTCTCCAAGTAGCCTTTCTCCCAATAACCTTAACACCAACCAACTAGGGTGGGCCTCTCACCACTGAAACCAGCAAGACAAGACGAGGGTTTTTGTCCTCAACCAACAATAGAAGAACTCATTGAGCTCATTCCAGCAACATAACATTAAGTTGTCAATTGATATATGCACAAATGAGAGCCCAAACTCATATTTATAAAGTGAGGGAGAAATAAAGGAAACTCGCACTTGAATTTGGATTAGTTTCCCTTCCATTTCGCTTTATGAAATTAAATGAAATTACCCCAAATGGGTTGACCACCTTTTTTCATCCCACATTAAAAAATTTAAAAAACACTTTATCTCAACCTTTAATCGTGGTGTCACTTAACAAAGTCCGTACTTGCCTTTTAAAAAAACTTTAAGTTGTCCATATTCCTATAGGGGAACACTTCATGAACAAATCACCTTTCACTTAAATTATAAAGTAACTTTATAAAAGAACATTTCAGATTCAGATTCTTGAACAATTAAAATATTTTGAAAAATTGATAAGAATAAAAGCTGAAATGATAAAAGAGAGCAATCACACATAGAAACTTCAACACCCTATGTACGTGGAAAACCCAAGATGGGTGAAAAATGTTGCTTCGATCTACTGTCCTAATCTAGCCTCTCGAATAAAAAAGTGTACAATGCTTTAAGGGCACCAACCCTAAAGAATCACCAAATCCCTTGCTTGAGAGCACCAACTCCAACAGAAGCACCAACTTCTCAGACTGAACACCAACAAAGCATCCTTGAGGCACCAACCTTCTGGAAATTACAAAACTCTTTGCTCATTCAGACTTCTCTAATTTGCTGATGTTTTACATTACATTCTCTAACTTGATGAATGTCAAAAGACAGAGAAAATAGGTTGACACTTAAATTTTACAATGACTTTCAAATTTTGCAAAGTCATTCTCAGGTTTTACAAATTCACTCTCAGCCTTTACAATATGAAAATCGTTATATCATTTGACACAGACAACCAAACTAGCCTATAGATAGATGTTAATCTTGTTCACCGGCGACCTCATACATTACTCATTCCACATTGGGCTTTAATGTTTCTTTCCAGTGATACACACGTACTATTTTTTTCACCAATCCTTTGCCTTCTTTAAATACATAAAGCCATCTTTCGGATGGTTAAAAGACAATTAGAAATTACTTAACTGTTAAGACAGTTATAATCGTATAGTAGTTATAACCAATGCCAACACACCTTTGTATTACTGATCATAAAACTTTATAAACTGCAAACATAAGCAATAACCAGCCAACTAACAAGCTAGTCTACAACCTTACCAATGAACTGCCTATCAATTTTAACATCTTTATCAAACAATGTGCCTCTATGGATACATTGTTCCTAGAACATGCACCCCATCAAATATCATGTCCTACAAATACATCTTTCCTACAATGGACATCCTATCAAACATCATTTTAACAATAACACTTAACTTTGACTCATTTTAACAATAACACTTAACTTTGACAAAAAGATGTAAATGCTTATTGACTTGTTTGGACTAATTTGTCTTATCTTTTATCTGATTTATCTTGTATCATGATCCTATGCTACTCAAGGATACCCACAAATGATTAGAGAAGCGACGATGGATCATTATATATATCATTTGATTGTTGTTTGTGGTGTCTTTCACTCCTTGCAAATGGTATGAGTCACCTAGGTTTTATCATATCCAGATGCTTGCATCCGCTTAATAATCTCAATGATGATATAGCACTCTATTAAGCACAAGATTCCATCACCCTCATCCTTCCTATCTATCCATCCACTCTCAACCATGACTTCTTCTATGGCCATCAATTTACCATCTCCTTATCGTTATACCTCATCTTTCCTTTTGATGGCACACATGTGTTCTCCTAACCCACATGTCCTCTCGAAGGGGCATCATCCTACCAACTCATCATCCTTCTTGTAACTGAGGCATCATGCTTCTAGTCCTTATCCCTTTCATGCCCACTATGTTTTAAACTTATTTGAAACAATGTCTCAAAGAGGGGCAAAATGTAGACACCTAAACTTATCCTTTGATTAAATAAATATTTATTATTTATTTAAATATTTTATCTTAATGTATTCTACTAATTAAATAAATATTTTTATTTATCTAATTAATTTATTAGCCTTCTCCACAATTAATTAGAAAAATATTTTTATTTATTTAAATAATTCACTAAGCCTCTTTTTTCTAATTAATTAAATATTTATTATTTATTTAATAGTTCCATTCCTCTCCCTTAAATTAAATAACTATTTTATTTATTTAGTTTATCTAACCTTTCCTCTATTAGTTAAATAAATACTTTTATTTATTTAATTAATTCATTTACTTTTTCTTCTTATCCACATGACAACACATCTCTCTAAATTACCTACTCTTCAATCTTAACCCTTCATTTTGAATCAACCTCTTAACCCTATTCATTCTTATCCTACAATTAATTAGAAAAATATTTTTATTTATTTAAATAATTCACTAAGCCTCTTTTTTCTAATTAATTAAATATTTATTATTTATTTAATAGTTTCATTCATCTCCCTTAAATTAAATAACTATTTTATTTATTTAATTTATCTAACCTTTCCTCTATTAGTTAAATAGATACTTTTATTTATTTAATCAATTCATTTACTTTTTCTTCTTATCCACATGACAACACATCTCTCTAAATTACCTACTCTTTAATCTTAACCCTTCATTTTGAATCAACCTCTTAACCCTATTCATTCTTATCCTTTACCTTTCCACCTCTTAATCTCTTCCCTTCATCTTTATCTACCCTTCAATCCTATTGAGTCTCTATAATCTATGTGATCCTGGTCATTCATCATTTAACAGTGTTCCACGAGGACGCATCCCCCCACCCCTTCCTGTCTCCGAGACGGGGGGACGGGGACGCGATGTCCCCCGCCATCCCGCCACCGCCACCGAAGCGCCGCAATCATACCTACATTCTACCAAATCATTCAAGCATACCTCATCAAAACCACATTTGAGAGCAACACAAATCTAAGAGCAACCATTATCAAACACAAGATCATGAGGATAGGAGAACAATGGAAACAAGCATCTCTTGCATGTGAAGGTATAACTTTGATTATTTTATGTGTTTGCATGAACTTGTAGTTTCTCTATTGAGTTTTGTTGAATTTGTTTGTAGATATAGGGTTAGTAGTTGACCTCAGTTAGGGCTTACAAATAGGTTTCAAAATTCAACATAAACACATACATACATACATATGTGTGTGTATATATAATGTGTGTGTGTTTCTATGTGTGGATATATATGTGTGTGTTTGTATCACCTCCATTCAAACACTTTGTGGAATAAAAAGTGAGATCTACTACAAAATATTTTAGTTAGTACAAAGTTTTGTGCGTGCGCATGCACACACACACACACACACACACACATCCAAAATCTTGATTAATTAAAAATTGAGCCATAGCTATTGGATCTACTATTGGCATAGTGGTTCACATTAAAAGGTCCTTATCCAACCACATTTTTACCTCTATTTTGTGTACTTCCATTCTTTACAACATGTAGCAATTCTTAATATTAACTTGACTTTACATTGAAGGGTTTGTCAAGTCCTCCATAAATTGTAGATGACATCATCAGCCAGCTTAACCATCTAGCATCGTTGCTTATGTGGCTTGAAGACATCCCTTGGCCAACATGGGATTTTCTCCCACCAATTATGCATTGATACTAACCAAAATGTCTTGCAGTTATAGGATCTATCATCTTTGCCCCCTCCAAAAGAATGACATTATGGGGCACTTTATTTTGGGTGACCTATATACTTGAGCTCTAAAGGTGATACAATTGTCCACACAATGGCTTGAATCAGATACTTAGTCAATTGGCCAATAGTGGGTGTGCTCCCACCAAGAATGGATCGAGATTGACCACCATATCATGTAGAATGAAAGGATCTATCATCATTGCATCCTCCAAGAGTTTGACATTGTGGAGCACTTTATTTTTGGGTGACCTATATAACAAGTTATATATAATTGTGTACAAAAAGACATTGTTTAGATAACTAGCCAGCTTGGCTGATAGGAGTGTTCTCCCACCAATTGTGCATTGAGATTGACCACCATATCTTGTAGAGGGATTTGATCTATAATCTTTACTCCCTCTAGAAGCATGATAGCATGCAGCACTTTAATTTTCGGTGACCTAAGTACTATGAGATCCAAGGAAAATATTACTGCCTACATAGAGACTTAAATTGGATACTTAGCCATCTCCTTTCAATACCCTGATCAAAGGTGCCTAAATGAAACCCTATTAAATGAAACCCTATAGTTCTCATACTAATTACTTGATTCAATGAGCATTCTATGGAATCATTGGTGCAAAGCGCCCTTTGATAAATCAGTTCATAGCCAAGGGAAATAGGTTACTAAGAGAGCATTCCTCGTTGCATATCACCAGAGTGTGCCAGCCCTGTTAGTCTCATTCCAGCAGAGTGGATACACATAGTTTTGCCGTTTGAGCCTTCCCTTGTCCTCTTCCAATGTCACAGAGATAAAAACATGACTATTTTTTTCTCAACCACTAGAGCTTCAGCAACTTTGTATGCTAGAAAAAGCTTTGAGGCATTAACTCCCCTTTCTTCTATGATTGCCCAACCTGGCCTCTCAACCCTGAAAATTCCCCTGAAAGGCATTCTCCCTATCCTGATTACACACTTTTTGCAATAATAAACAGTCAAGTTGTTAATTCTAAGCCTTATTGGAGATAATTGACAATATTAATCTCCTTTGACATGCTGCTGCTTGGTCATCCTCCACTCTGTGTTTCTTTAAGGGATCCTTCTCTCAGATTGCTATTTATCCTGTGCTATTTTATGATTTGAGTTTTTAACCCCTTTGCTTTATTCACCTTTATTTTGTACTTTAAGATTGCATACATTTCATAGCCTAGGACCTTTTTAGACCGGCGCTTTTTAAAACCATTGACATCCACCTAGAAGGCCAGCGAAGTGCTCTGAAACACTGTTGTAATCTAACAGAAGCCTGCTATTAGCTTATAAAAAATTGCACCCAAAATCTAAAGTTTGAATTCTGGCTAAAGAATCTGAATTTGCATGCTAAAATCTAATAATACTAACAGGGAATCTACCACTACACTTGCTGCTATAGATGCTGGAATCTGAACATAACATGGGGAATGAGATTTGAAATGACATAAAGAAATTTGTTTTTCTTTCTTTCATTAAAAAGAATATGGAAATTAATAGGCAGCTTAGCTCCCTGAACTGCAAGATGGATGACACAAAAATTAAAATTTTAGAACTTCACATAAGATTAAAAGACAATCTCATATCAGCAACAACTTGGGCCTATTACAACAACAATATGCCAGTATAGGTTTTGCACCTGACCTAGCCAGTCTCCTCATAAGCCATTCCAGACTTCCAAGATATCTCCTTCCTATAGGCCATTGCAGTTTCCACATGTAGAATAGTGCTTGTAACTCCCATTTAACAACAAGTCCCTTTGTAACTCCCTACAACACGTATTATGCTTTACAAATAACTCCTTATCGTTTTAACTCCTCATGGCATTGGAGATGCTCTGTAACTCTCTCATCACTCTTTGTAACTCCTACGACAGGATTCCTTTTAACTCCACGATGACTTGTACATAATTTCCAGTACACTTACTCTGCTTTCATACAAAATACAACTTACAATCATACCAATGTCCATGCATCATAGAGGTTCTCTTGAAAATAGAGAAGCAAAAACGCTGGCATGTTTGTGTAAGATATTTAGAAAATAAATAACTTATACAACAAATATTTTTAAAAGACATAAAATAAGGAAACAAAATTTTCATTTATGGGTGTTTCTGTGTGTATAAATGTATCTAAGCAGAAAAAACATAAGTAGAGTTATTGTTTAAAAACAAAACATGTTTCCATCAACAATCTAGAAATTATTTTTCTGGTCTGCACCTGTAATGCACGGAGATGTTTTTCTGCCTACACTGTCACTTAAGAGAGATGTGTTTATGTCAACTTATGAAATTGTGAATTCAAGTGCTTGCATGCTGCAGCCTACAAGTGATTTCTAATTGTGTAAACCTGCAGATGCGCTGGTTGAGAGAGGAAAAATATTGCTCTCACTATTTCCAGCTGTTTAACAATAAAATTTAATATGGAACAATTTATTATTTTTAACTCCATAAAAAAAAAAAACATTTGAAATACCATTTCACTGTACTGCACGTCATACAGGTAATCATTATTTGTTAGATCTTCAACTATGAACTCTTCATGTGGACGACATCCATTAGCATAGAGCCATTGACCATGCTCTACATGCCTGCAGTTTGGGCATTGCATTGCTCCTTTGGCATTAAATGCTGATCCAATGCAATCTGCACCAATGAAATATTCCAATGTTGAGTCAATCTGCAAGCAAATAAAATATAAGGTGCCCTCTAAAAACACCTGATAATATCTAATAACATTAATTGCTGATCATATTTTATTGTAGAGAAAGGTTTCAAAAAACAATGATTACGAACACAAAATGTAATTCAATACACAAACATTATTGTGCTTTGTCCTTGCTTACAATTAGCTAAATGCAAAGCACTATCATTATTATAACTCTCCTGTTTAAAACTGGTGTAATATGTAATGCCAAACTAGCTGAGGTCTACCCAAATTATCAGAAACCTTTTTGAAGAAGATATAGTGTTACTCTCAATCACAAAATTCTCATGGAGACTGCCTCTCTGTAATGAACCCTCTATTTGGCCATTAAAAAAACGAAAATATAACATCCTGGACTCCAGATAATACTGATATTTTTTCTCATATAAAATATAAACTGAGACATCTAGCATTTCAGTTCAATGTGTACATTAAGTGCATTATGAAAATATGATAAAGTGTCACATATACTCAAAGGGAGCCACAGATATACAAGAAATACCAATAATATAAAAGAGTATGTTGTATAAATGATATCTATATCAAAGAAATATTATCACAAAAACAAACTAAACAACTTCCCATAATCATGTTCCAGCAAGATAAAATATTAAAAAGTAGCATAACGATGTCCTCCCTTGACATATAAACAAAATATTGTTGTCCTTAAATAGACATGTATAATAGCACATGTCCTTACTCAACAAATCCAATCAATAACACAAAACATGCCTAAAACATGACTATAAGACTTAAGTGTACTCAGACTAGCTAGGTGAGACTAGCTCAGTGAGTTAGCACCACCCTAATTCTTAGTGGGTTAGAACAACAAATGCCCACTTAGAATCTATCAATTATAATCCTTGACTTGACTTGTGGGTCAGGTTTCATAATGCTCAACTTCATCTTCAACCCCCATAGCCAACTAAAATCTTCACTCCGCCAACCCCAACACCCCCCCTAGCCTCTTGTTGACCCTCTTTGTCACTCATGCTACAAGATTAAGAACTTATAGTGACACTGCAAGAAATGAAATTTATGCTTTCTATTTTCAACCATACATATGCCATTATGCAACAGCTCAAGACACAAGGATTTTTCTTTATGCTTTTCTTACTAAGTTGCAATAAGCACAAAGTCAATATACAAACAATGAAATCCTAATTTGACTAGAATTAAATTATAATTAGCTATTTATGCAAGTTTACAAATAAACACTGTAAATTAATGTAATAAATAATTTTAAAAACCTTAAATCTTATCGTTATAAATGTAAAGTTAAAAACTCCCAAATGTTGTTTTTAAAGTCGTCTACCAAAGCATTCAACAAGCATTCAAGCAAAAATTATTAATGGAGAGCGGGAGAGCCAGAGCGGGAGCCGAAGGGGTTTCGTGCGAAGGAGTTGCAGAAGATGGGGAAGATGGTGCTGCAGATGAGGATGATTTCCTCCCTCTCCTCCTTTCACCTTCCATGTCGCGACTGTCTGATGGGGCTCTTCGTGGCTCTTCTTTGCTGGATTGGTGGGTGGAGGAGTTTCGTGCAGAGGAAGGAGTGGAGGCTGCGGCAGCGATGGAAGTGTTTTGGCATGGGTTTTTTGTGGTCTTTGTTTTTGGTCTTCAGGGGTGTGCGGTGGTTCCTGTCAATGGCCTTTTTTCTACTCTTTCTTTGGTGGGTGGTGTTCTCCTACCAGTGTCTGGGACGGTGTTTGGGAAGATCTGGGACCCTGGCGGATCTCTTATAGAGAGGCTCTTTGTGTTCTCTCCTTTCCTCTGTGCTGAGGATTTTTTGCTGTTCTGGCCTTTGGTGCTCTGGTTCTTCGAAGGAGCTTCTTTTTTTGGTTCTTTTTTGTTGGGCTACTCTCCTATTGAGGTGGAGAGTTGTCTTTGGTGTGAACCTTTGAGAGGGGTTTCTTGGCTCTTGTTCTTTTCCCCTCCTTGTCTGTTAGAGGTGACCATATTTCCTATGGAGGTGGATATTTGGTGGAGGGGAAAGGGTTGGTTTCTGCTTGCTATTGGAGAGTGCTGGTTGTTGTCTTTCTGCTTCATTCTTCGTCCTGTAGAGGTGGAGATCTTTCCTATTGAGGTGGAGAGATGGAATGTTGGGGATTTTCGACTTTTGGTGCTCCTCTTGTTGTTGGCTATGGATGCATGTTTCTTCTCTCAAAGGTGTCTCCTTGGGTGGGTCTGGAAGTTCTTTTTCCCAGACTCCCATCTTGTCTCCTAGACTAGTTCCTTTTTGTTGTTTCTTGGTTTGGCCTCCTTCCTTCTGGTTTTTGGGGTCTTTATTCCCCCTTTTTCTAGTGGTGGGTTCCTGGTTTATCCCACAGGCAAGCTGGTTGCTTTTAGTTTTAAAGGGCCCAGTCAGTCTTTCTGTTGTCTTTGGTTTGGGGAAAATCTTGTGTATGGTGTTCTGAGCTCATTATTTAAGGTTGAGGGTGCCTAGCAAAACCCCTGGTTGGCTATGGATGGGGATTTTCGACTTTTGGTGCTCCTCTTGTTGTTGGCTATGGATGCATGTTTCTTCTCTCAAAGGTGTCTCCTTGGGTGGGTCTGGAAGTTCTTTTTCCCAGACTCCCATCTTGTCTCCTAGACTGGTTCCTTTTTGTTGTTTCTTGGTTTGGCCTCCTTCCTTCTGGTTTTTGGGGTCTTTATTCCCCCTTTTTCTAGTGGTGGGTTCCTGGTTTATCCCACAGGCAAGCTGGTTGCTTTTAGTTTTAAAGGGCCCAGTCAGTCTTTCTGTTGTCTTTGGTTTGGGGAAAATCTTGTGTATGGTGTTCTGAGCTCATTATTTAAGGTTGAGGGTGCCTAGCAAAACCCCTGGTTGCTGGTTTTGGGTTCCATTTTAAAACCCAGTTTGAAGGTTGAGAGAGCTTTGAAAACCCCTACTGGCCAGATTCAAATTGTATGAATTTTTGCTGTAATCTGGTGTTGTTATTGAAGGTTAGGGGTACCTTTCAAAACCCTAAAAGTTGGCTGAGGGTGCTTGTTATACCCTCGATTATTACTCTTCCATGCTATAGTTTGGAGCTGTAGCTTTGTTGGGTGTGGCATGACTATGCTGGTTGTTGCTGGTTTTAGTCATCTTTGCTGGATTTTGGCTGCAGTTTTTCATTGTTTATTTCTTTTAGCAGCCTGCTTTGTTGGGTTCTAGATCTTGGTAAAATCTATTGGGTTTCGGGTCCCTCCAAAACCTGTTGTATGGGGTTTCGGGTCCCCTCAAAACCTGCTTTTCCCCTAATCAAAAACAAGCATTCAAGCCTTCAAGGTAAGCTTTGGCCCTTCATACTTTGGGATTTGCATATTTTATTTAAAATGTCAATTTCTAAATTTGAAATCAATGATTATGACTTTTTTTGTTTTCAATTTAGATATACAAAATATAATTGGCCAATTATATTTTGAGATTCATCGATGACTCTTCTAGGTATACTTGGGTGTACTATCTAAGATAGAAGTTTGAGGTCTTCAAGCACTTTTACTCCAAATCTTTTGTTGAGATGTTAATAGTTAGGGAGAGCCTTCAAGGTTTTGCAGTTGAACATTGGTAATATGCCAACCATCGTTTTGAGCAGTTTTGTACTTTAGTGGGGATTGATTTGTAGCTCATAGTTCTATACGGTCCTTAATACAATGGTGATTCAAAATGAAAGAATAGGTCTTTGAAGGAAATGAAAAACTACATGGGGCACTCTAGATCTCTTTCACCTCAGTTTTGGGCAAAGGCCATAAATTGTGCTTGTTATGTCTAAAATTGCTTTCCTCATTGAGCCTTGAAGGGAGTCACTCCTTTTGAACCTTGAAAGAGACAAATAGTTAAGCACTTCAGAGTTTTTGATTCTCTTGCATGGGTCCACACTCCTGCAAAAAAAGTAAGACTATGGATTCATAGAGCAAGCCTTTCATATTTGTAGGGTATCTAGATAGTTTGAAGGGTTGTTAGTTGCTCCATCTTACCACAAATGAGCTGTTCATTAGGAGTAGTGTTCACTTGGGCTGGATGTCATATCTTTTGACGATTTAAACCCACAAAACTTTGATAACTTCACAAACACGCATCAAATAAAATATGCCATTGTAGCACAGCACTGTAGCAATATGAATCATTGTAGCAACTGATCTGATCAATGCAGCAACTATACGGATCACTGTCACAGGAATACAGTTAACTATAGCAACTTCCCAAACTAAAAAATCTTCAATAATACTCGTGAAATTGAAACTCTTCAAACGTTTCATCATACCATCAATCCCTGTATGAAATTGTTCAAATAAATAGGTGGGTTTTCATCCTCAAATCCAAAAGGAAACTTAAAGGGTTTTCCTCCTCCAAATTTTGATGTCTAAAGGGTCTAAGATCTTAGGCAGAAAGATGAACATTGGAGTTTAACCTAGAAAACGAGGGTTTGTTCACAAAACAATGGATGATCCTTCTCTCTACCTAGAGCATCCTTTTTAACCTTTTGAGGGGAATTTAATATTATTCTTCTTTTACTTTTTCCTCCAAAACATAATTTAAGAAATATCTAGAAAGGCCTTCTAAATAAACGTTACTTTTGGCCCCTGCTTATTCTAATGGCAGTTTATAAAACAACTTTTTTAATATTATAACATAAGTTGCATTTTTTTTTAAGAATAACATAAAGTTACTTTTCAGACAACTTATGCTAAATTATTGAATTATTTCCTTGGCTCAAAAAAGGAACATGATAAAGACGGAAAAGTCATCTAGAGATGACATAGTGAACTACGTTCCTAAAACACTCTTGGCAGCATGGAAGGTAGAACAAAAATTAAATAGTTAGAACCACACATAGGGAGAATATTAAGGACCTATGCTCCTTAGGATGCGTCCCATTTAATATACGACCCCGTCCCCCATAGAAGACATTTTGGGGATGTAGGGTCAAGTAGGAAACATACACACTCCATCCCTTACTTTGAAAGTAATTTGGAAATGTCCTCAATATGAGCAACTTTTTCATAGGACAACCAAGGGATGTTTAAACATCCACCATTATCCTAGAGGCAAGTACGCATCCCCTTATGTACCCAAGCACATTTTTAGTTACTTTTTTTTAGTCTGCAACCTTTCAATGCTTATTAGGTTTATGATATGCCCATCTGACATTAACAAAAAATATATAAATATGGTGTTCACAATAAAGGTCTGTGATTTTGAAGATCATCACTTGGGCTACGTGGCAGAGGTCTTTGCCCCTCAACCCCATCGTATATTATGACAAGGAACACAAAGAAGCACTACCCCCGAACGCTCACGAGGAATACTGCCCCTCAAACCCCTTGGAGGCATTGCCCTCAAACTAAACCAAACTATAAATATGATTAAGTAATAGACCAATGATTAATCATGATCACAAGTTCTACAATATACATATTCCCTATTCCAGATCTCTGGGTCTTCACATTCAAAGTCATAGTCAAGGATTATCTTGTTCAATACATTGGACAACCTATTCAATATACAAGGATTATCACAAACAAGATTGGCATGCTATAATCATTATACTATTGAATACGAGTTAAGTGATAGTTGGTAGGAAATGCCACTTTCATAATGAAAAATGTATCACACATGCATTGTATAGACAACTAAAAGAACAATCCCATCTATTAGTGTTCCAACGAAGATTAAACAACATAACCAGTTATCTTTTTACTAAAACAGTCCCCTTTGTTGATGAGTTTGACAATAGGACACGCAATCTTGAAAGCTTCAAGAAGACTTCAATAATAAATTCCTCACATAAATATACACACCAATCAGGCATGTGTTTGTTAACTCATGCTCATATATATAAAGAACGTCATAATTCCTATTCAATTTCCCATGCTCATAAAGGGTCTATAATTTTTATGATGAATGCCTAATCAATGTTTTCATATGAATATTTTAAAATCTCCACATATTTTAAGTTTCACTATTGTTTTAAATTTGTCCCCTAAAAATGGCCTTAAAAAAAGAATCCCAAAAACATACCTCATCCCCTATTAGTCCCCATCTTGGAAACTTAGCAAAGCATACTTAGAAGGATCGATTGCTCATCTTTCTTTTCAATTCCACACCATTTTAGATGCAATCTTCATGATTTCAAATTAATGAAGAAGTCTTGAAAAGTGTCAATATTGCCTAGGTCAAAACTCATGAGCTCATTTTCCAACCGATGGCCTCTCATAGAATTTGGAACTCCAATGTGAGTCCAATTTGGACAAAATCTTATTGGTTGTATTCAAAGATTCAATATAAAAGAGAAGATCAAGGGATATAGACAACATAAAATACCATAAGCTTGATCACAGAGGGTTATCTGATATGAAACTATAATATAATAAATACAAATGATCAAAGATCCATATGGTATTTCAAAATTAGAACCCAATGAAAGAAATGCAAATGCTCAAAAAGGAAAAATAGCATAAAGAGAGCTCAAAGCACATAAATCTACATGAATGAAAATACTAGCTAGGAGAGCAAGTATGTATAGACCAAGTGAAAGGGAGAACGTGGCTAATATGACCGATAAGAAGAATTCACCAAAGATATCCAAAAATAGGAAAGTATAACTCCCATAGAAGATACAGACAACTCACTCCTCTCACACTAATACCTGACTTATTGACCTAAGAAAGCTTTAAAGAAGTGTAGACAATTGTTAAAGAACCTATTCAAAGAAAACATAAATCCACACTACCGAAACATGCTTAATAATATTTACCAAACTTCATGTTGCTAAGTTTAACTTCTCAAAAAAATCAGATATAACAAAGAATCATCTTCTATTTCAAATAGCACTAGTTCCTCACAATCTTCTACAAATATTGTACGCATCAACTTCCACTGCTCTGACACACACCAATTCTGAAAGAGAATATATTCCCTCGCATGTCTTCATTTTTCCTCCACCCTGAACTTACTCCAGGGTTGCCTCTTCTTCGGCACATGCAACCTCTCAGCATTGTAGGGCATGTCCTATAACATTAGAAATTTTATGAGCCTTAGGCTAACTGTAGAATTCTGAAATTCATCATTAAAGGGTACCTTGATCACATTTCTTGGACAATCACAACTTTTCAGTAAGACATTAAGAACATCTCAAAGCTACTATTCATGATGCATCCTAGTCGCAACACTTCCAATTATAATCTGCTAATAAGATATCCCTTTTGTCATATGCCATTAGCATTTAACTTCCAATAGATTCTTTAGCAACTTATATTCTGACAAACCTCAGCTCCTAAAGCTCTAATGTTCAGTGAAAGAACTTCCAATTGCATTTAATTTTTTAAGGCACAGATTATCTTGCCAAATTTTAACAATGATTTTACCAAGTTTTAATATTCGTCTATCTACCTTTTCAAACAGGACTTTCTAAAGCATTCCAAGTGACCAACTATCCTGCCAATTTTAAAATGATTTCAAAGCTTTTTTATTTTTCTCCCTCTAACAATATAGGTTTTTCCTATGGCCTCACTTGTACCACATGCAGTTCTTCAACAACTGCTCCCCGCTAGCTCATCCTCGTGTATGAAACATGTTGACAAGTAATGCTATTGGAGGGCCAAGATGCAGGAAATTTGACATAAATAGCAATTTTAATGCCTTTGACACACTTTTTCTCGTAATTCATTCTCGTATATAGGCTTTAATGCTAATGATTATGACCATTCTTGTCAAAATACTTCAGATACTTGTTGCCTTCCCTTTATACCTTCAAGATACTGGACAGTTTCTAACATTTTATCAGATCCAAAAGAGCTCTAGCTGAGGACTTTTATCCTTGTTATCGTTTAAGTTTGATAATTGATATGCTTGATCACTGGTGTTAGCCTAGCTTTTCTTTTTGAGGAAGAATATTTGTAGGGATTTTGTAATGTCCACTTTTGGGGATATACCTCATTTTTGCCCAAAATAACAATTCCAACAATACAATTTATTTACAAATAGTATTCTATAAATAAATTACATAATTGCAGTTTAACTTAGAGAAAATTGCAATTAATTAGCACCAAGCATTATGATCATAAATAATCCCTATTTAAAACAAAATATTCTAGATTCATATGAGTCCATTTCCATCAACCAACCATATTAGGAATGTGATGGGAAAGCATGATAGGGTGCCAGGAGACTGTCCTCCGGCATGGAATGATCCTCCGAGTCATTTGGCCCCTTGGACCACAAGCATGGCAGGACCTCCAGTCCATCCATCTTGGGGGTTGGCGTACTTGATGAAGGAAACGATACTGCTGCATCCCCCTACCAAACGTTTCACATTGATCACAAATATGATTGATTGATGAAAATCAGATAAATAATTAATAATCTTATATTTCTTGATGGATTGGCAATTCAATTAAATAAAAAAATTATAGCTTCCTAACAGAATTATAAACAAATAAATAGTAGATACAATAATGTGGCATACCAATCGCTTTCCTAAATAATATAGATTGTTATTCTTTCTTGAATTATACTCAGAATCATATTTCCCTATTTGATGCCTTCTTCAAATGATGCTTCCTTCCCTTTATACCCGTCATGGTGGAAGGGTCATACCTTTTGGTCGTGAAAAGATACACCTGTATGCATTTAAAAGATGCATTTGTTTGCAAATGCTATCCTTTCCATCCAATCACTGCTGTTCAAGGGTTGCTATTTAGTAATAATTAACAACTATTTAGAGATGAATGAAAATTAATAGCATTTACTGTCAACAAATCGCCGACCATGAGGATTTATGATTCTTTTTCTTTGTAGGGCTCTCCTTAATAATAATAATAATAATAGGTATAAGGTGGCGATCCATTTAAAATATTCTTTATGTGTTATTCTTTTATGATGGGGGGCTATGTCAAAAGATTATTCGAATTTTGGCAAACATTAAACTTTTGAATAAAATTTATTAAAATTTGCTTGAGATTTATACAAAAAAATGGGATGTGTTTTTTATTAAAATATATTTTTCCGAAATCACTTTTTTAGAGTATTTGAAAAGCATTTTAAGCTTTACAAGCTATTTTTCTTCTAAAACACAGCACTACCAAGCTACATTTGTTGCTCAACTCCCATTTCTGCCATGCAACTCCTTTTTTTGTAGTTGCCCTACGAGTGCAATTTCTTCCAACTCCCTGTAAGTTGAGACTCCATCTGCAACTGAGCCGCAAGCTTGTGGGTGACTTCTAGAAATGAAAACAGGTGGCAAATTCTATTCAAGGCTTTTTGTTTTCATTATTTTCTTTTTACATTACTTTTCATCTATAAAATTTTATCAAAACCTTTAATGATGTATTTTATATTTTTAATAATATATGTTTATAACATTATAAATGTCAAATATTATTTTATTTTAATTAAATTGCTATTAAAAATATTAACATTTATTATAATTAAATTAAATATTGTTTTATTTTATTTTTATAATTTTTCTTTTTTTGTTATTAACATTTGATAAATTAAACTGTTATTTTAAAATGTTTAATTTAGATTTTAAACTATTTATATATAAAAATTAACATATTTGAGGTATTTAAATTAACTTTAACAAATATTCAAAACTTGAATAGATTTAAATTATATTTAATGAGCATATATGTGGTAGTTGACAGATTGACCAAATACGCTCATTTCTTCCCTTTATCAGCAGATTATACAGCGTCACAAGTTGCTGATGTATTTTTCAGAGGGATATTTCGGCGACATGGTCTTCCTAAGACCATTGTCAGTGACAGAGACAGCAGTTTTATGAGTTCTTTTTGGCAGGAGTTGTTTAGACTCGCAAGCACAGAGTTGACTCCCAGCACTAGCTACCATCCCCAAACAGATGGGCAGACCAAGATTGTGAATAAGTGGATAGAGGGATACTTGCGCAACTGTGTCAGGGCAGCAGCGTGCTTGGGTGTATTGGTTATATTTGGGAGAATTTCGCTACAATACCACACATCATATGTCCATTGGTATGTCTCCCTTTCGTGCTTTATATGGATATGATGCTATGTCCTTTGTGGATTTGGCATTAGAGGATAGTAGAGCACCATTGAAACAGGATTGGCTTCAGGAAAACCAAGACATCCTTAAATCACTTGAGGATAATATTCAGTATGCACAGAACCAACAAAAGGTATATGCTAACAAGCACACGATTGAGAGAACCTTCGAGATTCGTGATATGGTTTTCCTTCGCCTTCAGCCCTACAGGCAGAGCACGCAGAAGAAGAGTGGAGCTGAGAAACTCAAGCCTCGTTTTTATGGACCCTACAGAGTATTGAGGAGGATTGGCGAGGTAGCTTATGAGCTTGAGTTACCTTCTAACAGCAGGATTCATAATGTGTTCCATGTGTCATGCTTAAAGAAAGCCTTGGGTCAGCAGGTGGCATCTTCTGCAGATTTGCCTCCATTGAATGAGGAAGGCAAGTTGATTTTGATTCTGGCAAAGATTCTTGATGTGAAGGAGAGGAGGTTGAGGAGCAGAACAATCAGGGAATATTTAGTTCGTTGGAAGGATGTGCCTATTGAGGATGCTACCTGGGAAGCAGAAATAATTTTACAGCATCCGGCTTTGCAGTTGCTTGTGGGCAAGCAACCGGGAAGGGAGGGCTGTAATGTCCCCAAAAATAATTAAATAAATAAATATATAGTTTATTTATTTATTTATCCCAATTTTCACTATTAATAAATAAGGGATAAAAACAAATAAAATTAAGGAATAAAATATTGATTAAATTGATAAATAATTTGAATAAATTATTTATTATTTATTGATATGGGGGGCGATCAACTCTATTTTCCATCCTTGGCAGAGTCATAGATAAATAATTCCTTATGTGAAATGAAGCCTTTTTTTCAACTTGGTGGGGCCGTACTAAGACGTGAACTTTAATATTTCTTTGGCAACTATAGAGGCATAAAAAATAATTGGTCCCAAATATTTCCTAGACTTTAGCAGCAAGGGAAAAATAATTGTTTGGGCCAATAAGAAATTTATTCCAATGGAGACTTCAACATGAGCAAAATATTTCATTTCCAACTATAGGAAAACTAGGAAATATTTTATAATCGACCAATGAGAGGGCGAATCTGGGATTCACGGCAATGGAGAGTTGCAATTGACGCTCAGTCGTGGACTTGGAGCGGCTCTTTAATCAGAAGTTTTGGGTGATAGTTTTGGATCTGAGCAGGTATTTTGGCTTGTAAAAACTGGCACAGCATGGCTGAGTTACAGGGACGGAAATCCCTCAATCCTGAGTTTGGACGGCAATCCAACTTAGGAACTGGGCAACGAGAACTGCTCAATATCTGGAGATAAAATATGTAAAATCGATTCAAATTTGGAATCAAGAAAAAATTCAATATATTTCCTTGTCGCCAAATCTGCCTGGGAGTTTCTCTTGGCTGAAACCGTCGCTAGGTGACAGAAAGGAGTTTTGCGGCTTAGATAGCAATTAACAGAATCGAAACTGGAAGAAGGGATACGGCGGCTCAGAGAAGGAAGGAGCTTTGGCTTATTGGTGGCATCTGATCGGGCATAGAAGTACAATTTGGTTATAAACTGAGTCACTGACAACCTCCCCCACTTGTGTCGCACAGAATCCTTGGTCATTGGTTGGGCTGAGAAAAATCAGGCAATCAATATCTCTTTGGCTGGATAGATGAGAAAATCATACAAATCAAATTCTATGGAATGCTAAGAGAAAATTCCTTCTGCGCAGGACACCTGGTATGCCAATTTGGCTCTAGGAATTAAATTTGTTTATTCATTGACTTTGATATTAGCTGCAATAAAAAATCAGAGTTCTGCAATTTATTTCAGATAATTGTTATTTATTATTTATATCCAAATTTCAATTCTCATCATTCTTTCAAACAAGAAAAAATCCTCAAAAAAAAATTGAAAAGCTTCAGAAAAACCAAAATTACCTCACTGGTTAAAGATTAGAAAATCAGATTGAAACCATCAGCTCAGTCAAATTCCTAGTTGGCATCTTTCAGTTTTGTAAGGTTTGAAGAAGCACATGAGTTGTCCTCTCGTTTTGTTCCATGAAGACTCGGGTTGTCCTCTCATTGTGTTCCATGAAGGCTCTCATCCCCTTATTGTTCACCCATTTTATTGTTTTAAGTAGGATTATTATTTGTTGCAAGTTTCCTTCTTTCTCTTTCTAATGCCCTTTCAGCTATTTAGCTTAATTGCATCAACTACTCTTCTCGATCGTCAAGTTGGCAAGATCAAGGCTCTAATACCAATTGTAATGTCCCCTTTTGGGGATATACCTTATTTTTGCCAATAATAACTATTCCAACAACACAATCTATTTACAAATAGTATTCTATAAATAAATTACATAATTGCAATTAAACTTGGAGAAAATTGTAATTAATTAACACCAAGCATTATGACCATAAAAAATCCTTATTGAAAACAAAATATCCTAGATTCATATGGATCCATTTCATAGTTTATTTCCATCAGCCAGCCATATTAGGAATGTGACGGGAAATCGTGATAGCGCACCAAGAGACTGTCCTCCTCAACCAAGCCCAAGGACACACAATAAACCTTTGAGTCATTCAACCCCTTGGCCCACAAGAATGGCAGGACCTCCAGTCCATCCATCTTGGGGTTGGCTTACTTGATGAGGGAACTGGTATTGCTGCATCTCTCTACCAAATGTTTCACATTGATCCTAGATATGATTGCTTGATGGAAATCACATAAATAATTACTAATCTTATATTTCTTGATGGATTGGCAATTTAATTAAACTAAATAAATTATAGCTTCCTAAATCATGTGGCATAAGTTCATAACAATCACTTTCCTAAATAATATAGATTGCTGTTCTTTCTTGAATTATACCCAGAATCAGAACTCCTAATCGATGCCCTCTTCAAATGATGCTTCCTTCCCTTTATACCCTTCATGGTGGAAATGATCATACCTTTTGCAAATGCTACACTTCCCATCCAGTCGTTGCTGTTCAAGGGTTGCTTTTAGTAATAACTAATCATTGCTTAGATGAATAAAAATTAAAATTATTTACACCCAACAAATCACCTACCAGGAGGATTTACGATTCTTTTTCTAAGTAGGGCTCTCCTTAATAATAATAAATTAATAATAATAGGTATAAGGCGGCAATCCATTACAAATATTATTTATGCATTATTCTTTTACAATGGGGGGCATGACAGATTTTCATTGTAGTTATGGTACAGCTAAGGGTTTTCAGTTTTCAGGCTGCTTTAGGTAAATGACTCTTTGAACATACACATGCACTTGTCCCATTTTCTATTTTGAAGACATACATAGAAATATCTTCCTCTACGCCCTTTTCCTAGCCTTCACTTCATGATGGCATGCCTATTATATGTATAATTCTGAATAATAAGATCCCATGTACTCCTTTACTGTACTTAACATAGATCCTGAAATAGTTTAGTAGTTACTTATAATCCATTACAAATATAAGTTAGAGAAATTTACAATAACCACACTCCATAGCTTATTTCCAGCATGCAATTCATCACAAAATTCAAACCACATACCTGACCTGAGGAAGCACCATTTTTTACTATGTCCTTTCTCAAAGCAAACCAGAATACAAAATAGCAACACATACTTTATCGTTATTAATGTGACAAGCAACAGTCTTGCAAAATGAAATTCAGAATTGATTGCATCTTAAAGCTAAAAACTCTAACTTCTATTGTGGCAAGAAGTCAAGTGTAATTCCTAGCACATGTAGATATCCTAACAATGGTTTTCTGTCTGAAAATTCAAGTTAATAATTAGTTAGTTCCTCATCTTTCCTGTTGGAATTTTTGTCATTGATGTCAAGGTTTATTTGAGGTTTAATTGAGCCGGTTGTCTTTTTGGTTGAGGTGTCTACTTGCCTGCTTGAGCTCCTTACTTGCCTACTTCCTCCAGCTGCTTGCTTGGCTGCTTGAGGTGCTTGGCTGTCAGCTTGAGCTGTGTGTGTGTTTGCTTCACCTGCTTGAGTGTCTGCTTACTTGTCAGCATGTCAGCTGCTACATCAGATTCTTGCCATGTCAGCATTGAATTTTCAAAAGAATCGATTCATTTGGATAAGAAGGCCAAGTTTGTTATGCTTTCATCTTAAATGTATAGACAGCTACACAAATTTATGGGAGGCAACTATTTATTACATGCACTCAGCGCATATTTTATATCGTGGCTATTTTTAATATATGCTTTCAATGTATATTCTTTATCTTCAGAATTGAAACGTGGTGGCCTAATTAATTTGTTTCGGAATATGGAGCGTTTTGTTTGTAACGCCTCTTTAGTGAAGGGCGACTTTCTTTCATATATGGTGCAATGTTCTTTTTGGAGAATATTCATTTCTGTTGTGCGTTAAGCCTTTCTAAAAACTGGGAATTAAAGATTTTTTTTCTGTTTTGTGATCGTGGACTGTCAAATTATACTCAGTGTGCTCTTGAATATTTAGAAAAAAAGAAAACCTTTTTGAAGCATGGTGACATCGTGTTTTATGGAAGAACATTGTGGGTCAGGTTATAACACACGAAACTTAATAACAAAAACGTTTTGAATTAATGATGTTCGAAAGGAAAAAGTTAACGGAGGCTAAGTTTAATTTTCGGCGAGGTCCAGCACGATCTAAGGTGTAGAGTCGTTTCTTTTTTAAAATGTTTATGGGATGATGACACGAGAAGTAGCTGAGTTTAAAAAATTAAAAAAGAAAAAAAAAAAAAAAAAGAGGCCTCGCATAACAAAGAAGATAAACGGGTATTTGTAAAATCGGAAGTATGCTGATACTGGACTTGTGCATTGTGAAAGTTAACCAAGCCGTAAATAGTTTGGTCTAAAGGTCAACAACATTGTATGAAGTGCGCTTTATTTTTGTGAGGCTTGTTTAATAACTAACAAGATATGTTCATCGCATGGCATATGGAAATCTGAAGAAATGTATTTCTGAGTACATAGAGATTGCTATCAGAGATATAGAGGCTGAACCTGTTATGGTTTTTGGTGATCTTGATGATAGCCTACAGAAGTATAAAAGAGAAGATTATTATAATGAGACAATGAGCAAAAAGAGGAAGTAAAAGTGTTAATATCATCAATTCAAAGTTTTCTGGATTCTGATTATCAAGTAGTATAGCAGAGTGTTGAGGTTGGTGCCTAAATCAAGTGGAGTGGGTGCTTCATCATTGCAAAGTGTGTTGTTCAGAGAGTGGGTTCTCTTAGTAAACTGATTATTCTTATATAATCTGGATCAGTGCCCATTTATGTTAATGAAAGCTTTTTGAGGCCGTAGTTTTTTACTCGAAATGGTTTTCCACGAGAAATTTTGGTGTTTGTCTTAATGGTTGTTCTCTTTATTGCTTTAGATAATTTTATGCATTCATTGTTTTGAAAAGACCTGAAATATTAGTTCACCCACCCCCCCTCTCAATATTTCTTGTGTGCTTCTCAATTAATATCAGAGCGGTTACCTCCAGAATAGAGCTTAAAAGCTTGGAGGTTGGTCCTATCAATACACAAGATGAATGCTCTTGAAGGACTCGCAACAAACAGAGCTCCTCTGTTTGATGGATCCAACTATGCCTTTTGGTGTGTTAGAATGCATGCCTACCTCATGTCACTTGGCTTTGATGTCTGGAAGAGCGTGGTGTCAGGCTATACTACTCCTCAAGATTCTCCATCCACTATTGATGAAAAGAGAGCTTTTGAAAGCAACACTAGGGCTATGAATGCAATACTATGTGGATTGTCAGAATCTGAATTTGTTAAAGTCATGCATTGTGATACTGCTCCAGCCATGTGGGATAAACTCAAGAATGCCTATGCAGGAGATGAAAAGGTGAAGAAAGCGAAGCTTCAGACTCACAGGATCCAATTTGAAGGTCTGAAAATGAAAGAAGAAAATGTTGCAGCCTATTTTCTAAGGGTAGATAAAGTAGTGAATTCTCTTGGTGAAAAGGTCGAAGATAGTTTGGTTATTCAAAGAATCTTAACATCTTTACCTTTAAGACTTGATGCAAAGATTTCAGCCATAGAGGAGATGGTTGACCTTGATAAAATGTCCATTGACAAGCTCCATTGTATATTGACTGCATATGAGATGAGGACAAACACAGAATCTTCTAAAAGGGAGACCGCCTTCAAAGCTTCAAAGAAAGGCAAACAAAAGGAGCAAGCTTCAAGTGACAATTCGGATGATGATTCAAACTCAAAAGAAGCTTTGTTAATGAAAAGGTTGAAGAAGGATTTCAGCAAACAAATGCCTCTAAAATGTTTCAACTATGGAAAGGCTGGACATTTTGCTGCTAAATGTCCATTTAGAGTGGACAGCAGTTATAAGAAAAAATCAAAGAGCAATGGCAAGATGTATAAAGGAAAGAATTAGAACACCTTGAAATACAAAAGGGGTGTATATTCAAAAGAGAAAAGTGATTCATCTGGAGGAAGTGATGAATAGTCTTAGAGTGATGAGATTTTGTTTATTGCTATGGAAGAAACACCTGCTGAAAATCAGATTTTAGAAAATGAAGAACATGCTGATGAAGAAGAGGAAGGAGTTGATTTTGAGATGGAACTAATAGTTGCTTTAGCTGAAATCAAGAAATTAAAGAAGAAAAACCAAAACATGAAGTTACCGCTCCAACAAGAAAGTGAAGAGAAGACAAGAATGTCACAAGCACTTGAAGAAATTGAAAACCTCATGATTGATTTAAAAATCCAGAATGAAGAAGCTCTTTATGCTTTAGATGATTTTATGCATTCATTGTTTTGAAAAGAGCTGAAATACTGATTCACCCCGCTCCCCCCCTCGATATTTCCTGTGTGCTTCTCATTTCCTTCATATATTCTTGTCTAAATAATAGTTAACATCATTGCTCATACTTGAAGACTAAATGGATGCATTCTCGAAATAAAACCAACACCTCACTTGTGTATTTGTTGTCATATAGGACTGAAAATAGTTGACCATATTTCTTAGGAAGCAGTACTTTCCTGCATTGATATTGAAGTGTCATTCCTACACAATTAATCAGTTACTTCCAAACTTAGTTCTGGTATTAATTTTGTTAATCAATTTTTAGAATTTATGTTTACAACTTAAATTAACGCCTAAGAACTCGTAGTGAAAAATAATTGAATAATTTATTTACGAATATACAACGTATATAAAGAGAATTACAAGATAGTGTTCTAAAAATAACGAACTGTTAAACTAAAGCTTCAACCTAAAGCTAAAAAGCTAAAAAAGCTTAAAAAAGCTAAAAACTAAAAAGCTAACTATGCGTTCTAATAAAAGAAGCAATAGTTGAAATTAAAACACTAAACGAACTAAAAAGCTAAATGACCATTAATAAAGAATTAAAGATAACTGACTAAAATATAATTAAATATTCTAATACCCTCCCTTAAAGGTCATTCTATCTACTAACTACCCTATAGAAGACACTGCAAATCTTATAATCACAAACGCAAAGAACACTCTATTGTGGCGGAGACCCTCCCAGGATCTGCAAAGGGTTGATCACAAAGATTACCAAAATCCATCCAACCTGATGTTGGATAACAAAACCGAAACTTGAACCCACGATTTTGAGGAAAAATCGACAAAGCCTCCAGAACTAAATCATTGTTTTTTGTGGAAAAAATGAAAAAAAAAACCTAAAACAAGAACCCTACAAAAGAGAATTCACGATTTTTTAGGACAAAATTGACAAAACCATAAATCCCATGCTAACATCGTGAATTACAAATGATACATGTTCTTTTAGGAGAAAAATCGAACAAAACCCAACACAATTTTTGAGGAAAGAAAAAACTAATCAAAACCTTGAAACGATTTTTGAGGAAAAAATCAAACAAAACCCTACAACGTCACGTTGCAAAACACCAGACATCATGCGGTAAAACATTAGTCCTTGATTTTTGAGGAAGAAATCAAGTAAAACCCTTCCATAAATTTTTGTGGAGAAAAATTAGAAAAACCAACAATAATTTTTTCAAGACAAAAAATTATAAAAAACTCAAACTAATTTTTTAAAGGCAAAAAATTATAAAAACTCAAAATAATTTTTTTAAAGGGAAAAAATTATAAAAAACCAGCATAATTTTTTGATGGAAATTTTTTTTTAAAAAACGAAAACTACCGAACACAAGCAGGCAGAATATCTCCTCATCGCGCAAGAGAGAACATCCTCGCATCTTAAAAAGGAAATTTGAATCACAGAAATAACCTTCGTGTGAAATGAAAACATGCTGAAGTGCGAGCCAAAAAGGCAATCTGAATCCGTGTCAAAAACCTCCATAAACCCTTGTGGGCTTCCTTCCTTTGCATCCATCCGAAAAAAAGGATGCGCCGGGGGCAAACAAAAAGTCATAGAAACAAACATGTCCAAACACACACAGAGAAACGTGACTTCAACCCCCAAAAACATGAAACCTTCGACACCCAAAAAAAAGCAAGGTCGAGTCGAAAATCATGCCGAAAAACTCAAAAAACCACGAAAAAATCGCAGCGAACACAGGCACAGAAAAATTGTGTGCAAATTGAAGAAGATCGCACCAAAACGATGTTGCTCCAAAAAATCCAACAGCAAAAAATCGCGGATGCAGGAAAAATGGTTGGAAAAACATGAAATTCGCGGCTCAAAAAGAAAGCGAAAACACAACCCACGAACTTTTTTCATTAAAAAATGACCCAGAAAATCGCTGAAAACCCTTGCAGACATACGGGAAATAAGAAAAATTAATGCGCTAAGAAATCGCCTAAAAAAAATCCCGCCACTGCAAAAATCATCACCAAAAAAAACGTTGCCGCCAGACAGTTTGCAGAAAACGCGAAATCCAACCAAAAAGAACCTTCGTACACTGCCACAAAACATTTTGCCAGCAGAAAAACAAAAAATAGAGAAGTCAATTATTTGAAAAACCCTAGCTCGTGATTCCTAGAAACCCTCCTTCAGCAGGCCCTTCGAAAAAAGCACTAATGAATTTTTCATTAAAAAAATCACTTAAAAAAATTTTGGAAATAAATTCCAGGTAGAGGCTTACGAATTTGCCAAATTCTGACAAATCCCATCAACCCCCTCTAATACCATGAAAAATAATTGAATAATTTATTTACAAATATACAACGCATAGAAGCAATAATCTGCAATCAGCTGCGATTAATCACGACTAATCAGGAACAGGCAACTTTGCCGATTTTTTCCATCTGATCGGCTGTAAAAATAGTTGACCATTGGTCAATGATCTACCCACAATTAGACGCAATTAAAACGCGGATTAAAACACAAAAAAATCACATCAGAAATCGCAATGAAAAAACATAAACCACCCTAAAAAACCTGCAAAACTCTGTGAAAAAAACAGGTGAAAAAGTCTATAAAATAACAGGACTGTGAGGAGGAGTTGCAGCAAGAGCGCGCAGAAAGAGGAGCTTCAAAATCATGACAAGCTGAAGTGTTGCAGCGGGACTGTGAGGAGTTGCAGCACTTGAGTAAGAGATAAGTTTACTTGCAACACTACACCGGTTACCTGCAAAATGTCGTATGTTTCTTCTTCCAACTCAAACGTTTCACTTCATTCAATTAGGCAAACTTAAACATTTAATATTAAGTATCGGAACTGTAGTCATATGGCATCTCTTTAATTTTACTTTACTATAAAAAAACAGTTTGTGAAATGGTTCTGCATGTATTTGTAAACCTGTTTTAAAAGATGTGATGTCTAAATTACCATATTTTGAAACATGAACTGCATAATTGACCTTTCAGATTTTGGAAAACAAGTTGGTATGATAACTCATTAGCAAACCCATAGCCTTGTCACAGTGGTTTTTTGGTCGAAAGCATGATAATTAATATGGTAGTTGTAGAGTAGAGACTCTTAACTTTATTTGAGAAATACTATGAACATCGTATATCTTGTTAAACCACAAGGTTTTTAGTTACAGGACTGCTGTATTTAAGTCTGCTTGTGACCTATTTCAGCCGTTGTATCAATGCATTAGTGCCTAAATATTCTATCTATTGCCTGCTGGTCCATAAGTTTTATTCTGTGTCGGAATTACTATTTTGGTGACTTCTGTGTCAAGGAAATCCTCTACAAACGTGTGATTGTTGAGTGTTGATTAAAGTGCAATGATGACTGTAATCTCTTTATGAGTCTTTATTAAAAGGTTCGAATTTGAGTTTTAGTTCGGCAACAATAAAATTTGGATAAGTTTGAAGGGTAAAAAATTTGAATAAAAATTCAGCATTAAATTTGCTTTATATAAATTTAATTTTTTAAAATATATAGATAATACATTCACAAAATGATGAAAATAGTTTAAAATTGATAAATAAATTTAGATTTGTTAATACAAAAACATATAAAATTAGTGTAAAATTAAAAATTAATTTAATATCACCTACATAATATAGACAAATTCACCATAAAAAATAAGTTCATAACTTATAAATTAAATAATATTAAATTTTAAATATATATAATATTATATTAATAAATTAGAAATATTTAACTTTAAATATAATTATATTAAATTTTGAAATATTAAAATTTAATTGTAATAAATTCATAATCTAGTAATAATAATATAACTATCGCTTAATATATAGTTTGAAGCTATGTCGAGACTTTCAAACCACTTGCTCAATCCGAATCTTTGTAGAATCCTCTGTCGCCGTATTCTAATCATTAAAGAATCCCTAGGAAAGTATGCTGCAGATTATCCGAATGCTTTTCGACGCGAAATTGAAGACAATATTATTGCGAACTTAGGCGGAACCCTAAAATGGCGAATGATTATTTCAAACTCATGCAGAACCCTAAAACAAGGAAAACAAGGAAAAAACCTCTTGAACTCTTAAGAAGCAGGAAAAAACACCTACAAGAAACATTTTCCTAGAATATATTTTAAAAAAATGCTATGCCATTTAATTTGTATGAATTCGAAGCGAATTTCAACGGCTTTTTAGCAATTTTTTGAACACCGAATTTCGAATTTCATGGGTGAAATTTGGCAAACGGAGTCTTCATATTTAACTGTACAAGAAATTATTTCTTTCAAAACTGGTGCAGGGGCACCTAGCTAAGTCAATTTTGTAAATATGGTCAAAAGGTTGTCTTTTGTGTGTTTTGAGTTTGGTTGGATGTAATAAGGTCTATTTAGACCATTTTTCCATGTAATAAGTCTCATGGGGTCTATTTTGTCAAGTTTTGTCATTAGTTGCAAAGTTGTCATTGCAATTTTTGAAAAGTTGTTATAGGTGGAAGCCCAACGGTCATTTTGGTTCAAATGACAATTGTAACCGTTGGAGATGGTTTGTAAGGGTATATATATGATTGGAGAACCCTGAGACGAGGGTTGGAGTTTTATGAAGCAAAAACAATAAAATACATTCTATTCTCTGCAATTTTCATGGTTTTCTGCTGCTCTAGAGACCTGTACAGTCATGTATGGTCTGATATTGATGTGAGTCCAAGTTTGTTTGATGGAGCTCTGAGTCTTCTGAGTTTTTCATTGGGTGAGGACAAAGTTATAGCATTTTTACTGAAAACTGCCAGTTAGTCTAGGGTTTCAAGGGTTTGTGCACATAAATCATAAAGTTTGACCCATTCCACCATTGAAAATTCTGAAACTTGGTGGAATGGATGGTTTCCATGTGTTTTCAATGCTGTGTGAGTTTGCAGAGGCACAGGATGGAGTTTGGGTGGTTTTTGCTAATGATCTAGCCTAATATCCTCATGTATTAGGCCTAGGAATGATAGGTAGGAAGAGGGTTTTGTGAATAAGTGGATTGGTGAACGTACCAGTGGGTAAAATCTTTCATTTCAGACCCCATGTGATGTGTTTTAAGCCCTAGGGTGGAGGTTGGGAACTTGGAGTCACAAAACCACACATTTGCTTTGGAAAACAGGCCTAATTAGGCCTAGTTGCAGCATTACCATTCGATTTTGGAGGGGAATGTTCCGAAACAACCCATGCCAATTCTTTGATATGTTTTAAAGAAGCCAAAAGGGTATCCAAAAGTGCCTTCACAGTTTTGGAATGAGGTCTGCTCCAGAAGATACTAATGACTGTCCTTGTTAGGAGTGCTACAAGGGTGCAAGGTGGCCAATGAAGGAAGAGTTTTGAAATGAAGAACCCTAACACTTTGAGTGGACAGATTGTGCTGTACATGTCATCCTCACCCTATGAAATGATTGCCGAGTGTGGGATGGTGTCTTTGAACTACTAATTGCAACTTTGGGTGATTGAAGCCTTGAACGGCCTAAGTTGCCTAGTTGGGACAACAAAGGAATGAAAACCCTGAACCAAAAAGAGCAAATAAATCATCGAGGGTGTAATATGATGCCATTCATGTGAATTCTCTACCTGCTCTGCATCAAAAACATATGTCTTTACACATTTAGAGCTTATTTATAATGTGTGGGATAATATTAAATAGACCTATAGACCTCTGCTGTGATTAACAAAGAATGTTCTGTTAGACGGCTTCCTTGCTGCAGTCCATTTGGCAATTCAACTTTAAGGCAAATATAAGGCATAGGTTCATCCCTTGTAAATGCTGCTAATTTGACAAAAACGTTTCTCAACCCTGGAGCCATTTTAAAAGATGTTCAATTTACATTCAATATGCAAGTTATATTTCTATTTTCTGATATGTATTATTACGTTCTTATTGTATATGTCTAACTATCTTCTTGCTTGTGGCAGATGAGAGGAGCATTTAATATTTTCTATGTCCTATCTCAAGAATGCTACTTACTATAAGTATATGACAAAAGAGGCACGATCAAGCAATGCCTTGATCGGTCATGACCAATCAAGACATTACTTGATCGTACCTTTTTGTTTATACTAACAAAGGCATGTTACGGTAAATGCAAATCGGTGATCACAACTGAAGTTTATCGGTGTATTTAACCCAACGCTAATGACCGATAGTATATCGGTGGCTGTCAATGCTAACAGCCGATAGTTATCGGTGTGTTAGCCTTGACAACCACAAAGGCATGTTACGGTAAATGCAAATCGGTGATCACAACTGAAGTTTATCGGTGTATTTAACCCAACGCTAATGACCGATAGTATATCGGTGGCTGTCAATGCTAACAGCCGATAGTTATCGATGTGTTAGCCTTGACAACCGATAACTATCGATGTAGACTAACACACCGATAACTATCGGTGATTAATTCATCGCCACCCGATATATATTATGGTATACTTTATATGCAACCCGATATAATATAACATGCAACCCGATATAATATATATTCAATTCGGTATATATTAATCGGTGTGATCATTATTTATGTTTAGTTGTTATTCATCTAAATACAGAATTCATTAGATAGATGAATATGTGATTATCCATAGATTGCTCATATGCAAATATAGAATCGCTATCAAGGATGAATAATTGCTTGATGATTTTATCATAGTTAACGATATGATAAATGATTGAATGAGAGACTTCATTTATCTCTCATTCAATCATTTATCTTACCGAAGCTATTATGTATTAACAGCCATGATTCCCAATCCAAATACAGTAGTTGCTTGACTTTTATCTACTACATGCATATGTGGTACTCAATTAAAGGGGATAGGTGAACATATGCTTGGAAGACAAAAACATAGAAACACATTTTTTGTCTCAGTACACAAAGAGTTCAACATTTTTTGTCTTTTCTTAACATTAGTAGTCTCGTATGGGATGACATTTTGTCTTTTTTAAATCTGCAATATTAACATTAGTAGTCTTTTGAGCTTTTATTTAATCTAGTTCTTCTAAATATTAAATTTGTTTTGCTCCATTTTGCATTGGCAAGTGATAATCAATCAATAAAAGAACTTTATGATGTGAAGAGTGCCCCATTTGAAATCATTTATCTAACTTGTTGGGGAGCCATTAAACACTGAATTAAAATGCTTTTGCAAATTTGATTATTGATCACAATGCCACATCAAAAAGACTTTGCATGGACATATTGCACACCAATTCTCGGTAGCACAAAAGTCAAGTGCAATTGGTGTCTACATGAGATCTGTGATGGAATTTATCGTTTCAAATGGCATTTGTCAAAAGAACGAGGAAATAACCCCAAGATTTGCAAACTATGCCCTACAGATGTCTCATATCAAGCAAAGCAATCACTTGATGGGATTGTTTGAGAGTAAGGCCAAAAAAGTGAAAATTCGGGTTGAACTAGGTTCTAGTTTTGCAGATGCTAGTAGGAACCATTTGGGTGAGGAGGATGGTGAAGATGGGGATTTCAGGAAATTTGGGTCACCACCTTCTTGTACAGCATGTGGACCAAACACAGGTGAAGGAAACATTAATGCTTTCTTCCAACCTTGTACTACTCTAGGATCACAAACCACTTTGGAGAGTACATGATGGAGTAAAAAAGTCACTGAACAAGCAAAGAAGGCAATTGGTAATTTTTGGTACTCCTCTAGCTTGGCATTCCATGCTTCCAGAATCCATATTGGCAACCTATGGTAGATGCTATTGCAGCTATAGGTTCTGGATTTCAAGCCCCATCTTATGAGTCATTGAAGGTTGGTATGCTCAAAGATAAAGTACAAAAGGTTGAAAATGTTAAAAAACATTGGTTACAGTGGGCCATTACTGGTTGCAGCATTATGTCAAATGGCTAGACAGATAGAAGGAACCGGACTTTTATTAACTTCCTTGTCTCTTGTGAGATTGGCACTATTTTTTTGAAATTTGTGGATGCATCTAATATAATGATATCCACGGCTACATTGTTTGAGATGTATGACATGGTAGTTATGGGTGTAGAGCAACAAAATGTGGTTCAATTTATCACAGACAATGTTGTTGCTTATGTTGCTGCTAGGAGACTTCCAACACATAAATACCCCTCTATGTTTTTTACACCATGTGCAGCACAATGCCTTGATCTAACCCTAGAGGACATTGGAAAAATTGAATGGGTTAAGAAGGCATTGCAGAAGGATCACAAGGTTACCAAATTTATTTATAATCACACGAGGATTTTGGCTATAATGTGCTCTTTCACAAGAGGCAAGGAGCTAGTTCGACCAAGGGTGACAAGATTTGCAACACACTTCCTTGCATTAAAAAAAAAATTGAGGCGAATGTTTGTTTCAACTGAGTGGATGGAATCTAGCTTCACAAATCAAGCAAATGGCACAGCAATGGCAGACTACATGTATTCTACTAGCTTTTGGGAATCGATTGAACAAATTGTAGAGTTTTTAGAGCCTCTAGTAAAAGTCTTGAGATTAGTGGATGGGGAAAAACAGCCCATGGGATATGTGTACGAGGCCATGGATAGGGCCAACGAGATGATAAGGACTAAGTTGGGAAATAACAAGGAGAGGTATATGCCATTGTGGGACATAATTGATACGAGATGGGATGGACAGATGCACACTCCTCTCCATGCTCTGGGATACTTTTTGAATCCATCGTTATTCTACAAGACTTCATTCATGGATATTGATGTTGAGATCAAACAAAGCTTCTTCAAGTGCATGGACAAAATGTTTCCAACCCAAGATAAATTTGATGCAGCTATGTTAGAGTTGGAAATGTACAAGCAGGCTAAGGGTTTTCTCTATTCTAGGGCTGCCATGCAAGGCAGAAAGACTATCCAACGAAGTAGACTCTATAAACTTTTGACAATCTATTTATTTTGCCAACACGGTCATTAAGTTTGTTAAGATTTTAAGATATTATTACACTATCATCTCCATATAATCTATTTTTCAGCTCAATGGTGGGCTTGTTTTGGAGACGAATTACCAAACTTTAGGTGGATGGCAGTGCGCATTTTGAGCCAGCCATGCAGCTCATTCGCTTGTGAGTGTAATTGGAGTGTTAATGAACACATACATTCCAAGAAACGCAACCGCCTAACAAAATAGGGGATGAATTACTCGGAATTTGTTCACCACAACCTCCGCTTGAAGATAAGGAAAGCTCGAGGTAAGAATATTAATATATAGTTGCAATTAGTTGAAATTATATTCACTATTCTTTGTGTTTCTCACTTGTAAGCAAAGACTAATTTCTACATGGGCAAAATCAGGAACTATTGAGGAAGACGAGCCAATTGACCTCAAAGAGATAAATCCAGAATCTGAGTTGATTGTTGTCACTGATGACGATGATGATACTCCTCTTGAGCCTAAAGATTTTGATCTCATGAGGATGGCCAACATGGATCCTAAATGGCTTGAACGAGCTAGGATAGGCTCTCACTCAAGAGCTTCATCATCAAAGCCTCCTTCCCTCTAGCATGTCATTGCCTACAATTGATTTTTTGGAATTTTGTACTTAGTTTATAGGTTGACTTTGAACAAAGTCACAAACTATATTGTAATCGACATTTTGACATCTATCACCATCTAGATATTATTTATGTTGTAGTAAGTTTTGTGCAATGTAATCAACGATATGAATATAAACAACAAAAATCTATTTTCTACAATCCATGTGTTGAAGTGTCTATTTTTTTTGCCTACAATATCTCTATGCTATGGAAATGCCCATAAATATTAAAAAAAAGTAATTTTTGATTGTTTTTCTGCAATTTTTTACTTTTTTTTGTAAATCCAATTTTTTCCCCATTTTTCAAAAAATATTTTACTTTTGATTTGCCAATTAATTCCCCAAACAACTAATGCTTCTATGATACAACGTATATAAGAGAATTACAAGACGGTGTTCTAAAAATAATGAACCATTAAACTAAAGCTTCAACCTGAAGCTAAAAAACTAAAAACGCTTTAAAAAGCAAAAAAGCTAAAAACTAAAAAGCTAACTATGCGATCTAATAAAAGAAGCAATAGTTAAAATTAAAACACTAAACGAACTAAAAAGATAAATGACCATTAATAAAGAACTAAAGATAACTGACTAAAAGATAATTAAATATTCTGATACAAATCAGTAATCCCTTCCATTAATACTGACACAACATTTCTTTCATTATTCATCATCTATTTGCAGACTTGCTTACATCATTGATGTCATTTGTATGCATTCGCAAAACCCTGGAGCAGAATTAGTATGCTTAATTTAAAACATACCATTCTTTACTATCTGCTAGTGGTTAACAGCATGACCATTAAAAGTTGTATATTATAATTGGCTTCCTCCTGGTAATGCGGCAGGGCAGATAAAAAAGAAACATCTCTAAAGTGAAGTGTATTTCACTCATCTTTTCTTTGTTAAATAGAAAGTGGGAATTTTTTAAATGCTGTTTAACAAAATTAAAGAATTCTATGGGTCAGTCAAACAGATGTTGTGCTTACACACATAAATTACAGAAAGAATCTAATATTGACAATAGAAAGAATGGAACCTCACTTTACATTAGGTTATGCTGCTCATTTAGTTTTCAATAGAAAATTCTCATGCTGCCTTTTGGTGTGTGTTTAGAACTCCATTATTCATATTCATGCCAAATCAACTCTATGCAAAGAAGGCAGTTACTCTACCTGGGAGTGCAGCCAAACTCAATTTGAATAATATTTACTCAGATTGAAGTTAAGCATCCACAAAAACAAGCTCAAACTAACTTTGCATGATGAATGGAAATCATCCACTTATCAAAAGTATGAGCAAATAAGTTTTACCTTTAACCCACACTTAAAATCAAATCTTGTATTTCATCTAACAACATTAATCAAATTTTATTCTACTTGTTGACTCAACAAAGTAGGTGCAATCTTCAAAGGTTTGCACTTGTAATTTTCATTTCCCAGGTAAATATCATCAATTTGAACAAAATTTACTCAGATTGAAGTTAAGCATCCACAAAAACAAGCTCAAACTAACTTTGCACGATGAATGGAAATCATCCACTTATCAAAAGTATGAGCAAATAAGTTTTACCTTAAACTCGCACTTATCAAATCTTGCATTTCATCAAATCTTGCATTTCATCTAACAAAATTAATCAAATTTTATTCTACTTGTTGAAGAAAATGTAAACCATGCCAATCACTTAGACAAGATATGTTCCAAAGTCTATAAGCACATGAGAAACTCTATTATCAAAGCAATCTCTTGCAACAATTTAACAAAAACCTCACACTCTCCAAATGAGAGGAGGAAACCTTAATAGGCGCCAAAAAGTAATGAACGACCAAGATCAAACAGTGATCAAGGGCCCAGATCAAAGTATCAAAACCCTAATTAGGGTTTCCAAAACCTAACTAGTTTGAGCAAATAGGAACAAGACAAGTGTCACTAGATGCTACTCTCAAGGATGATGCACCCACTTTCCTTTTTTGAAGCGGCAAATTCGATGAATCGGGACTAAAGAGGACGGACCTCTTCCATGGTGACATGTGGCGAGCTGCCAATTTTGTAGTCAGCCATATCCAACTCATCGGTACACATGGCCAAAGCGCCTTCCCAGTCAGCAGCCTGCACCAGTAAATTCCCATCAATGAACAAGAAGTTCGAAACCTTAGCCAAACCTGGTCTGAGAATCAGTCCTATGGAATTGAAGAAATTCTCCTGGATTTTGACCTTCAGATTCTCTGCACACATAGCCTTCTCTCATACTACATCCTACTTGAGTACCTCAGCTACTACGAGGAAGATTTTATCTTGAATTTCTCCAATGATTCCCCCTACTTCAGTGCACTTGGCCTCAATCTTCTTCAAGCATTCAACTCTAGTGGTCAAGGCTAAATACAATGTGTTGAAGTCATAAACATCACCAGCTTGAATTCCTCCTCCATCAGTCAAATCCTATTTGGAAGCCCTCTCATCATCTTCAAGCATGGAATTATTTTGTTCTAAAAATCTTGAAGATCCTCCCAAGCCACAGACATATCCTGTATTCTACCAAGAAAAGAGGATGTGGATTCATATGCTGACATTAGATTTTCACCAATTATGGCAGCCTGCTCAGTTGTGTCTGAGATCCATCCCTTAACCTCTCTGAAAGTAATTCTCATATCTTCATAGTCATTAACAGACTCCTGTGGAAGAGCCAAGGGTGAAGTAACTGCTACCTCTTCCCAAGCAATGGGATTCATCAAGTGTTGAACATATCTCCTCCACTACTCATTTTCAGCTTTCAACTCTTTCTTCTACTCAATCTCCTAATTCAGCCTTTCCTTGATGGTTTTGACGAAATCGTCAAATTCTTGAACTTCTTGTACTTTAGTAGTTCGGCCCAAATCAATAGTAGTTACCTCATACTCTTGAGGAATAATATCCTCCTGTGCCTTGTCAACTTTTGGAACTGCCACTTGAACGGACCTGAATCCTGCATTATTTCTCTAAATCAAGGAAAATTTCTTAGTTGGCTTCTTTTCTACTATCTTGTTCAATTTAGCCAAAAGTCTTGTTGTATCTTCTTCTTGATGTACCTCTATGGGTGCCTTGGCTTTCATTTTGTCTTTCAACCAATCGGGAATGGTTGATTGCTCCATACCATCATCATCAAGGTCATCCTCTAGTCCTTTGAGTGTTGAAATTATGCCATCCAAAAACTCACCTTCAGGCTCAATGTTCTTTAATTCTACAACCTAAAGGCGAGTGGGTTCCAAATGCTACTCCTCAAAGACAGGAGGGGGAATTCCTATCTCATTCTCTTGTTCATACTCATCTATCGAAGGCCTGTTTGGAGCTATGGATGAAGCACTGATGGTGGACTAAGCTTGATTTGGCTTTTGTCGTTTGTTTACAATCTCTTCATCAGCAACCTTCTTTCCTCTTGCTTTCGCTAAACTTCATGTTGTTTCTTTTCTTTTTCTCGATCCCACACTTTCAAGACCTTTAGGATTATTGGACATCTCACTATGATTTGAAGAAAAAGATTCGTCAGCCCCCATCAAATCGTATGTGAGGGATACATTCCTTGCTTTGAGCATACTGGTTCTTTGGACTGCCCACCATTTTCAATACTCAATCACTGGCCTCATCAAATCTCATAATTCAGCCCTTTCAAAATTTGACCAATCAACCGGCGGAAGAGGATCATCTCTCAAATTTGCATAATGTGTTTGCTCGTATTCATCATCTTCCTCAATCTGATTAGCCACCTGGAAAACTTCAGATGACCGAATCAAACTAAGTGGTATCCTCGACCATATTCTTTTCCTTACTTCAAAATTGTCAGTAGCATTGGCCCAATAGTCCTCAAGATCAAGCCCGTGTTCATATTTTATTTCGTTCACTAATCCCATACGATGGAAGGGATCAAAGTAGGCCCTCGACTGATATTGGATGAATGAGTACCACTGAATCTCTTTATCAGCATGTGTTGCAGCCTGAGTGGGTGGGCAAGATTCTAACATTTTCCCAACACTAAGAGGGAAGGAAGCTCCTGTTTTCTGTTTGACTCTTTGTACACTCATGAAAGTATCAAGTTGTCTCAACACTTCTAGCAAAACCATCCTATTTGTGGGATACATAAGGAGTCTATAGGGACAACCAGCGAATCCTTGGATTTGCAAATATGTAAATCTAAGATACTAGATATACCAATATCCAAATCAGCTGATCAACTCCTTGGATTCCTGAGAAAGTCTTCGGTGTGTGCCTCCCTGGAGAGTCCTGGTGATGTACATAAGGAAGGCGTCGTTGACCCTTTTGAAATGATATTTCTCCTCCCGATGTAATTGCGGGTAGCAATCATATACGCTCAAGTGGTTTTCTTTGTTTCCCACCATTCCTCTACAAAGCAAGCCCTTGTATCTGTGGGTTCTTGCTAGTGAATAAATAAGATAAGAGCTCATATAAAATGTCCTTGTCTTCTCCAAATTCTTAAGCTAATCATCAAGGTTGTCGCTGATGATTATGGCCCAAATTATCATTTTAACACCAACGGTACCAACGGTGATCTCATGGATGAAATAATACATCAAGGGCTCAAAAGGTGCACCTTGCTGGCTGCCCATGATCCTATTCAACAATACAATGAGATCTCCATAATCTTCTTTAAAGTATGGCCTGAGGAGCTTCTTAGGCATCTTTCCCACACTTTGTCTTGGTTTTTCCAACCATGAATGGTTGATATTTGCTTCATACTCCTCGGTATTATCTTCATACATCATAGTTGCCTCATCCCTGGACTTATAAACAGCTCCATGGTATTCAGGAATACCAAAAGCTTCTCTTATGGCAACTTCTCCTAAGTTAGCCAACACTCTCCCATCCGGAGCTATGATTTCTCTTTCCAAGGAATTATACTGTTTGGAGCATTCGACAACTAACTCATTACATTGAAATGCTGGAAGAAATCCAGCTGCTTGTACTATCTCGTTTCTCATCATTCTATGTGCAATTGGAGTAGGTAGTTTTCCATCTTGGCCATGCATCCTCTTTTTGGACTCCGTAAGGTTGATATGCCCGAGGTTGGTATCACCAACCTTATTCCATTTTGAGTTAATATTGGATTCTAGTGGAGAATCCTTGTCTACTTGAAATTTCATTTGTGTCCTCTTTGAAGATCCAACCTTTGTTGTCATCCACAACCTTCAGAATTCAGACAAGAGAGAGATAGAAAAATGTTTAGTCTGAAAATCTTCACTTCTTCCTCCTGCAAATGCCTTAGAAAAAACCTCGAATCTGCTCTTGAAGGCTTGAGAAATGCTCTAAAAGACCTGAAATATTCTTCTACTTAGTTTTTTTACTCTCCAAGTTCAAACTTTTGAAATGAATGAACAATTCATTATAAGTATAAAACTCTTAAAAGAGTTCGAATTGTGTAATGAGAAACACAGTTTATCTTTCCCAAATTTGAACTAGTCATGTAAATCTTTAGTAAATGATCTTGTTTCCTTATACATTTGGGACTCTTAAGAAAGTTTCCAATTTTGATTTTCAGTTGAACTCAGTCCCTTGAGAAAGATCTGATTTCGCTTTGAGTTCAAGTTTAGCTCCTTGAGAAAGTTTCCATTTTCATTATGAGTTCATGAATTGAACTCTTTCTTTCTTTCTTTTCCAAATTTTAAAACTTTCCAAAATTAACCTTGATGGCAATTGTGAAACCTTCCATCTTAGTCCAAAATCGTACTTAGCAAAGTCTTTTCCTCATGTGTTACGGAGTTTGAAGACTTCTTTCCTCAATCTAAATTGAACTTTGAAGTTTCCATTCCTTATTCAAGGCGGACTTTAGTAAACTTGTTCCTATCTTGGGCAGACTTCACAAATTGTCTTCCTCATTAGCCAGCGGACTAGGCGGAGTTGAAGAAATGTTTTCCAATGCAAAGCAGACTTCACAAATAATTTTCCTAGCTGCTGATCAGACTTGGCAATGCAGGGCGGACTTCAATAAATACTTTCCTTAGCATGGTGGAGTTGAACACTTTCTTTCCCTTGCACAAATCGAAGTTGAGGAATTTCTTTCCTCCTTAAGGCGGACCTTGGCAAACATTTTCCCAGCAAACTTGATCAAAATGCTTCCTCATGTGTGGCGGACTTCATGAAAAGTTTTCCTAACTGCCAACCAACTCGGACTTCATAAGACATTTTCCCAATTGGAATTCACCCAAAACATTCCTCTTTTAGCTGGCGGACTTTGACACTTTCCTTCCTTGTGACTAAGGCGGACTTCCTCATTTCTCTTCCTAAGTGCCGATCAAACTTGGCAAGGCGGGGCTAATCCAGGAGAGGGTGGAAGCTAAATGTGAGGTGAATTTTCCTTTGGACAGAGGAGAGGCTGATATACTGAGTAGGTTGGGTTTGCAGGAGATGTCACCTATCTCAGCTTGTGTCAGGAGAGGTAGACGTGCTATGAAGAAGGTTCATAGGGTGGCTAGATGGTTGCCCCCGCAAAATGATTCCATTAAGATTAACACCGATGGCTCCTCTAGGGGTAACCCGGGTCCTGCTAGGATTGGTGGTGTTGGTAGGGATTGTATGGGGGAGGTGGTTTTCTTATTTTCAGTGCATAAAGGGCAGCAGTCTAATAATTTTATGGAGGGATTAGCAATTTTTTGTGCCCTGGAGCGTGCTTTTGAGTTGGGGGTGGCATAAGGTTATTTACGAATCAGATTCGCAGATTATGGTTAATCTGTTGATTGAGTAGAAGGTGAGTGGAATTAATTGGCAGATGGCAGGGACTGTTAACCAGATTTTGCAAATTAGTGTTGTGATGGAGGTGGTGTCTTTCATCCACATTCCTCGTGAATGAAATAGAGCAGCTGATTGTTTGGCTAAGTGGGCCTCAGAACATGGTGATGATTGGAAAGTTGAGGATTGGGAACATCTTTCCCCGGATTATTGTCAAGACTTGCATAAGATCTTTGCTGAGGATATGGATAGTCATGAAGCTGGTTGAAAATTGGTTGGGTTTGTTGTTCTCTTCTAGAGCTTTGAGGCTCTGGTTTTCTTATGTAATGCTTGTGTCTGATTATTAATAAAGTTTTTACCCCTTTATTCAAAAAAAAACAACTTATAGGTAGCCCTTAACATTATCTGTTTGACTTAAATCCGTGCATTTGTTAATTTGAATGGTTGTTATTTGTGGTGCTGTGGAAATTGTGTGGCTTATTTGCTCTGATCCAGAGCTTTCATTTGTGATTTGGAAATCGTATTTTGCTGGTCAAGATTGCGTTTCGGCAGGATAAAAAGGTGTTGCATGCATTGTAAAATTAAGCCCCCCACCACCTGCTTAAGCTGAAAAATGGAACCCAAAACAACCACTGCTCCAAATTTTGGAGCAAGCTATTATTTGAAATGCACTTTTTTTATTATTATTATATGATACCACATGCCCCAATTTTAAAGGGCCATATCCCCAGCATGAGACCCCACCTTGACTGGTTCACATAAGAAACAAAGCCATGGTCCAATGCATTAGAATTGATGATCAAAACCCTCTGCACTTAAAGTGTGTTTTCCAACTGTTTGCTAGCCAATTTGCATATTCTGCAGAACCAATTAGCAATTTTCAGTTGAATGCAGCCAATAATTCAAGAGGCTAATTTAAAGCTTTCCTACAGTTATTGCTATGGCAAACAGAAATTCAACAGGCTACACTCCATGATATGGAGCTAAAAATTCTTAAAAAACTACAAATATATATAGAGAGAGAAAGAGAATTTGCCTAAAATAACTATAGTAACTCAGAATCAGATTAGGCAATCAAGTTGCATCTCATCAAAATCTTGAGGGAGAAAATCATCAACTCAGTTATTAAGTATTTTCATGGAAGAATCCAAAGGGTTTAGAGCAAGTGGTGAGAAACAATAAAATTCCAATAGAAAGCCAGCATTCCATTCCAACATGCTCTTGGGTACCTTGTACCACCCATGTGGACACCTGAAAGCATGGAGGCCAAGTGCTTGCAACCATATTAAAGACCTAATGGTTTACCTTTGAAAATTCTATGTTAATTGTCTTGGCTGCAATGTACTATGTATTTATACTTTAATCCCATTGTGAACGAATAATTATCTTTCTATTAATAAAGTGCATTCCTAAGACAAAATCACAATTTTATTGCATATTTTTATTATAAACAAAGTTTGGACTTTGAATACAGTTCGAGCATATTTAACCTTCAATCCTGAAGAGATCATATTAAATAGAGTTAGAGGTTTGATAGAAAATTTAAAGTTGTCCAGCACTGAATAGATTTAAATGAAGTACATAACTACCTTTTCTGTAAAAAGCTGTCATGAAAGGGCGTAAAATGAATTTGCAAACAAATCCTCTTTCTCCATCAAAAGGATAAAGGCTTCACTTCCATCCATGACCAGCTATGCCTCCATTCACCACTCAATCTATTTTCCTCACATGAGAATAAAAAAAGAATAATTTTGTACAGGAGAAATCACCCTCTTGAAGACAGATCGTCAAATGCAAGCAAAAGGAATATATTTAAGTGGACACATACATAGGTAAAAAATTTAAATCACTAAGAGGCAATCTCTATAAGTGATTATGGCCACACCACAAAAGTTGTTTGCTAATGTGAGCCACATGCCTGTTACTCTCCTGCTTTCTAGGCCCCATATACTGCTCATGTTTCTGCAAACATGACTTGTACTCCAGGTTTAGGCGAATTGACAAGGTTCAGTATACTCACAAGCTTGATCATGAGATCAAAACCCACAGAAACAAATTATTAAACAATATGTGAGGTAAATTTCAGCAAGTTACTCATGAGTTTTCCAAAGGAGAATAAAATAAACTAAATTCCCAAAAATGTTGCATTCTTACTATGATTATTGCATAACTCTCAAGGAAAATGTTTCGAAAAGCAGCCAAAATACAAATGAAATTTAGAAAATTTCCTGTTTCCCAGCCACAATCTCATTCCAACAGGCACACATCGTACTAAAATTAAGCATAGGTCTCAAGGAAAAGTTTTGCAAAGCAGCAAAAATTAATGTGCCAAGCATGCCAAGACTGGTATGTTTTCTAGCCATGATCTTATTCTAGATTAGTTTAAAACTTTTTCAGTGATCAAAAGATATTTACAAGACGTAAATATTTTCTAGCCACGATATCATTCCAAGTTCCAACAGATACAAAATGTACCAACACAAGTTTTATATCAAATAAAACATACATTCTTAAGTGTTGTCTCCAGTTCAAAATGGGGTGGACACACCCCCAATGTGGACCAAATTCTTAATATGCTGTTCAGTGGGGCAGAATATGAGTGCCCGGTAGTTCAAATATAGTCAAGCGTGGGGTATGGCCTCTTACGCTATAAGTTACCATGCAATCTAAGTAAGATTAGGTGCACACGATGGCCTGCATCGTTGACCTTGAAAGAACCATGCCTCTCCTTTTAAATCGCACCATCTAGGGTTCACTGCCATTCTTAAGCCTGTTTTACATTGTAACGAAAAAGCCAACAGTCTAATCTAGGGTTTCCCCATTTAGAAATTATTTTTAATCGTTTGTACGTTTGTGGCCACAAATTACTCAAGATTGCCCTCTAGATATTTCACAATTTCCCCGCTCATCAGAATAAATGCAAATACGCAATGACTTGAGGTTTATATACAAATTCTTCATTACTACAAGGACGGCAATAACAGAAAATCACAAATATACAAAAACAAGCATGATCTAGTTTTCCATTTACTTAATTTACCTCATCTCCGTCATCTGAGGCATGTCAAATGAAAAGACATGCTAGGGTTTCTGGTTCGAAAGCTTATGTTTTGCATTTGACGGCGAAACAAGAAGATGGTAAATGAATTTACCTAAATGAAAATGATGACCGCATTTGAGCTTGGCAATCGATCTCTCCCCGCGGTCTGCAACCGCTTCCAAGCACACCGAACAAGAAATCGAACTCGAGCTCAAAAACACCGCCTGCGACTGCTTATCTCTACTCCCCGACTCCATTTCCACGCAGATCCCTTTTCTTAACCTACTGATTCTGCAAAGTAACCTAAATTTTCAATTTCGCCCAACCAAACAAAAACCTCAAATCTTGCCCCGGCGATGATGCTTCGATCGGTGATGTAAACACAACGGCGGATCGATAAATTCACTAAAATGCATTCTTGAAACCAAGATTAACACAATTTGGCAGACTCAACACCATATATTGTCGATTTCTCAACGGATTCAATTTGAAAAAATCTCGTTTCAAGCTCCGGACAAAATCCTTTCAACCGTCGGCCAGGATGAGAAAAATTCAGTGTTCTAATTGATGAAATTTTGACGGGGAATTGATGAATTACTCTGCCCTTCTGTCAATAGCGATATATCTATCCGAATAAAACCAGTTTGCGTAAGAGAAAAACAAAGGTAAAACTGAAGATATGTAAGCCGTTGGATTAAAAAATCCGACGGACTGTCATTTCTGCCAGCGTTTTTTAATTTTTTATTCAGATATTAGTCATTTTTGCGAAGCATATCTTTGGATTTCAATCAAACATCGTGCTACTTGGATTGTTCTTGCATTTTATTTATTTATTTATTTATTTACTGGTATTTTATGTGTGAAGATAATAAATATTTTATCGTAATATATGAGGGATCAAACATGTGTGAAAGCCATTTCACAAAAGGCTTCTATCGTATGCTCTTATCGCTCTTAGAGCACATGCCCTTAACCTATAAAAAGATTTTCTGTTTACTAAAAAAACATCGTTCTTAATGTGAAATGGGCCAAAATCATTTTCAAAATTACAAATAATAAATAATAATGATAGTTCACAATTTATTTTTATTTTTATTTTATTGAAATACTTATAAAGATATAGGTAAAAAAAATTTAGGTGAAAAATTTAATATATATGTATATGATAAGTAGGGAGTATTTTTGTAGTATATCAAATTATGTTGTTGTATTATGATTTAATTATATTATTTTTTAATTAAATTTGTAGATCTATACTTCATGAATAGTTGTTCGTACGAACTAATCTCTCGTAACATGAATATTGAATGGTCTAATTAAAACTCATTTCATCTACTTAGTTGATGCTCACAAGGGTGAAGAATTTTGTCTAAAAGAAAAATATTGCTTGGCATCATTGATTATTATTATAAGAAAATAAACACAACTTACACATAATAAATTATGTATAAACAATGTAATAATTAGACCTAAATAAAAAATCACAAACTAAGATTGAGAAAGATAAATAGAAATTTAGAAGGTGTCTCGCTCTATAATTATGTTGAATGTTGTTGTGGTTAATTTGACCATGTAAAAGTGTTTGATAATTAGATCTAGAGTTTTGGTGATAAATTTCGGATGGGAACTTTATATGTGATCTACCTCTAATATTTGTTTAATTATCAAACAAAATTGTGCATGGTTCTATCGTACTTCAATGTGATTAAGTTTGTTACAATGTGATTTTGTCTCATCCCACCCACTTATGAATCTTGTGCAAATATGACGATATCTTCTTTCAATTCAATACAATGTTAGTGAGCACCTTTAAAGATTTTCTTTGCAAGGATTGAATTGTTGAGATTCCTTAAATTTTAGTGAAACCCCTTTGTTATTTTCACAAGATCCATAGGTACAAAAGGCATAAATATTATAGACACTGAAAATTGTCTATCATTTGCCTACAACATTTTTACTAATTATTAGTCCAATTAATTAAATAATCTATTATTTAATTAAGTTATTGTTATTCTTCTAATTCAAATTCAAATTTCAAATTCCCCTCTATCATATTTATAATTAAATAATATTTAATTATCATAATTTCTTCTAATAATAATTTATTTATTTTTTATTTGGATAATTTATTATTGCACAATAATCAAATAATATTTATTGTTTTATTTTTCATATCTCCTCAGTAATTAAAAAATTAAATTTTTTAATTAGCTAACATTCTCTTCTATAATTAAATAAACTAGTAGTTGCACACTTTTTTCATGCAACGGAAAGCCAATAGGTTGTGTTTTTATGGAGAGGGTTTTTTGAAGACTTGATATCTATATAAACAAATTAATAAAAAAATAAAATGAATGGTAGGGTTGAATCCTTGTTTGAAGAGAATAAGCTACAGTTATGGTGTTTGCCAATTCCTTTTGACGTCATTAACCTAAAGATGACACTAGATTCATAATTTTACAAAATGACATTTATATTCAAAATATCCTATAATTTGTTATCAAATGCAAAACATACAAAGGTTGTTTTGTTCAAATTGAAATGTGTAGATATTCTAAGAGAATACCTTGATGATGGAGGTACAATTCTTGGAAAGAAGATTTGTTTGATATGTGTGTGTTGTGAAGAGCTCAATCAAAACATTTTCCATGAGAACCATGTGACAATCTGTTGATGTAATTAAGGTGTTGTACCTTGTTTATTTTTCACCTAGGTCCTAATTACATGTCACTTGAACTTACTTAGGGACCACATAGGATCTTTTAGGAGCATCTCCACTTTAAGTGGTGTTATCATGTTATCACATTCTACTTTATGTGGTGTATCCACCTTTAGTGGTCGTATCATGCTATCACGTATCCACCTTAAGTGAATATTCCACCTTTAGTGGTTTTTGTAGACACCTAAAAATGTCTCATCGCTAGTATGTTAATTATTCATCTTAATTAGTTAAATAAGTATTTAATCATTTAATTAATCTAATTATTATTATTCTAAAGTAATTTAATCATCACATTTTCATCGTATTTCAATTATTCAATTTCTTCCTCCAATCATTTAATCATTTAATCCACTTTCTTATAATTAATTAATTTTTTTATTATTTAATTAATTTTGAATTAACACCTTTAATTAAATAATCTTAATTATTTAATAAATTTAATTTCCAAGTTCCTAATAATTTATAATTCATTCTTTACTAATTCAAATTAAAAAATCCCCAAATTCTAATTTCATCTAGTTTCAATAAATTTGCATTTCATTTCATATTTTTGAAAATCCAAATTTAAATAAAATGAAAATCAAATGCAATTTCAAATCAAATTCCTACAGCACAAGTTGAAATCCTAACTGGCACTGACTTTTAGTTTGACTAGGCAATCTATTCAGTCAACTCCCCAATCAGTTCATTCATTTTCCCAGTTAACTTCTCAATCACCTTTTTCAACTCCCAATTAGCTTTTTGGAACAAATAAATCAATTTAGTTATCTCTTCAATCAACTCAATTCACTGATCATCTATTCGGTCATCTAATCAATCAACCCAGTTAACTCATCAATCAAATGAGTTTATCTCTCAATCAGTTATGTCTCAAGCAATCTCAGCCATTAATCTTGACCATCCATTCCTTTCATTCAAAATCTATAAATTGCACATCATTTTCCCAACTTTAATAACCACTATCTTCAAAATTATTGTGTCAATCTTATGCAGGAATCCTAGCGCAACACTGAGAGCCACGCAACACAATATTGGAGAAGAGCAATAGAAGTCATGATTTTCATCAACAAAGGCGGGTTTTTTGTTTAATGTTTATGCTTTGTTGATTCGGGTTATCTATTTCATTATTATTATGATTTAGCTAATTAGATTGGAGTTTTAGTGGTTAACTCTGTTTAATCTGATTATTTATGCCTGAATTTCTCATAATACAATTTTATCATGTGATTACATTTCCACCTTTGGTGGGTGATTCACCTTTAGTGGATGTATCATACTATCACTTTTCCACTTTATGTGGGATGATAGCTTATCCTTTTTTGTCTCATGTCATACTATCACTTTTCCACTTTATGTGGGATGATAGCTTATCCTTTTTTGTCGTAATCTTATGCACTCCTATGTCTCACCTTAGCCTATTTAACCAAGGGCTCTACTATGTACTTTCATCCATTTGTAATTCAATTTAGTTGATTGATTCTATTTGCATTGTTGATAGGAATACAATTTATTCTAGTCACATTCTTTCTCTCTTATTTGTGTGCTTTCCATTAGGCCTCTAGATCTTGGGTGGCTACCTTCATAGCCAAATATTATACAATCAATGTGTACATCATTGTTTTTGCTCTAGATGTGTGCAAAAGGAGATATGATAAAAAGAAAGATGGGACATACTTATTATAAAACCTTTGTCCACCATAAATATGTAATGGTGGGAAAATGATGAATGATGGATCAAGAGGAAAACTACCCTTTCCCTCAAAGAGAGATGAGAGTTTCACTATTGATTATCCTTCAAGCACTTTTCACCATTACATTAGGAAGAAGGGAATGAGATAATTCACTAGATTCAATCTTTCCACACAAAGATGAGAGATTGAATTCTGAATGAATTGAGAATGTTAGGATGATCCCCCTTTTCCTTGTTTGACTTGGAAAGGAATTGATTGAATTATGTAGTGCAAAAGTGTCGAAGAATCAATTATAACTTGAGATCAGAATATGGAATGAAGTTGTGCACTTGGATCTGGCAGTAAAATGTCGAGACGAAGTCGCCCTGTGAATTTGACGAAAAATTGTCCGAACCGTGGCGGGAATGTACATGGTCCTTCGAAAAATCTGCAAAACAAAAAGGGTTTTTCCGCCTCTACAAATGAAGCCCGAATCCAAATGTACAGCAGCGCACCTACAACCTACACACATAAAAGAGAGGAAAATAGGTTGGGATTAGGGGTTTGCCTAAGGCAAACCCCAATTTTGGAATTAACCAAGTAATGAAAGAAAGTACTTGCAAGTAGATGTAAATGAAAGACTGAATTGTAAATCACCTCAAGGGAGGTTGTGGTAGCAATGTTGATAGAAGTGTTTGTGTGGAATTGAATGTTGAAATCAATCTCCTCCTCAATGGTTGAATCCTTGACTTGAATGCAACACCTAGCCTTGAAGGGAGACTTGAGAATGCTCAATGCTGGAAAAAAATGCTTGAATGCTTGAATACTCCTGAATGCTTGATCGCTTGTACATACTCCAATCTTCTCCAACTTCAACTTATGCAAATGAGAGGACGAATGCCCCCTTAAATACATATTTGAAGGATTTGAATTTCCTCACGGGCCGACATCGGGAGAGTTTTCCCGCTCACTACACAACCCATAATGCATGCTCTAGGAAGGTCTTGCCCCAAAATAGGGCAGGGACAGGGGTGCCCCTTTCTCCAGGGAAGAATGTGGTCGGGGTGATGCAAAGGCCAAGGAAGAATTTGTTTTCACAAGCCGACCACTCTCCGGTCTCCGATTAGGCTAGAGGATTCGAGTTTGCATGCGTGAGGACCCTAATGCAGTCGTAAATTGCTAGGGTCGCAATTTTATGACACTACAAAATATTATATGTATTGAGATTCATTGTTCAAACTTCAATAAATTTTATATTAAAATATGGTGAGTACGTTTCATAAGAAATCCTCCTAAATTTGTTATATATGATGTTGAGGAAGTCCTGAAGTTTTTTTCTTTTTTTTATTGGGTCAAATCAATAAATCTGAGGGAAAAGACAAAAATTTCAAAACAAAAAGCTGAAATTATCTGATTGCAAGAATATTGTGCTAAAGTTATTGTATATGGTGAAAGTGGAAACAACAATATTGAAAGACTAAATAGATTCAACCACAAAACCCTAGCCTAACAACAACAAAGATCCACCATAACATATGAAGATTACCTGAGACAATTCAAATCAAATGAAGTCACAAAGATTATACCATCACATGTCCAATAGGGTTTGGATCTCCATTGATCTTGCTTGATATATTTGCTCTCAGATTTTATATGTACAAGAGCTCAACAAAGAACAGAAATGTGGTTGCAAGTAGGATCGCATATGAAAGTGCAAAACGTAATTGGGGCTGAATGCATCGGGTAGTTAGAATGCATAGTGAGTTTTTGTCAGGATGCATAGATTGATTAGGGTTGATAATGAAGGAAGAATCTCCTTATATAGAAGACACTATAAGAAATGGAGGGATAAGATTGAGAGGTGTAAAAGATAAATGGTCGACTATGATTAGAGGGTAGGTAAAGAAAATAAGAAAATAATAAGAGGGTAGGTAGTGTATGAATTAAGAGATGAATGACATGTGTCATGGGTAGAAAAGGTTAATGAATTAATTAAATAAATAAAGATTTATTTAATTAATAGAGGAAGTGGGATAATTAAATAAATAAGATATTTATTTAATTTGGGAAAATGATAATTTAAATAAATAAATGTATTTATTTAAATGAGAAATAAGGCTAGAAGAGGATAAATGAATTAATTAAATAAATAAAGATTTATTTAATTGATAGAAGAATTAGGCTTAGATAATTAAATAAATAAAGATATTTATTTAATTAGACTAGACAATTTTAGGTGTCTACATTTTGCCCCTCTTTGAGACAATGCAGTTTGTCGCGTTGTTTCAAAGAAGATAAGACGAACTGATACAAAGTTGCCCCAAGATGGGAATGATATGCCCCCTCGAGAGATTGGATGAAAATATCTGAAAAGATCGCAGACAATCTCTCGATAAGAAAGAAAGGCTAGAATGGACTGATCGGGTGACAGAGTCACGGGATAAAGAAGACTGACTCGGGAAACAAAGGCTGGCGCTAAGGCTAGGGTAGTTTATAAAATAGACCGCGAGGGGAATACATCCTCATTGTCATCCACACATCCAAGAGATCAGAGTGCAGAGAGAGAATAGAGCATCAACAATCAGTAGCGATGGCATTGGTGCATAGATTCGATCGCATTCGTCGATTTCAGAGGCCAGCAGATGCAGGAGAGTCGGTAAGTTACCACAAAACCTCCTTGTACATTGTTGTAATAAATGTTGTCATTAATGCATGTTAAGTAGCGCAATAAATGCATGCTAGGTAGCACAATAAATGCATTAGGTATGTCTAGAAAAATGTCAAGCGAGGTAAAAACGTCAAGGCGTGTCTGTGTCAAAAATGTGCATTTATGTCTTCAAGGTCGAATCAACAGTTCTGTGATAAACATACGCTGTCGATTGGATAAGTTGCCAAGAGGATACGCTCAAGCAGGTCCTCTAGGGGAGACCAGGATAGATCAAGGCACTTTGTGATGAACAGTGAGTACCAAGACATAGTACTTTGTGATGAACAGGGAGTACTAATATGAGCAGCACTTTGTGATGAACAGGGAGTGCAATTATGAGCAACACTTTGTGATGAACAGGAACAGGGAGTACAAAAACATGTAGTACTTTGTGATGTACAGGGAGTACCATTAGGATAAATAGCAACACTTTGTGATGAACAGTGAGTGTCATTTTGACTGACACAGTTGATTTGCTTGACTACAGGAGTATCTACCTATGCTAGAGTCACGAGAGAGATTCCTGTCGACGCAGAGTTTGCGAGCAGAGATGACATTCGAGGATAGAGCGACAGTTGAGGCCATGGGCTTGCGATACATTATGTATGTGTTTGAATTCGGGCGAACATGGGATTGCTGACTTCATTAGCTGAGAGATGGCACTCAGAGACTTGTAGTTTTCATTTGCCAATGGGTGAGATGACAATCACCTTAGAGGTGTACAGGATACTGTGGATACGAATCGATGGGGAGTTAGTACCCTATGATCGAGACGAAGACATGGATGCACTGAGATGAGTGTTTCAGGATCCAAGACTGGAGATGAGGGCTAGACACGTGTTATGGGACACGATGACGGCGATAGGACTGGCGCTACCAGTAGTGCTAGGAGGAGTGATCAGTGGGTTCTTATGTATCAGTTTTGTACCATTTTGTATGATGATGTAGACACCTTCGGGTGATTTTGTAGCCATATGTATTTTGACATCATTGTATCATGACACTTATGATTATGTATATATGAGATGATTCATCTTTGCAGCAGCTATATGCATGTGTACCTATGTGATGTGTGTTCTTATGTGATGCTTATGATATGGATGCAAATATGTACATGATGCAATGCAATATTTTTGTTCTTTTGTGTTTTTTATGCTATGCAAATGCAAATGTGAATGTATGAAATGCAGATGAATATGAGAATGCAAATGACTATTTACATGATGAGAATGTGAAATGTGCTAACATGTGTTGTGTGCAGGATGTGTTGCAATTGTGATATCTATATGTATGTATGAAATGCTTAATATGTGGTAATGCGGGTGCAACTACATGAAATGCAATTTTTTTGGGTGTGTCATTATACTTAGTCATGTGATAGCAGGCTACGCGGACTCAAGAAGGATGATGGAAGTCAATCAAGAAATGGGGATGAAAGATAGAAGATATGAAAGTGAAAGAGCTTCTTGTGCGTTATCATCATTGAGCTTTATTATGGCAAGTAGGTTATGACAATCGAGGCATATGTTTGACCCAGAAAGTCATTGTACCTGTTTGCATGGAGATAAGACAGTCACAAACAAGGAATGTCCTAGTTCACACTAGACTCACAGTGTCCTCATATCCTTGGACAAGTCATAGCATTACTAAGAGACAATCCATAGACAGCAAAGAAAAATAGGTGACGATACCCCATCCTCGCCTTTCTAGTCAAAAACATCCTAGAGATAGAATCTCTAGTCAAAGACATCCTAGAAAAGCTAAAAGACATGTCACCAAAAAATAAAATCAAAGAAAACCAAGACTCAACACCAACATCCACTGTAGTCCTCAAGTTTAGAGTCTCTTGTCGCTTGTATAAGTCTTATTTGATTGTGGTCACAATGTTTACTTTCACAAAAAGGATAGATAGCACTGAACCATAATGTTGTCTGACTCTGCTGAAATATTTGATTTGTTGATGCCCATTGTTGCTGCTGTGTCTCATCTGAAACTGATCGAATCCATGAAACTGATACTTTATTGCGGAGAAGATGGAACTTTATTGCAGATTGGCGATGCAGATGTTGCTTTATTGCGGATTGTGCGCAGATAGACTGAAGAAAAAGTGGAAGAAACTGTACTTCTCGAAACATGTGATGATCTCGGTTCCACACCCATCACTAGACGTAGGATTTGCCTTAGCCATAGATAGGAGCTGATTTATTATGGATGGAAAGGGTGAAAAGGAATGTTTATTATGAATGGCGAACCAATCTTAGGTAGATCAATAGCAAGCCATGATGGGAATGTGTAAGTTTATTATGAATGGATAGGTTGTGAGTGTGTGCAAAAAGTGAATGGATGAAAGTGAATCCTGAAGGAGGGAGGAGCAATGTCTCTATGCATGGCGCTGGTGACCCAGTTTTCACCATGGTACTTGCCCAGGGCGCCACCGAAGTGGTTTTCACCATTGGACAAAATGTTTTTCTTTACTTTTTATTTTTATTTTTTTAATTTTTTTGTTGTCACCAGGCGCCTGTTTGCTAGGTTTTCACCAAGTAACAATTTTTATGTTTTATGATTTTTTTTTTTGTCTTTTGAATTTTTTTTATTTTTTTGTGTTTTTGAATTAGGATACTCAGAAGAGCTATGTGTAAAACCTACGAAGGTGCATATTGTTGATAGGATCCTCCAAAGGTTCACCCTTTGTGGTTGAGAGCTGATATGCACTAGATCCATATGTTGTTGTGATGATGTAAGGACCAAGCCAGTTTGGTTCGAACTTGCCCTTCTTCTCTCTTTCTTGCTGATTTTTAGGATTTTCTCTGAGAACTAAGTCACCCACTTCAAATGTACGAGGCTTCACTTTATGATTGTAGTTGCATCGTTCCTTGACTGAATGATGTGTAGCTCAAGTGACTGTCTTCCTTGATGAAAAAACTGAGATAGAATTACTAGTGTGTGGACTACATAGGCCCATATGCGTGTCACCTGAAGAAGTTTGGGCATCCCTGATAACAAAGTCCTTCAAGGAAGCTCCATTAAAGGTCCACGATGTATCGCTAGAAGGGAAAGGATGTGTGGAACAAGTAGATGAGTGATGAAGGCTTATGATTGTGAAAAGAAGTGAAAGTAGGATAGCATGATGGAGACTTAGGATCAACAAGTATGCTTTTTGACTTGAAATTATAGAACTTTTGCCCCTAGTTATTTTGATATTAGGGGAGATAAACTCTTGTTCTTTTTGTTTCATAGGAGTTTTATCCTTGACTTTGATTTTTGCAGAGTCCAATAGCTTTTGATTTTGATTTGGACTAAAGGACTTTTCTTTATTTTTGACTTGTAGATTTTTCTTTTCAAAGCTTGATTTTTGATCCCCAATGAGTAAGGGCTTTTGTAATTCTTGTTGATCCAAGTTTGGAAGTGGAGTGGAAATGGAAGGAGTATATGAAATGGTAAGGATGTGTGAATTCTCTAGAGGGTTGGCGATACGCTCAATAGATTCTTTGTTGGATCCACTCTTAGGACTATTGATATCAAGAGTTGCTTGCACCACTAGAGGAGATTTGCATTCAGACTCAATAGCCACAACACTAGGTGGTTCACACCCAATTCCTTGCAAATTGTTTATAGATTGTTCCTATCGACTCAATATCTTAGGAGATAGTGGGAGTTGATCAACATGAAAGATATACTCACCGCATCCCAGGTCTTTAATCTTGAACTTTTCTTTCAGCTCTGTTTGTTTTGATGTAGAAGCTTTCAATGATTCTGGATCTACATATGTTGATGAAGGAATAGCTTCTCGATTGACTGAGATTGTTATTTCTGATCTAGGTCACAGATTGTTGCAATATATGAATGGATTTGGGTCAGCTTTGACGGTCACTTCAACTCTATTGTGTGGAAACTTGATACATCGATGATATGTAGATGGTACTATGCTCATCTCATGAATCCAAGGACGTCCCAAGAGTATGTTGTATGTGAGATCTAGATCAAGGACTTGACAAACCACATCCTTTGTAACTGGCCCAACTCTGAGAGGTAAGGTGATTGTGCCCTTGGATGAACGTTCTTCATCATCATATGCTTTGATGGTAATTTTGTTTGTAGAATTCATAGCTTTATCAGAATATCCCAATTGTTTAATAGTTCTCAATGTACAAATGTTGAGACCAGCTCCTCCATCTATCAGGACTCGTTTTATTCAATGTTTGTGTAGGAAGGCTTCAATGTGTAAAGGTGCATTATGTGGCTGACTCACGAAGGCATCATCAACTTCAGTAAATGTAAGAGAATGTGGAATGGAAAGGTATCCCACCATGGCTTGAAACTGGTCCACGTTCAAATCAGTAGGAACAGAAGTGTCTCTCAAGATTTTGTCAAGAATGGCTTTATGTGCGAGGGATATGCGTAAGAGCTCAAGGATGGAAATAAGTGCGGGTGTCTTCCCTAACTGTTCTACAAGATCATACTCAAGCTTGGTTGATGAGGAAGTGGTATTTTTAGCTGGAGCACCTTGCAAAGTGAATTTACCTCGACGAGTTGTGACATTACATTCAGAGGTAGGTTTGGAAGAAGATCCAATGCCTTTTAGGACAATTTTGGGTCTTTGGGTAGAATTCTCAGGCGTTTTGTCCTTGATGATAATGGTAGAGACATATTTGTCCATTGAAATGTGATTGACAGTTGAATCGTAGTTATAAGATGCTTTGGTATAGTTGGTCTAGTCATCTGTGGCTTTAGCTTTTCCCTTGTCATGTTTTGGGAATGGTTCCTTAAACATCTCATGTTCTTGATTGGATGAGTGTCCTTCAATCTCAATGTCGCCTCTATCAATGAGATCTTGTATGATGTTCTTCAGTCGATGGCAATTTCCTGTCTTGTGACCCTTGCTCTTATGAAATTCACAATATTCATCATCACTCCACCAATTTGGTTTGACCTTTGGTTCATATGGAGGAAAATCTTGAATTGTGATTACTTTGTTTGCCACCAGCTTCTTGAAAACTGACTCAAGTGGTTCTCCCAATGGAGTGTACTTCCTTCATGATTTGGAAGTTGTTTGAGTATTTACTTGATTGTTTATAGAGCTTGATCCGGAAAAAATGATTTTTGGTCGTACCGTATTGGCATCAACAACACCATCATTGACTGTGTTCTTGTTTTTTTTCCAAAATCTTGGCTTGTCTTTTCCTTTAAAGTCATCTTTGTTTTCCTTGAATATCTTAATGACTCCTTGTTCAATTGGGACCTTCTATGTTGCTAAGCCTTTTTCAATGACGTCCTTGAAGGTGGACAAACAAGCTTTCCTTAGATCATAGCCAATGTCTTTGTTAACATTCTAAGTGAACATCTCTACCATTTGTTTTTGTGGAATTTCCCAAGAGCATCTGTTGGCTAGATTCCTCCATCTTTGTAAAAATGATGAAAAAGATTCTCCATCCTTTTGCTTGGTGTTGCACAAGGTAGTGACTGATATGTCTGTCTCTATGTTGTATGAGAAATGTTGAATAAATGCCTCTGCTAAGTCACCCCATGACTTAATACCAGGCGGAAGTTGGGAGAACCATTCTATAGCTTGATCACCTAGGCTTTGTGGGAATAATCTCATCAAATATGTCTCTTCTGAAGCTACCTCAATGCAAGCTATGAAAAATTGTCTTATGTGTGCCTTAGGATCCCCTTTTCCTCTATACTTATCAAACTTAGGTGTCACAAAGTGTGTAGGAAAAGGAGGCATTGGAATGCTCTTGTCAAATGGATAAGGACATATGTCTCTCATTGTGTATGTTGGCTTCAGTGTATTTATGTCCTCCATTTTCTTTTGTAAGTCCCTGAATTGTTGCTTCAAATTGTTCTTAGGTGGAGATCGACTTCTTGGACCATACCCCATGCTTGAGGCACCAATTGGAGGTGGAGCATGTTGCATATATGGATGATATTGATCATACACATGTTCATATGGAGGAGGTCTATAGTGATGTTGTGTATATGGACCACTTAGTATAGAATCATGTTGAGGAATGAAATATTTGCTTTGTCCATGTATACCATACTCTACAGGCATGTCATGAGTTTGTTCTAGTGTGTTGCCCCCAAATTTGACACGGGGTTTCCTTGTGTCCAAATTCTGAGCATGCCTTTGAATATCCAATTGCTTTGGTGGTTGATCCTTAGCATTGGTATGTAGTTGAGCATATTTTTCTGCATAAGGCTTCCATAATGGTCTGCGAAGGTGAGTATCATATGCTTGACCATGTGTGTATGGGACCTCTGGTTTTTGAAACAAAGATGATGGTGATTCAGGCACAAGATGTGGTCCTCTATTGCCTCCACTATTAGGTCTCCTTTGATCCATGTTGGAGTGAGGTTGTTGCAAAGGTCTATGTTCCATTATTTGAGACATGTCAAAATCATGAGGGATCTTGGCTCCACTATGTGCCATCACTTGTAAGAAATATTGTCTATCTCTCTTCATTATTTCCTCAACCAATCTATTGAAACGGGGATCCATAAGTGTGTCTTCCACTTCTGCTAAATGTACGGAGAAGTTGTCCATATTGTCATTGTGTGTATCATTGTTGTTTATAGTGTCCATGTTCTCAACATTTGGAATGTTTCTATAGGCATCCATGTCAGGTAATGTGTTATGATCAAAATTGAAAAAGATATCATTGGCATACTCATAGGCACTCATGTTTTCGGACTCTTGAGCCTCTTTAGCTTCTCTCCTAGATTTTTGGGAATGAGTTTCAACCATGAACTAGGTATTGACCAAGATGTTTGAGACTAGATGAAAATGGAAAGAGTATGGAAGACCAAGAGTTGGATGGAATGCAAATGAATTTGAGGTGTACTTGCAATGTCCAAAGTGTAAGGCTAAGTATGTATGTAGTAGAGTAGGTGTGGCTTCCAAAGAGATGATAGTTTCTCTTGATGAGGTAAGCTGACCTTAACTCTAAGTAAGACGAAATGAGACCCAAAGGTGATAGACCTTGATGAGGGACCACTTAGCGAAATGTTGTTGTATGTAGTGTGTTGACAAAGTATGATGAGGACAAACAAGTGACCTTTTGACTCAAGTTTAGACAAATATGAATGTAATGTAAGGTGTAAAGCAATGATGGACTTTGTGAGACCCAAAGATAGGTTGAATGCTAGATGAAAATCTAGAGAAATAACTTAGGAAGCTCAAGAATTCTGAAACTGATTGCTCTTGTTTGTTGGACTGTAAATTTTTCCAATTTGTGAAGTTGTTTGTTGTGACCCAATCTGAATTTGTTTGACTATTTTTCGTGACAAGTGGACACAATGTTGATGAGGACTCAATGTTTGTAAGTGTTTAGACTCAAAATGACTCAAAGAGAAGTGTGTTGTTTGATGTAAAAATGTTTTGCATACACTTGAAGACACAAAAGACACAATGTTTTGGTGTTTGGTCTTGAATCTTTGATTGTTCAAAATAAGTCAAGCACAATTCTTATGGCTGGCCAAGACAATAGTTGTTGATCCCACATGGAGTTTCCCCTGAGGCTACGCTATTCAGAGCGGATACTTAGATGCTTGACCCCACTGGCTCCACCCTCGGCACTCACTTCTCGGGGCAACCAAGCATCAATCCCCACAAAAATTCCTCATGGCGAACTTTGTATCTCTACTAAGAACCGTATGTGTGTGGGCCGCTACTAGAGGTCCGACCTCCTGCTCCAACAACTAGAAGGATTTTGGCTTCTAAAACAAAAAGGTGCTAGTAAGGGCATCTGCTCGTGTGGCCATACATGCGACACTTTCAGCTCTGTAAATACAGAAGGCTCCCAGCCGGTAGGGGTTACGCCCTATAAATGATCAAATAAATTTGATCAAACAGGTTTATGGGGAGACATAGTGTCGGTATGAACTAATCAGCACACATTATTCATAGTTTTCACCATGAATACAAATATTTATAGTGGTTTGGAAGAAGATGGCTTTTCTTTTGCTACCACACGGGGAGACAGGCCCTCTAAAGATTAAACAAAAGAGCCTATTGCTCAAGACACAAAAGACAATGGTTCAATTTTAGTGCACCAATTGAAGTGTTTGTTAATCTATGAAAACAAGACACACAATGAAAGATCAAAAACCGTTGCCAAGGTCCTGCAACAAAGATTTATTAGTAGTTTGGATTGTTTGAAATAATCACCCCTTCCTGCAAGCACATGAGTTAGGTAAATTTTAGATCCAAAAGACTTTATGAAATAGGGGCCTTCAACAATGCATTTTGTTAACCAATTCAAAGATACGATTCATCATAAAAAAAGACCACTTGTAAAATTTCAAGATATTTCCAGAAATGTAAGAAAATCCAAAAAATTTGCTAATTTGCTCCAAAAATTATTTTTTTAATGAAAAATCATAAAAAATTCATATAAAATGCAAAATCGATCCAAAAAATCTGAATTTTTTACTCAAACTTAAGATAGGCTCATATCCCCTATCCCCATTCCTAGGTGTTGGGAGTGGTTGTGAGATAGCAACAAAAGTTGTGGCACTGAGCCCAACAAAGACATCAATTCATATGCCAAAATGGAAGAATGCACAAATTTAACTCAATCAAATCCAAAAACAGTAAGTGAATGACTCATGGACTATAAAAATCTAATAATATTAAACAAAAAATAATGTAAACAAATAAATATACAATTAAAAATAAATAAACCATTGGGAGGGATATAGTACAATGAGTTTTTATAATATTATAAAGCACATGTTGGGAGCGGTTGTGAGATAGAAACATAAGTTGTAGTGATGACCCCAATAGAGGATCGATTCAGATGTTGGAATAAAGGAATATACAAATGATAAAAAATCAAATAAAAAAACAATAAGAAAATGTTTCATAGATTGTAAAAATCTAATAACATTAAATTGAAAATAATGAAAACAAATAAAAATACAATTAAAAATGAGTAAATCAATAGAAGGGATATGGTACAATGAGTCTTTCTAATATTATAGAGCACATTAAATAATTAGTTAATTGAATATTTAATTAAAAAATAAAAAACATCAGTTGCAATGCGAAAGGATATTATTTTCTTCTTTCTTGGACTTGGAATCAATCAGGCCTTCAAGTTTGCAAGCATGGCTTATTCACTCAAGGAGGCATGTTTTGATTACATTAAGCTCAAAAAATAATTATTTTGAGCATTTCAAGTAGACATATTGATTTCATAATCCAAATATATACAATTTACAAACCTTGACCTTTCACCATTGGAACTGTTAATTTTTATGTGTGATTTTTAGTACAACGCTCTGAAAATAATAAAGACAAAAAATGAATCCAAAATTAATTTCAGATTTGAGCACCGTCTTTCACTACAAACTATGTTGAAAGTTGAATTAAGAAGAGAAAGAAAATGATGGAACTTAGGTCAACATTGAAATGTGAATAAATTTGGTATTAATGTAGCTAAATCTACCTCAATTGAGCCAAAGCATGAAAAGAAAACTTATTGCATTATTCTTAGCCTCATAAAATTATTAACAATGTCATGTCAATAGCTTCATCGATAGTGATATAGCCTCTTTAGGGATCTACGAGTGTATGCTTACCAAATCCTTAAAAAACTTAATTCAAATGAGCACATTTATCTTACAGGCAAAGTGGATGCAAACCATTTATTCATTTGTTATGGTCAGATAATTACCTAACAGTGTCCAAATATTGAAAGAAGAAAAGAAAACAATTAAATGTAAATCAAATTTACTTCACTTTAGTCAAGCCATGTAAGCTTTTGTTTTTAGGAAGCCACACAAATCATTGGAGAAAAAGATAGGCAGAGGCTGATAATTTTCAAGCAAAAGTAAGACTTATCAAGCTTAAAATCTCACACATAAATCCTATCAACTAATTCTTTTAATTTATTTTATTATTCATCTCGTAAATATATTTCTTATGATAATAAAAGAAATTGTTATTTTATTTATTTCCCACATACACATGAATTAAATAGTTTATTTATTTACCATCATTAATAAGGTTAGGAAGGCCAATCTTCCTAGCAATCCTCAAGAAAACGTCAAATGGATTAAGCTACAAGAGGGTTGGATCAAAGTGAATTTTGATGGGGCCTCAAGAGGTAATTCGACACTAAGTAGAACAAGATGTATAACCAGAGACCATGATGGTATCTAGTCCTTCGTGAAAAGTTTGAACATTTGAGGGTTATAATAAATAATGATGTAGAATTTAGAGCAACATTGTTGGGTCTAGAGTGTGGGTTAGAGGCTGGAGTGGCAATAATTCACCTAAAAGGTGACTCCCTTATAACTGTCAATGTGATCAGGCAAAATTCTATCTCGAATTAGCAATTGAAAAGATGGTTGAGGTCAATTAGGGAGTTTATTAGGAGGTTCGATGAGTTTAAAATTACTCATGTCTACAGGGAAGGAAATTGAGAAGTAGATAAACTAGCCAAGAGATCAGTTGAGGTGAACGATGCCCAGTCATATAGGGTGTGAGGTGGCAGAGGACAAGACACGCAAGATGGGATAAGTGATGTCAAATGATGAGGTAATAAATCTCTTCCATATGCAGTCAAGAATACACATTCCAATTGGGCTAGAAGTGACAAAATCAATGAGTAGGGTATTTATTAAGAAAAGTGGTTGAATCCAACAAAGATAATATGACAGTAAAGATGGTGTGATGGGTGGTAAGGTGGTGACTAGAGAATGAAATAATATCGCATGGAGAATTAATATCCCTGAAATCTCATGTGAAACTATGGTATCAGGGCCACAGATTTTCTCTCAAGGGGTGGGATGGTACAAGTTTAAGGTGTTGTTCCCCTTGAATACCGGGTTGCATTATTATAGGAGGTGGTAGGTGTGATTTATAGAAGTAGAAGTGTTTCACTCCTCACAATTGACTATAAGGAATTTGGAAGTAGTAGTGGATATTCCTGTTAGACTACAATGTAGAAAGAGGCAAATGTCCTTCTTGGGGATATATATGAGAAAAGATTGAGGTAGGTGTTTAATTTTGGACATGAGATGGTGGTTCACGTGATTCAGAGGATACTGGGGGATGATTTATTAAAGATGGAGCATAAATATAATATCAACATAAATATCTCGATGATGTTTATTGCAAGCCTATTAGATGCATGAGAGAACAATGATATGGTGAGTGCCTTTTGTAGGAAACTTGTAAAGAAGAGTTATCTTGGCAAACTTGAAGATGTCCTAGAGAGTGTGGATGAAGGAGGGATGATTCCCCTACCCAAGGACTACTATGTGATTTGACAACGTGGTAAAGAGGTGACAAAATTTCCAATTCTAGTCTCTAGTGATGAAACAGGGACTTGTGGGAGGTGGTGGCAAGAAATGTACTATTTCTCAAGAAAATGTTGTACCTATTAAAGGAAGGTCAGATGGCTATAAAATTATTTGGTGTCTGAAAGTCTAGTTAGTGAGGAGGAGGAGGAAGGGAAGGTTGTAGTGGATGTCATGGATACGGTATAAATGGCTCTACCTGTGGAGGTAGAAATGGTGGATCACAGTGTGTGAAGCCCAAATTGCCCCTAAAGGCAAGAGCAGTGAAAGCGGCTCATGACCAGGTATAGGTTCTCCTACTTGTCTAGGGAACTGAAGGCCATATGTTATATTGTTTGGTCTTTTTTGCATAAGATATCTATATTAATAGTAGTAGGGTTATAGATTGGGGATGCCTCAAAATTTTGGGTCTATAAATAGTTTTGGTCTATTAAGAATGTAGGGATTGTAGGGTATTATACTGCAGGAAGGGTTATGGCCTTGGTTAAGTAGTGTGGTGTAAGGAGTAGTAAGTAGTAGAAATGAAAGTATATGAACTTTGAAAATGGATGTAATACATGATTTTGATATAATATCAAGGTGCATCCCCATGTAGTTGTTAACAATTAAAAAAAAAATTATTCTTTTTTTATTCTTTTCTCATGCTTGTGAATTAAATGATTTATTTATTTTTCTAATTTTCTATTTTTTCCTCATGCACATGAATTAAATAATTTATTTATTTAATTCTTGAACTAGTTCTTTTCTCATGCACTTGAATTAAATAATTAATTAAGTTAATTATTTTTCTAATTTTCTCCATAATGCACATTAATTAAGTAATTTAATTAAATCTTTTTCTTCTAGTCTTTTTTTATCAGTAAAAGTTATATGTATTATAGTAATTACTAAAAACATTACACAACTATTTGAAATAACCCTTACATTTATGATCATCCACACCCCTAAACCTACTAACCTGATCCATTTCAAAATCTGCAAATGCTTACTAACCCTTCACCATGTCCCTCCCCCTTAACACACAATAACAATAAATTCAGACATAATACAAACATAGAACTAATTATTTATAAGAATATCTTTTGCTAAAACCTCTATTAAGCCAATAGTTGTCCTTTCTAAAGTATGGCTTCACCTTGTTCTTCTTCTTGCCATCCTCTTCTTCCTAATCTCGTAGAGCCACCTCTCTATCTCTGAGGTATTCTTTAATATGCCTCCATCCATCATGGGCCTCAGCTCACCTTTCTTTGCAATCATCATTCATTCATAAAATTAGAAATGGTCTCAATGGTGGTTCAAACTCAACCAGATGCATCCACTCTCCACCCATAGTGACAAAACCTTCACTTGGTCTTGCCATTACCAAAAAAGTATTGAGACCATCTTTCCATTCTTATCTGATGCTTTCTCTCATAACCCATTTGATATCCTCTTTTGTGCCAAACTCCAAGAACCAAGCCAAAAAAATAGAGGCCACATCCATATTATTTTGAAATCTAAAAGAAGATTTCATGTATTTCTCCCCCAACATCATGTCTACCACATTGAAGAAACAAGAGTCATCAATCTTGAAAATATGCCTCATTCGTTCCTCAGTTACAACCTCATTAAAAGCTCTCTGCTATTTGGTTGCACCTAAAGAAAAGTTGGCCACCATCTCTTATCTATATGTTACCTCTTACCTTTGTTGTTATTCTTTCCTCAACAACGTTGATTCTTCTTCTTGCTCCTAACTAACACCTTCAAATATGAGTTTAATGAGGATTTAGATCACATAAATCCTATCCCTTTACCTTGGTTGTTGTGATCCCTAAGTCAAGCCATTTGAAACTGATGAAATTGTGAGTCATTTATCAATATGCTAGCATCAATTTCCTCTGTCATTTCATATCAATCAAAGACCCTGACTCTCATACCCTCTCCCATCACTTTATTCTCACTATCGACATCCTCGTCAATTGGGAAAGGGATATTTTCCATCTCTCCCCACCATCAAACTTCGTCCACCCCCAATTTGAAGCTTCGTTTTCAAGTACATTTCCCTCCTTTAGGACATGAGACAATTTAAAATTGTTCTAAGAGGCTCAGGATCATTCTAATGACTTTGTTGATCTTCCAATTTTGAGCTTTGCCGAATGCCATAGCATTGACAATTACCTATGAATTGCCTTCAAGATGTAATTTAGAAACATTGAGACGTCTTGATATTCTAATTACAAGCAAGGTCACATGGCCTTCGACCTCATTATTGGTTCTATCTTTAATTTTATGGGCTTTGATCACTAGAATCACTCCATATTCATTCTGAGCCACACATCTAGCCCCAAATACTCTAGGATTTCCTTTAGAGGCTCCATCGAAATTTATCGTTACCCATCCATGATTTAGTTTTTCCCATCTCACCTTCTCTCTTTGCTCACTAAAAGGATCAACCCTTAACTACCCTTGAATGGGTCTTTTCTTCTAATCTTCTATAATTAAATGAATTCTTTAATTTATTTAATTATTCACTTTTCTAAATAGATCTTCTCTAAAAATAAATAAAACCTTTATTTTATCTTCTCAAGCACACAATTAAATATTTATTTATTTATTTAATGCAAATTATATATTCACTTATACCTCTTAATTCACAGTCACACCAAGTTTAATTGATTAATCAATTACATCTATCGCCATCATGCAATCAATTAACTTCATAATTATTTTAATCAATTATTCTAATCGAATCTCCTCCACTGATCTTCAATATTTTTCATCGAATCTCCACCATTGATCGATATCAGAAAATCTATGAAAGGAATCTTCAATCACCTGTCATTCACCATCATGCAATCTCTAAGTTTTTGTGCTATTACATAGTCTAAATAGTGCTACATTGAATTTTGAGAGCAACAATAAAATACTTCACAAAAAGTTGATAAGAGTAATGGAGATAAACATGATTTTGGCATGAAGGTACAAATGTGTATTTATTCATTCCCTGTCGCTTGCATTCATACATAATCTATTGTCTGACATTTGGAATCTAGTTTGAATCTTAGGGTTTGTAGTTGATCTGTTTGAAGATTCATACTATTCAAATTTTTGATCTCTACAAATATAATTTTCTTAAAGTGTAGTATATATTGTCAAAATATAGAAATAATGCAAACTTCTCTAAATATGATGCAATACACTTTTCAAAGACGTTCTCAAGATGAATTGATAATATAAAACTTTATGATGATCTAGACAATTATTATGTCTTAGGGTCTATCTTTAAATATTATATCATAGGTATTAAATTTAAATACTTTTGTGTGTAAGCTAGAAGAGTTGGCTTGAAATGAGTGAGAGGTGAGTTTTATTATGGACATGTAATTAACCATATGGTTATATCTAGGGGACAAAATTGTACATGTGATTTAGTCAAGAATAGAGAATTTGGTATGAGATCAATTGGGTCTAAATCACTAGGCCTAAAATAGAATATGGTGAATAAATTTTCTTGGTTTTTCTTAGATTATACATAAAAATAAGTTGAATTAGGCACCAAAATAATATGTTTTTGAGAGATGGTGGATCTAAATCATTGCAACTAAAATAACATATGGTTGATGGAATTTATTAGATTTTTGTTGGCTCATTAAAAAAAATAGGTTGAATTAAGTACCAAAATAATGTATTTAAAAAAAGGCCAAAGTGGGTGTCAAACTAGTAAAGGAAATGGTAAAGTATGCATTTTTCTCTTTTGTAATTATATATAACCCTTAATAAAAATCACCACTGGCATGAGTTTAATCATTATCATCACAAGTGCAATTATCATTATCACAAACATGCCTAATATCATCACAATTACAAGTATAATTATCAATTTGTGGACAAATATTGACAATTTAGTTTGAAATCAAGTAAATACTCTTAGATACAAATATGTAAGATTTTTTAAATAAATATTTTTATCGTGGTCCATTACGTGTCAATAGGATTGAGAGAAGAAAAAAAAAAACTTAGTTTGAGCTAAAAATTTGATATCTTGACAAATTTTCAAAGTTGTATTAGTATCTCAATCTTAATTCATTTTCATGTCATTTATAAATTATAAGCTATTATATCTTAAATGTTGTAGCACTTTTGTGTGCGTATCACACAAAAAGACATAATTTACATTAATATTATGTTAATTAAATGTTTATTATGGTTAACTTCCTCTTACATTTTTCCACAATACACATAATTTTAATATAATTTATATATTATAAGACTTTTTCTATACATATCACTAGAAAATAAATTAATAATATATTTAAGGACAATATTCTACACTTTCAAGTTCATTCCCTAAATAATAAATGTTCCCTAGTAATTATTCAATGAACAAAAGCAATAATTTATCATTCTCTTAAATTAATTTTATTTTGTGTTGATATAATTTTTCTTTTCAATTAGATTCCTCTTAAATTTAAGATTGAATACTTCTACAATACACGTTATATTAGTAAAATAAACTTAAACATTAGAAGTAAAATAATTAATAGTTTGAGTTGGCCTATTAAGGGGCGCATCTGGGTTCAATTTGGCAAGGATTGTTTTCCCATTGATAATTGGATGAGACCTTCGGAAGGATGGATGAAAATAAATTTTGACGGAGCCTCTAAAGGTAATCCTGGACCATCAGGAGTAGGGATTATAGTTTGGGATTGGAAGGGAGATGTAGTCGCTCTAGGTGCTCAGAAACTTGAAGATGACACAAATAATGTTGCAAAGGCAATGGCGGCGTTGTTAGTAGTCAAAGTAGGAAAAAATTTAGGTGTTAGGAAGTTACATCTTGAGGGGGATTCGTTGATAATCATTCAGACTCTAATGAAGGGAAATGCAGAGGCATAGCATTTACAAAATCTGATTGCTAATGTCTTAGAGGAGCTTAATTTTTTCGAAGAATATCAATTAGTCATGTTAGGAGAACAGGTAATATGGAGGCGGATATATTATCGAAATGGGCTCTGTCATTTAATGAGATGAGATATTTAAGATTAGAAGACTTCAGGTAGAATCTTTTTTTATAACGATTAGGATGGTAGGATGATCATTATTAATTTGCACGGAGGAGCGCACAGATTGCAGTGTATTAAAGGCTAGAGATGGTAGGCACTTAAAGTGGTAGTTATTGTTGGAGGATGAGTGATTGTAAACAACATTGAAGTGAATGCCTTTCCATTTTAGATTTGTCTTCGGGAAGATAGTAGAGAGATTTTCAGGGTTTCTTTGCAAGGAAGATACAAAACAAAGCATAGTAGTGAGGTGGTGAAGCGGTGTGGAAGAAAGTAATGGAGGCTAACTTCACTTTGCGTTCCAAGCACCAACTTTGTCCACTTTATGGTGATATTTAAGTTAGGAGACTCTAGGGTTTTTTCAAAATTTCAGACAAGTTATTGCCACAATGTCTGGCTCCTATTATGGGGAATGTGTTCTGTCTGGAAAATCACATATATAAGACACAAATGGACATCTATTCGTTGAATCATGGCATGGGGCTTGGAGTTTGGGGAGAGTACAAGAACGGTGAGGAAAGTGATAGAGATGACAATCCACAAAGATTTCTTGGTTGGGATGGACTCGTTCTTGGAGTGGGAGGTGTCGAGTGTGGGTTTTGACTTGCGGGAAGGCTTGGCGGATGATGTTTTTGGTTGCAGAGCAGGTGTTATTTTGTTTTTATGGTGGCCGAAGGGGCTATGTTAGTTTCACCATTGAGAGGAGGCGGGGCAGGGATGGGAGGCTTTAAAAATATTGGTCAAAATTAAAGAATTAGAGATTGTGATCGAAATTGCAAAGGCATAAGCGAATGGTGGTGGGAGTAGAGTCTTGTGATCAAGGAAAATAAAGGAAGCAGAGAGATAATCCATTTGATGTGCTAGGTCCACGACAAAGAAGAAGGCTGTGAGTTGGCATTTTGACAAATATTGGGGTTGGGTAGTTTTTTTTGTGGTGGTTATATTTTTAGTTTACTGTTGTTAAATAGCAGGATAGTGTTTAGTGGGGATAATTTCTTTTTTGGAACTTTAAGTGCCACTGTTCATATGATTTTTTTGTAATGGCAAGTTATAGATGGGGGTTTGTAGGTGTTATGGCGAATTAGATAATTCTGATGGAAGACTATCTTTTTTTGTATCAAAATTTTGATTATCAATAAAAAATATTATTATCGAGCAAAGTTCAATCTACCATTAATATGTGCGATAAAAAATTTGCAATACAATCTCTTATTAAAATGATTTGAAAATACAACGTTCGAACACAAATTAACAAAAAAATGTTTACTAATTATTTAACAATAAAAAAATAAAATAATCCAAAAGTAGAAATTTTTAAGTGCAAATCCCTCAATGAAAAGTAATATTCAATTGATAAATCAACAAAAACAATTATACGTGTGGGCAAGAAAATACACAAAACCATGTAAAGTTAGGCACATTCACAGCAAGGTCATCAAACGAAGCGTAAATGAAATAATAAATGAACATTCAAACCATCCAAGCTCCTTTGACCAAGGCCTTGTTGCTCCTTCTTTCTTCTCTAATTATGCTGGTATGTTGGCTCAATCCCTTATGCATTCAAACGAAGCAAGGAAAATTTTTTTGATAGGTGAGAATACTAGAAGCTATGAAAATGAAAGCGAAAATACGAGAATAATCGCACATGTCAAGTGTTTGAAGTGTTTGATAAGAGGAAAATGACTTGAATTTATAGAGGAAGAAGGTCGGATTGGATGGTTGCGATAAAAAAATGATCAACGGGTCATGTTAGTCAGGAAGAAGAGTTAAGTGGAGGTAAATGGGAAACCTTCATTTTCAAACAAAAAGCAAAAAGAGAAGCTTTTATTTTCGAACAAAAATAAAAAAGAGAAGCTTTCATTTTCAAATGAAAAGCGAAGTGAGGTGCTTTTTTGAAGGTGGAAGAGTTAAGTGAAGAAAGGAAATGAGGTAGAAATTAATAATTATAAATTATTATTTTTTTCTCATTTCCAAATTAGCCAATTAAATAAATAAATCATTTAATTGCGAACTTAGGATAAGAGGAGTAAATGAATAAATTCATTTACCTGGGAAGAAATGTTATAAAGATGACATGACTGGAATGAAGAAATTGATGAAATAATTACAGGAATCCAACCCCACTATCGAATTAAGCCCAGATTATGACTGAAATAAAATGTTTGATTGGCAATATTGACAAAATTGATGACAATTGACAAGGAAAAATGATCAAAAAGACCATAATCCAAAGATATTTTGATAAAATGAGGAAATTGATAATGATGATAATGACAGGATGGTTGAACACAATAAAGGCAAATGAGATGTCAAAATGATTAATTCTAACATTGCAATTGATTTAAATTGATAATGTTGATTGACAGAAGATTGATGGAAATTGATTAAAGATAATAAAAAAGGTTTTGATAAAAAGATTGAAGAGATTGATAATTAATGATTGATTAATTATCAATAAAGGTTGATTTAGGACCAAATGATCAAATGATAAAACCACCAATCATGATGATTTAGGGCCAAATATGATTGAATAGGTTTGTTAGAGTTGGAAAAGAATTAGATAGAATAGGAAGAATGACCCAGTGTCCACACATGATGAAAATCAAATGTGACATAGAAGACATGTTAAAAATTAAGGTTTAGCGACGTAGGAGTGATGACCAATTTTTAGTGTCTACAATACGAATAGGTGTTTCCCTCTTGGAGGTAGCAAGTTCTTGTACAACGATCATTAGAATTTGATAGATAGAAATTACTCTTGAATTGGATAACCATTCAATAGATCTCAACTACTCATGTCGAAATACAAAAGAGTGACTTTATTTGGTAGTAGCAACACACAAAATAGTAAATAAATGTGATCCATGAGTTCTAGATAATAAGTGATGGGGCAAGCCAAGTTATTTCTTAGGATACAATTCTTATTTATGAACATCATTTTGAAGAGTGTGGGAAAGGATCTATTTCTTCCAAGAGTAGAGATGATGAGGATTTAAGTAGGCTTGCATTGAGAATTCTTTAAAAAAAATTGTGGCCCAAAGCAACAAAAGTTAAGACCATAATGGGAGAAACTCTACTTAATAGCAAATAAATTCATCAAGGAGAAATATATTCATTTGGATTAAAGTCTATATGAAGGTTGGAAATTGAGTTTTCTAAAGGATATTTGACTAGAACAAATCCTTGTTTGATGATTGTTAAGATCTCACCCATCTTCAAGATGTCCCCTGAGGTGAGATTTGATCTATCCACCTTGGCTACTTCAACGGTATCTTTTTTTAGGGTATTTTTTTTAATTAAAAATTTCTACATGGTTTATTATAGGGTTTGATACTTGTGTTAGATGGGAAAGAAGGCAAAGGGAAGGGGTTAGACTATGGGTTTTAACACATAGTGCCACACACCCTCTATGGTAATTACTTGTAAATCCCTTTACACTTTGCCTTCGTTTATAGTTTACTACTTGATGTTCATATTTGAGTAACATCATCACCTACATTTGCACTTGTAACTATTTATCTACAAATTAACTTCTTCATAATGTTGAGGTATCAACATTGTTGTCACATTTATTGTTAGGATTTAGGTGTCATCAACCTTGTAAGTCCATGTTACTAATTACTCTTGTTGTTTTTTGTAATTCACCCATAAAGGATGGAGGGTTTCACCAATAATGGTAATTAATATTTTATTTTTATAATAAATATATATTGTATTGATCTTAGCGATTATCTATTTACCGACAGGGAGTTACTAATTTACTTTCACTAGACAAGCATCGTAGTAATGGTCAAATGGTAAAGTTCAACTACCTAGGCATCCACCTTGGTAATCAACTAATTTGATATTTTATAACATGTGATAAGTTTTCAGAGCATCTATGATAGCTATGGCACCTGTCATAAGATTCTATGATGTCTATAACAACATATATGACAAAATCTTTGCTATTTTGATTCCTAGGAGCCCATGCATGAAATATGTCATATGAATATTGTAAGAGCATCTATAAGAGGTCATTATAAGTTTCAAATTGATTATTACAAGGTGGGAGGCATTGGATATTCAATTTTTTATGTCATTCTTTGTGGTTGTATGTTTTTCCTATTTAATAGGTGGCTTGGAGTGGAGTTTCGTCAATTTTTTTTTTAAGATTCTTTGTAGGGGTTCAGTTGTCAGATTGAAGAACCGGGAGGAGTTAGAGTAATCTATTGTATTAAATATTCACTAACAATATAAGTTATTCATCTCTTTTGTTGTGGAGCTTAGCTTTTTCTCAGAAGTGTTTCCCCGCGTTAAACATTTGTATTATGTGTTGAGTTTTCTTTTCTTGTTTTCATTGTTGTTTTTGATTTAAAATCTCCATTTGACAAGCATGGTTATATTTGATTATAGTAGATTTAAAGCTTCATATATTACTTTCCATCTCTTATTTTCTATTATTCACAACCAACTAAAATTCACATAGATAAAACCACTAAGAACCAAAATGGTCAATTAAACATCACACACATAAAGCCATCATAGGCATCAACATTGTCAATGTCTCCACTTCTACCTCCATCACCCACTCTACATAGATTGCAAGGAAACAAGTTAAGATATAAGTAAGGGTTAAGATTGAGATGTTTATTTAGTAATGTTGTATAGACCATCCAAGCTTTGTACTATGTAGTTGTATATATATATTCTTGCTTGTCTATAAATATGTTATATTAATTATGTTGAGAGGCATCTACAATGACATCAAAGTGTCCGTAAATAGAAATCCACTTTTGAAACAATTTGACATGCAAATGACAAGTAAATGTATGAAATATGCCATGTTTCAACTTTTGTGGAGGTGTTATTTTATTACTCTAAATAAAATAGAACTCTTGCCACTTGTCTCTAGCTAGATTCACAGTTTTTTGCACTCTTGATGTTTATTATTTTAGAAGAACATTTATTTTACAGATGATTCTTTTCTATTATAAGATATATCTCAGCATATTTTACATATATTTTTTAAATATAAATATATCAGTTATATTTTAAATTTAAATAAGAATTTTATTTTTTAATTAATTAATTTATTTTTAATATGTAAAGTGAAAGGACATAATGAAAGGATTAAAAAATAATTTCTATATGTGATGGTAAGAAGAGTGCCCAATAAAGAAAGTTATTGGTGGTTTATTCTATTTTTGACATAATATATGGGATTGGTCTCAACTCTCACCTCCTTTTAATTATTAAAAAAATATGAGATATTTTGGGGTTTGAAGTTAGAGTTGACATCAATTGAGCATGGTGTGTGCACTGGTCAGTTCATGAATCCTCCTAACATGTTATGTTTGTGATAATTTATAAAAGGTTCAGGGTCTTAACTATTGAAGCATAGATTCATAAGATTCAAAAGGTGAGGAGTCTCTCACAATTGCTTGTTATAATATGTTGTTTGTTTGAAGAGTTTGAAAATGAAATAATTTTAATTTTTTTTTGTCATATTAATGAGTGATACAATCAAGGAAAGCTGGTTATTCTTATATTTGAGGATACAAAGGTAAAAATGTGAGATTGAAAGGGGATTTCTCTCATGGTTATGGGTGTTATTTTCAGATGGGAATAGTTTATAAATGGTATTGTTTAGTTGATTTTTTTGTACATTTGAAAACATAATGATATTTTAGATAATATTTTACAATTTCACTCTCAATTGTATCATTTAAAGGATTTTGGTAGAGATGCAAGCTTTAAAGAGTTTATTATTTTGTAGGTACTATGAGATTTTTGCTTGTCTAATCTAGATATAGGTTTATCGTTATATTTCATATGCCGCTTGAAATTTATTATAAATATGCTTTATATAATAATTATTATGCTTTTAATCTTAGTTTGAAAATCTACCAAAATCATCTTTACAAAAGATAAAAATTTAGAGTTTCCCTTGTTGATTGTAGTAAATAATTATTTTTATCCTTATCACAATTTGCATATTCTAAAAATCATAGCACGATAGTTTCATCTAAGGATAGAAACCATGATGAGGTTTTTAGCCATTGCAAAGATGGTATACTTATAGGGTTCAATTTTTTATATTATTTTATTGAGAAAATTTATTTGCAAATCATATGCATGTTTCAAGCATCAATGCGATTTGACAAAGCTTTACAATTTTGGATTATAGAATTTTTTCACGGTTATACTCAGTGCAATCGATGTCTAGATAGTTGAATGTTGGCCTCCAACACTTGAATACAAAATTTATGCTTTATAACTTCAACTTCCTTTTTTAGAACAATGTATGCCCTAAATGAAAATATTTATTTTTATTTATATTAATGTCAATTTGAAATGTACAAATGAATGACCCCAAGATATTTGGGGATTCAATTTCTTTTTACAGATCACAAATATAGGGTGAACACAGATATTTTGGCTCATTTTCTAGCCCGTGTTGAACATGGAGGAACCCAAGATTGCAATGCGGGTGCTTCTCGGTTGGGTGTTTAAGCAAGATTTTTTTGGGGATTTGGAGAACGCCTTCGAGAGATTGATCGAAATCTCACTATTACTCATGCCCCCTATTACAGTTTGGTGAGCCGGAATGGAGTTCTTGTGTCGCAGCTTCCTATTTTATATGTGTGGGATCATGTGGGGTGGATGCTTAGAAAGCCAGTTATTCGAAAGAGAGTAGATTTTCTAAAAAAGGTTAATGGGTTTTGTAGAGGATGGCACCCTTGTTCCTCCACTTGGTGATGTGGTGGATGTTAGTCTCCCCTAGGCCAGGTCAGAGAATACATAATTTTAATGAGACTGTGAGATGATGACGATGTTGACTCTCCTTGCAGCAGCAACAACTACTCAAATGATGAAAGGGCAGCGATGGCGGTAGATGCTTCACTCATTCCCAAGCATGGATGATCATCTTCTTATGTTTTTCAGTCTCCTCTAGTTCTTCTTCATCCACTCTTCTTTTCCATGACTATCTAACTGGTGGTTTGTTTGTTCATATTTTGGATCTTAGATGGATCTCTTGGGTTTGGGTGAATAGTTCATATGTGGAGGTTATGTTTGATCCTCTAATAAGCAGTGACATAGTCTGTATAGTTTGTTTAGTCATTTTTGGGTGATCTGAATCATTTTGGTCAATTCTGGTATATCAATGTATAACATGTATATCTTTGGTTCGATTTAGTTTTATCCCAGATATTTTGAACATGTAAAACTCTTTGACATTTTATTGAGTCAAAAAAAATATATACAAATGAAATGAAAAAATAACATAACTTCTATTATCACAATTTTTTATATATTTCTTTTTACAATTTTTAAATTCATTAGAAAAAAACACCCATTATAAATACATATCAACATATATATTATATATTGAATACAATTATTATTATTATCTTAAATAAAGACAACTTGACAACACATAATTTCACTAAATATATTCTTCTCTTATATAAGACCTTTTCAACCAGTATATTGATATAACTTAAAAAACTTCTTATCTTTTAAATGGTAGTCCAAAGACGTACACTTTAATTAAATCCTTCAAAATAGCATACTATTTCTCATTCGTCCATTTAATCATATCGAGTACTCCAACTTTCAAATTTCCTAAACAATATGATTTCAATCCACGAATACTCCCTTGAAATCGAAGAATCGTGCAACAAATAGCACGCTAGTAGTTGGATGATGAATTTTTTTAAGTGTTGGACTTTCTTTAACCTCTCAAATTTCCAAATATGCAAGATTGGCTGCGTTTTCTTCTCACTCTCATGAGTAAGAGCATACAAAAAATAAACTCTCTCTAGTCTTTGTCAAGAATACCAAATGTTAGAAACATTAAATTTTCCTTTATAAACTTTTTTTAAAAAAATTTTGAAAGTATTTTATTTGGTATTAATATCAAAAATATATTCATAATTTATTTAATATTATTTGAAGTATTGAAATTTTATTTGTAGTATTTTATTAGGTATTTGATAAAATTTATATTTTTTGAAATTAAATGTTGTAGCCTTTAAAGTCTTTTTTTCTTACAAATTAAGACTTTGCATGCTACTTCATATTTGACTTGACAACTCTTAACATTGATAGTTGCAACTTCTCAATTAGATTGTGTGTGAGTTTTTTAATCAACATTTCCAACACTTAAGATCTACTCACTTTACAATTTGTATAAATTGTGTTGTAGAACATGCTTTACCCGAATTTTCACCTTTTGTGTCGTATACAACAAGGCAAACTACCAACCCATCAAGATATGTAAACATTGTACAACAAGTCACTTTGTTAAAGGAATCCACATCATCATTGAGCAAAATTTCATCTTCCTCTCACAACAAGTGCCAAGGCATGAGATGAATAGATGAATCACAAATAATTTGTAGACTTATCCTTTGGATTGTATTAATATGAATAATTGAGTCTTTTTTTTGCATTTGTGTGTAATAAGATATGTACATAATGCAATTAAAAAATTACTATGTAATGAATTCTCAATGCACACAACCTTTCTTAAGATTCAATCAACAAGAATGACATCTACAAATGTATTTTGTTCTATCTATATCTCATTTAAGTGTGTGATGAACTCTACTTTTATTTACATATTTTCATTATATGTATAGTGCAATCTACAAATAATTAATAAAGTGAACCTATCTCATGAATAATTTATAGATTGTCTTTCATGCATCTACATATGCTCAACACAAGTCATTAGCATTAAAGTGCATGCCATCATTTTATTTGTGATCGACAATGCATCGTTAATATAAGGAAGTTATCCATCCTAAATCCAATTCAATATCTCTTGAATAACATCATCAAAATAACTAGATGTTAATAATGCAAAGAAATTAACTTCTCAAGAATTTGAAAGGCTAATCTGAAAGGGTTTGGAAATATTGAAAATAATTTTCCTCTCAAATTCATAACCTAATATTTGGAGTAGGTTCAAGGATAAAAACTACAACTATGATAACTATTAGTTCTTTCATCACGTAGTATATTTAAGGTGTAAATCAATCTCAATGTCCTAGTGTTATGAGAGAAAATTAATGCTAAGATGATGACAATGACTTTCACAATTGGAAGTTTACTAGGCTAGATCAAAAAGTTCACTAGTTCCAAAAATGTCACATTTGCAACATGCTTGCACTATATATTTTTTGTTAACAAGAGTCTCTTTATGCAAATAAAGAGTGATTGCAAGAGTATCACAACACAGTCTTAGTTCATTAAACTAGCACTTACATAATGCTATCGTCTAAAACATTGCCAATGTGTGTACAATATAATTTACTTTTTGCATCCAACAAAGGACTAATCAATTTTAGATTATATAGGTAAGATATGAATGCCATGAACATGTTAATCTTTATGAGGAAAACTTACATAGAGTCTTAAAAGTATTTTAGTGGGCTTTATCAATACATTTATTTTGGGATGGAGCTCCCAACTTGAAAAGCACTAGGAATGGCCTATAATGTGCCTCAATTGTAGGACATCCCAATGTTTCTCTCAAAACACATATTTAAAAATAATAATTTAAGCCTAGTTTGGTTCCATCTAAGGGGGCTAGATCAAACCTCATTGGATAGAACCTCTTAAGCTTAAATTGAATCCCTAACGAAATCTCCTCCACACCTATCAAATAGTGAGAAAAAAAATTACTTCACCTTCGGGGGGATCAAATGAAGTCATTTGAAAATGTCATTTTGTGAGTGTGTTGCTAGATGAAAGTTCAAAGGTATATTACTTTTATAAAAGAACAGTCAACACTAATCTAACTTTTCTAAATGACATTGAAATTATATAAACTAATGAAATGCAATTTTTTTAGGGTATTTATTTGAATATATATATTTTTTGTAAAATTGACACTATGATTCAATTGTTCATTAAATGCTAAAAAATAAAGTTCAGTGGGACATCACTTTTTATATAATAGTTTTTTTCCTTCAATTTATTTATTTTATTTCTAACTTTAAACTTTATTGTACATAGAATATTTTTCCATTTCAATAATATATTGTACAATAAATATTAATAATAGTGTATGCTAAAAATATAGTTATTTAAATGTGATGTCTTAACTATTTATCTATAATTAAAAAATATATATATCTTAAAATAAAATCTCTCTTCCAATACATCATTTTTTTAAAAAAATAAAACTTATTATTTTTTTTTAGAAAACAATCAACCTTATATTTAAGTGTTAATAAACTACTTCTAGTATAAATAAATAAAAATACATAGACACTAATTAAAATATTAAAATATATATTTATAGGTCTACAAAAGGTCATTTTTAGATTTTAAAAAATGATTTTTGTATGAGTAGGAGTTGTGAGGATATAAAAAAATTTAAATATTTATTTTTAACCCTAAAGTGATGTTATATGTGTGTTTAGTGGAAATTTTTAGTTGAAAAAGTTGTGGCCCATATCTAATTTAGCTAGAATAAATCTAGCTAGAACATATGTTTGACCAAAGATCACTTTATGTTGGAATTATATAAAATTAATATATGTTGACAAGTTGACCTAAAGTGGGACACAACTTTGAGCTTAGTATTGTTTTTTTTTTTTTTTAATTTATTATTATTATAAATCTAGCCCTTAGTATTGTTTTTTTTAAATTAATATATATACACACTTTTTTTTTTAATTTTTTTTATAATAAATGTAGTTCTATTTCAAAAAATAGCAATCTCTGCTCTAAACACTAGGAAAAATAATTAACATTGTTAGGAAAAGTCCAAAAAGTGTATTACACACTAGAAACACTTATTTTTAACCATCTGCTAACATTGCCTAACATTATGACATCATTTTGCATCCTATTCCTAACCTACTCCAATTTTCCAGTTCCCTCATATTTTACCTCCTTTTTTGATAAATAGGCATTCCATTAAAAAAATATTAAGTTTACACTATTCACAAAAAAAAGGTGTGGGAGGAAAAAATCACTCCCCAAGAGTCACACGGGCCCAACCCGGAAACAACAAAACAACTAAAATGCCATAAACATCAAAAAATTCCTAAGCGCTAAAGCAGTAGAAGAGGAAGGAGGCGGGGGATCCAAATCATCTTTTTTACCCCATACATCATAATAAAATAATATCTCCATAAATCTTATTTTCTAATTAAATAATTAAAATCTATTTTATAATTTTTTTCCATTTATTCCTAAATAAATAATGAATAATCCATTTTTTTTATTGGTAATATTGTGATTTTTATTAATTAGTAATAGGAAGTTTACATTTCAATCTGTCAAAAACTTGCAATTCCAAACCACCCTTCAAAAAACCATCATTACAAAACCACCCTCCAAACTACCTTGAAACCCCAACCACTAACCAATCACTGTATCAGCATACAAAAAATAACAGTGGACACACCAAAATGACTCGTTACAGTATCAACCCAAAGAATTTTCAATGAAACAATTCAAACTACCAGACCAAACACGGAAAAAACCCAAGCCAAAAACACAGTAAAAAACTCCATTAACAAAACTAACCGGAGAAGGAGCTAGGGTCCACACGCCTTTGTATCCTCGCTCGACCACCTGCATCTACACTCGTTCCTACTTCTTCAACGGCTCTGGCCTCCTCAATAATCGCCAGAAGAATAGCTAGAGGCACGCTCACCTTCACCATCTCTGTTGTCATACTTTTGGTCCTCGGGCGTAGCCTTCTCCCACCCACTTCCACATCCCATGCTCCCTCACGAGCCTACCTTATAATATCTTCCAGTTCCATTATCTGCACATACATTTTCAGTGCCTCCCACTCTCTACTCGTCGTCTCTCTAAATCTGGCCTTCATCGCTTCCCACCATCTGAGGAAAGGAATATGTTCACCCCTTAGCTCTTGGTGGTACTCTTGAATATCTTCAGAGACCTCAAGCCCTCGACTTAGTACCGCCCACTCCAGCAGTGACTCCAAATTGCTCAGATATTCTAGTGGCACAATTGTTTGCATTACCCTACACACTTCCGCACACGAGGATCCCAATTCAAGCCCCCACACCATAATAAGGGAGTAAATATCCACCCTTGTCCAATATCTGTGGCCAATTACCTCCACATCTTCACCCAAAACCAACTGAACACTCCTAAAAAATAATGGATCCTTCGATCAGAACATGCTCTTCAAGCATCTCTCTGTTGGTGGTTTTCAATGTGAAGTTGGCCTCGATTACACTCACCAAACACAAAACCAGCTTCACACTGTCAAAAACCACTTTTGTAGACCACAAAAAACTCCCACCAGATGCATTGAATATACACTCTTTCCCATTACTACTATTAATGGGATCATCCCAACCTCCACCGCCACTACAGAGAAATTTGGCATTAATTGCCAATATTAGCTGAACCAGCCTAATGTCTCGAGCATAAAAAATACATCCTTCTCACACACTTCATCTATCATCATAAGTATAAGCCGGTATAGATCGTTTAAACCTGCCATTGAATTATGGTGTCATCTCTTCCCCACCACCTTGTTATGTACTTGTCCAAATCACATGCCACGTTTGATAATACATCCACTATCACATTCCCACCCCTTCTAATATGAGATATGCGAAACTTTTGGAAGTTATTTAATTTTGAACAAATTAGTGCTATGAATTTATTTAATTTCCAACTCGTGGATACACCTTTCATAATTGCGTCCACCACTACCTTGGAATCTCCTTCCAAATGCACCTTCGGGATATTCATATTAGCAGCCAATTCGACTGCTAATAAGGTAGCCTGCACCTCTGCTTCATTATTAGTCCTGTCCTGTAACCTCTGTGCTCCCTTGAAAACAATTATCCCTTCCTCATCCCAAGCAACACATCTCGCCCCTAAGATGCCCAGGTTACCTCTAGATACCCCATCAAAATTTATTTTGATCCACCCCTACTCTGGGATAGACCATTCTTCCTCCTTTGCCTATGTTCCCCACACGAAGGATGAACCCTTGAAAACCCATGAACGAATAATTAATAATCCATTTCACTATCTGTTATCCTTTCTAAATAAATAATAAAATATAAATATTATATTGTAATGCCCTCCATTATTCCTTCTATATTTTTATCCCATGCACATATATTTATCTAAAAAAAAATGAAGATAATTATCCTCACTCACTAATAACTCCCCTTACTATTCTTAGTTAGCGAGGAATCCTCCCCTCTCATTCAATTTTAGCCATCTATTCAGATGAATCTCTACTATTCACGTTTTCATATGGGACTCCATAAATCTATCTTCATCCTCCATCCTTCAATATACATAAATGATCTATTTGTAGGTACATGATGTTGATTTGAGCACTTACATCTTAACATCACCTAATACATCAAAACAATCGTGTAGATTTGGTTTATTTTCTTTGATTTTGCATTATCCTTGTATCTTCATTTGCTCTATGTAAGATACTTCTCAAATTAGGATATGATTTTTAAATTTAATATTGTTTTGATTCTAAATCTATTCTGGTACAACTCTAGCATGCCTGGTGGACTCTATCCCAAGCTCATATTTCACATGCAGGATCAATTTGATGATTTGTTTTACAAGTTTTGAGTCTTTCCCTTTCATTTTTTTTTTTTAGTGAATGAATTTTTTGTTTGTTTCTTTGTCCATTTGAGGATTCCATCTTTTTAACTCTCTAATGGTGATTGAATTTGTTTGTTTGAGGAGACCTTTGAGATAATTCATTTAGTTTGCTTGATCTTTTCTTGTTTGAATCATTTGCCATCTTGTTTTATATCAATTATTGTTTGATTCCTTTATCATTCAATTTTTGTTTGGAAATTTCTTTTTTAGGAGGGTTTTTTTTTTTTTTTTTTTGTTGTTGGTCAAAGTTTTATCTATATTTTTGTATTATGTTTTATTTGAAATTATTGTTATCTTTATTGGAATGATGAGTTTTCATTATAATAATTGTAATTGACTTTTGTAAGGGGTGTTTTATTTTGTTTTTTTAATTTTTGTTTTTAGATATCTTTATTGTTGATCAAAGTTAAGAAATCATTAATTAAAATTAATTTTTAAATGTCATTGTTACAATAATCGCAATAATAGATGTGTAGTTTTTCTAAAGAGTGTCAAAAGATTATTAAAAAACTCCTTATTCAAAGTGTCCACCTTGTAATCTTTGATTTGTTCTCACGATCTTACTTCATTTCAATTCTTAAAATGGTTTTTTTTTTTTTTTAAATTATATTTTGATTACACATTCTATGCAAAGAGATTGATGAAATCTTAGATTGCAAGTTTTCAAGAGGTGCACATCAAGGTTTTGCTTCTATATCTCTAAATTGCTATGAGAATGCATCCTTTAAGTACTTGAATTAATGCCCAAATAATTGTTTGGCTCAAATTTTGTTCTAATACTTTGTATTTTCTTTAATGCTTCTCATGCCTTTTCTAAAGTTTTGACACTTATGTATTTGGTTTAAAGCTTCTAATACCCTTTAAAAAAAGTTCTAAAACCTATCTACATACTACTTTGGAACTCCAAACCCATTTCAAACAAAATGACCATAAGTAAATCATAATAATATGTAATTAAATTTTAGAAATTGATCGAAATAACTAATAATGACTCATTTTGTTAATTACAGTTTCTTAGAAGTTTTTAATGATATTTTATTTTACATTTGATAATGAAATTTGTTTTAAACTTTCTAATGCATTTTCTTATGTTGTAGCATATCTCAGTTTGACAAATCAGTGGTTATAACAATAATAGGGAGAATACAATTGTGTATGATTTAAAGTTTCTCAACCCTTATTATGTTAATTCGTTAGCATTTCATTTTATCTAATAATTGTATTTGCTAAAAAGTTTCTAATGCCTTTTTATAATTCATTAGCATTTCACTTTTATTTGATAATTGCATTTGCTAAAAGGTTTCTATTTCTAAGGGTAAATTCAGTCATAATTAATCAAATTATAAGAGCGAATCAAAACTCTAATCTAATTATAAATACTCCTAAATGACAATGAAATAATGCTAAATCAATTGAATATCAAAATGAAATCTAATTAAACTCCCCCAATTGATGTAACAAGGCTTCCATTGTTCTTCTCCGAATTGTGTCTGTGGGTGGCTCTCAAGTCTTGCACTGGGATTTTCTGCATGAGATAGACAATTGTTTTGAAGATTATAATTCTGTGATTCTAGATTGAAATTGGGAAATAGGCCTTGCTTTTATAGATTTTTAGGTGAGATGGGGTGAGAAATTGAACTGAAGTATTGATTGATTAGTTAAGTGAATTGATTGATTTGTTAACATGATGGATTGATCTGTTAACATGATGGATTGATCTATTAACTCATTTGATTGATTAGTGAACTGAATAGATTAGGGAGATGACTAGATTGATTAGCCAGTTGACTAGATTGATTGAGGAGAAGACTAAATTGATTGATTAGTCATAAAAGGTGGTTTGGAGTGAAAAGGGGGGATTTGAGAGTTGACTGATTTGATGAATCAATTATGATTTTCAACATGTGTTGTAGGAGATTGAATTGAAATTCATTTTCATTTTGATTTGAACTTGAATTTTGATTTTTGAATGCTGAAATGCACATGAGATTTACTGAAATTCACTGAAATTTAGATTTGGTGAAATGTGAATTTGGGAAAAATGAAATTAGATGGAATTAGTTGAAATTCGAATTTGGGGATTTGGAGGAATGAATGAATTAATTAAATAATTTAAATGAGATTATTCAATCATTAGAAAAAGAATAAATTAAATAATAAAGATTATTTAATTAGGAAAATTAATCATAATTAATTAAATAATTAATATTTAACAAGGGGGTTAATGATGAATTAATTAATAGATAGAAATTGATTAATTGGTAGTGCAGAAAGTGATGATTAAAGAGACATTTTTAGGTGTCTACATTTGCCCCTCTTTTATAGAATGTCGAAACAACGTTGTTTCAAAGAAAATGAAAAACATCTACCCCAGTATGCCCCGGTGACGCTTTAGGTGTAAATATGCCCCCTCGGAAAAGCGGTAAAAAAATTATGGAATTGAGACTGTTTTTTCGATACAGTGCTAGTGAGCAATCGTTTCAAATTTCGCACAATTTTGACTCCGTTTGATCTGTCTACAAGTGTGTTAAAGTTCAGCGGGACCATGACCATTAGAGTGGTAAAAACCCTAATTTTGAGCTATAAATAGTGATTTTGACCTTTCATTTGCTCAGTTGCATTCTTTTGAGTTCTTAGAGTTCCTTCTGACTTTCGAGCTTTCTTGCGACTTTGCGAGCATCATGGCCGGCTTCTAAGTGCGATTGCACTTATCCGATCGAGTCCAATCATACCAGAGATCACCCGAGATTGGAGGCATGGTCCGTATTCCAAAAAATTTACTCGTTTCTGCCTGTTTGTGCTAGATTTTCTAAATTTTGTTTAGAACAATTTTTTTTAAAGTAATTTGCATTTGTATATCGATAAATGCTCAATTGCTTTAACACAATTGTTATTTCAGTTCACATTTGTCATTATGAAATCACATTTGTTCATGTTGATGTGCATTTGTTCATATTAATGCACATTTGTCATTATTGATGAGCAATTTCTCTTAATGGTTCACAATTTTCCGTATTGTTGCGCATTTGTAATAATTAATTCGCATTTGTTGTAAACTTTGATTTTATAACATGTATGTTTATTTTTTTCTCATGCGAATACTTGTCTAAATTTTTTCATGTTTTCACTTGTAGGAGAATCTGAGTGTATTGGTATGCAGACAGATGAGTCCTAATGGTCTTGATCTTTGATCTGAGTTGAGTGTCGAGGATCTTGCCTTGGTTCGACAGGTTGGTTTGTATCATGTATTGCACTTGCCCGAGGTTATGACCAATAGGGCCATGATCACAACGTTAGTTGAGCGCTAACATTCAGAGACATGTTCTTTCCATTTACCTACTAGAGTGGCGTCAATCACTTTGGAGGATGTATGGCGCATCTTGCACATTCCCATTCATGGTGTGAGGATTAAATATGATTGTCGAGTTGGTATAGCTGGTATGTGTGATCTTCGGGAGTGTATAGAGGAGGAGCTCCAGATCAGAGGTCGATATGAGATACATTAGGAGGTGATGGATTACGATGACCTCACCATTATATTGTGCAGTATAGTAGCAGGTCTATTGATTCCTGATAGGACACATGGGTTCCCAGTTGGTTGGGGTCGAGTTATACATGACATGATTGTGCACATACATGTGTTCGCATGGGATCCTTGTCTGGTTGCTACTTTGTATCACCAGATGCACGACATTGTGTATCTTAGACAGGGATCTATTGGATGAGGGGTTACACTGCTCCAGGTTTAGATATGGGAGCATATTGCTATTGCTCAACCGACTGTGCATATAGAGCTTCAGGATGAGCAGTCATACACATATAAATATACAGTAGGGACTAGGCACAGGGGTGTATGGAACACCCTATATTGGAGGCACCAGTTTGATATCTTGCAATACTTTACTTTGAGGCCTTACCTTGGTTGCCCCGATTGGGCCGATGATGCAGAACACTTACCTTATTACTAATAGAAGAGGTATTTGATTGGTCATGATGTTGGTTTCTTAAGGATCATTGATATTCATCTTCTAAGTCATGTACTCTGAAAGTTTGGGGAATTATAGGGAATTCCTGATGTTACAGCCTATTTTTCTTGAATATATCGGGAGGTTGGGGATTGGGGAGAGTGTGTTTAGCCACATGTTGCAATTGTTGAGTTTGATGCACTTCTTCCTATGCAGTGGGGTTGGGGAGTTGGATTGGCAGATCTAGGGACCACCTCAATATGATGTTTAGTTGTTGCCATGCAGACCTGTTCCTTTGATAGATCCTATCATTCATATCTCACCACAATAGATTTGACACTAGAGGCTATGAGGAGGGAGGGGGAGAGGAGGAAGGGATAGAGGAGGAGGAAGAGATGGAGGAGGTGAATAGGTTGTAGCCATTGCTAAAATAGGTGAGGAGGAGGAGATAGAGGAGGAGGATGAGGATGTAGACATCGATGGAGACACTGAGTCTGGCAGCGAGGATGATGGTTCATCCTCTAGATCATCCAGCAGCGAGGGAGATGAGGAGGAGAGCTCACATGATAGTGACTTGCCTGAGCTAGAGGATGCTCCTGTTGCAGAGGCAAGTGCACAAGGAGGGGATGATGATGATGATGATCTGCAAGTCTCGAGAGTGTGGATTCAGAGTTTAGAGGATGAGGTTGTGAGGTTGAGGCAGCGATAGAGTGATGAGAGGGATCTATTTCGAAGGGATTATGTTGCCTCAGAGAGAGAGAGAGGGATCAAATTGTTGTAGAGAGGGATTAGGTCAGAGCTGAGCAAGATGATGCATGTCGACGTGCACAGCTAGTACGAGATGCATATGACCAACAGTTCACTCTAGGCATAGATATACAGACACATTTTGATAGACTTTACTATGTTGCGCAGGAGCCATTATACTACAAACAACTCTATCATGGTGTAGTTCCTGAGGGACAAAGGGCTTCTAGTTTTAGCATGTTCATAGGTCAATCGGGCTCTAGCAGGTCTACATCACAGAGGACCAGTAGCGGGGGTGTTATGGGTCTACCTCGGGCATCGTCAGGACATCCTAGAGCAAGATCGAGTAGGTAGGATCCTCTTGGTGATAGATGCAGTGTCAGTTGACACTATTGATGATGTTACTTGAGCCATTGGCCTTTGTTGTACATTGTGACAAATTATCACTTTTGAGTTATATATGATATGCAGTTTTGGTGGTGATCTATATGCTTGTGTTTTGTTGATGATGCATGTTTCTATTATGCAGTCTATATGATTTTATTTGTGCTTTCTATGTGATGCAGTTCTATGTGATGATCTTATATGCTGTTTATATGATGTATGATTTGAAAATAAATGCAATGTTATGAAATTATATGTAATGCAACTATAAAAGTGGTTAAAATGATAATGCACTTAAAGGAAATGCAACTAATATGGTAATGCAATTTAATATGGTAATGCAATTAAATGAACGAATGAACTAAATGATATTAAATGAATTAACTAAATGAATCAGTTAGATGAATGCAATTAATGTTTTTGTTTCAAATGTGCCAAAATCTTGTTTTATTCTTTTGACTCAATTAAAGTAGAAGAAATATTAGTAGGATTGAAAGAACTGATGAGAGAGAGATAATGTTAAATGATGAAATGATGAGAAAAGAAAAATTAAGTCAATCCACTAAAAATGATAATATTGATTGATACAATCATCATGATGGGAAATGAAATGATATGATAGATGATTAATGATCCTTTGTGTCTTTATTCATAGTGCAACATATTTTCATCATCGAGCCTTATTTTGTAACAATGAAGTTGCGTACACCAGGGTATAAAGAACCAAGACATAAAGATATCTCATTGCAAGAACAAACACTCAGCAGACAAGGAGTGAACCCTCCATTCTGGGAATGATGTTAGGATTCGAGGTATGTGTAGCATTCAAATATTGAACGCTCTTATCACATACACCCATAACACCATTGTCGTAGAACTTCATTGGTTCACACCAAAAACATCAAACAAAGAAAAGGATCATGCTCATCATAGCTCTTCTAGTCACTTTTCGACATCCTTGAGTAGCATAGAAACATGATTTTCGCGAATTGATAAAAGATAAAAAACAAAATTAGACAAAACTCGGCAACTTTACTGACTATGCCTTTGCTTTGATTTTTTTGATGTGATAGTTGATAATGTCTGATCTCAGAAAGTTGTGAACCCCGTTTAAGACTGATCTGTCTTGTTTCGAGTGTATCCTCTTCTATTTAAGAAAAGATAATGATCATGTTGATATGGATATTGATACGATTGATAAGACAATTTGATCAGTTTGGTTGCAGATGTTTGATAGGATAGTTATATTCTTTGTTTGACTTTGTGCGAAGTGTTTGCTGGATATCTGCTAGGGTATTTGTTTCTTGCGAGACATTTTATTGCAAGTTTTTGATTAATTGGATGTTTTTGTATCTTGTGGATCATTTTCGAATGTTTTTGGTTGATTTTCAATTTTTCGATGTTTTTTTGTGCTTTTTTTAGGATCGTGTTTCGAATGTTTTTGCCTTTGATTTTTTTAATTTTCCTATGTTTTTGTGATTTCTCAGGACTTTTTTCAAATGTTTTTGGTATTTTTCTTTTTAAAGATTTTTAGGAGTTTTTTTAAGGACTTCATCTATTTTTTAGGATTTTTTTCAAGACTTTTTACAATTTTTAGGGTTTTTTTCAGGACTTTTTACGATTTTTAGGGTTTTTTCAGTTATGCCCCTAGTATGCAGACCTATAATGACATGATGATCTACAAAAATGCACATTGAGACAATGAATTTAAGCATGAACTTTATGCTAATGTAATATGTGAAATGAAGATGGAGTTTCTATTTTGAACAAGGATGACTGTGTTTGTTTAGCATTTTGTAATACATCAATTGAATTGGAGGTGCAAAACATTTCATAGATAAGCGGTCAATCAATCCTCAAAATCCCTTGGAACATACAATTTAACACACTTAGTGACTAGGATTTGCAAATGGAGACGTGGAAAACTTCCCCATTGATTCTCAAAACTTTGATCTTCTTTTGCCCATGTGTGTGCAAGTGAGTTAATTCTTGTTCTTGTGTTCACTAAAAATCCTTGGCATCCTATATGACTAGCTACGTGGATTATTCTAACTTCAAAATCATCTTGGATAGAGCCTCGCTACCAGGAAGCTTTAAGGGCTCCGACGAGGTTATACATCGTAATCTCTCGAATATTACTCCATTGCTAGTAGGCATCCATAGCCTTGATAGAGTTATTCACATGTTCTCATAGTCAAGATTTTTGTCACACTTGTATGTGTGATATTTCAGTTATATATCATTGCTCTTTTTGCCTTGAGATGGATATTGGCATAGCATTTTTTATTTATTTTTATTTTCTTGCCTTAACTTGTAAGTAATATTAGATTTTTCACTAGTCATATGATAAACTAGGTGTCTAGAATAAATTAGAGATTTTGTTAATGTGTGAGATATAGAAATTAATAGATTTTGGGTTTATAAGGCACAAATAGTGAAATATCTACCCAACCATAGACAAAGAGTCGTCATAGGGTGATGTTAAAAATGAATGATTTCAGGATCTCCAAAACTTCATGTTCGAATATCTAAGAAAGGAGACGACCCTTGTTTCTCTTGAATGCAAATGAATGATAAATTTGGATAGTTACTTTGTTTTATTGATGCAACTACATGAACAAGTAGCAAATGAAATGTAGCTACATGTGAAAGAAATAATGATATGCAGCTACATGTTGTGCAATGATTAATATGCAATGCAATGCAATAAATAAATATGTAAATGCAATGTTGAATTTAAAATGAACCCATCCCTTAGATGTAATATCTTTTTAGGTGCATACTATTCATAGGACCAGGAAGTGACTCTCCTTCCATGGTGGATAAATTGTAGGTGCCATTGTCAACAACTCTTGTGACGATGAATGGTCCTAACCAGTTAGGTTCAAACTTACCTAGTCGTTCTCGCTCTGCTAAGTTTCTTTGATTTTCTTTAAGTTCAAGATCTCCCACTTCAAAACAACGTGGTCTCACCCTTTTGTTGTAGCTTCTTCTCATTCGATTTTGATAACCTTGTAGGTAATTTAGAGCAGCCTGTCTCTTTTCATCTAATAATTCCAACTCTTGCAATCTTGACATTGTAATCTTCCTCGGATATGATGTTCTTTAGAGATGTATATGGTGAAAATGGATAACAACAATATTGAAAGGCTAAATGAATTCAACCACAAAACCCTAGCCTAACAACAACAAAGATCCACCATATCATATGAAGATTACCTAAGACAATGCAAATCAAATGAAATCACAAAGATTATACCATCACATGTCCAATAGGGTTTTGATCTCCATTCTTCCTATCTCCATTGATCTTGCTTGATATATTTGCTCTCAGATTTCATATGCACAAAAGCTCAACAAAGAACGGAATGTGGTTGCTAGTAGGATCGTAGTGTAGTCAAGTGTATAAGATTCATTAGAATGTATCATTAGGGTCATTAGGGTTTGATAATGAAGGAAGCATCTCCTTATATAGAAGACACTATAAGAAATGGAGGGATAAGATTGAGAGGTGTAAAAGGAGGTCGGCTATGATTAGAGGGCAGGTAAAAGAAATAATAAAATAATGAAAGGGGTAGGTAGTGTATGAATTAAGAGATGAATGACATGTGTCATGGGTAGAAAAGGTTAATGAATTAATTAAATAAATAAAGATTTATTTAATTAATAGAAGAAATGGGATCAATTAAATAAATAAGATATTTATTTAATTTAGGAAAAGGATAATTTAAATAAATAAATGTATTTATTTAAATGAGAAATAAGTCTAGAAGAGGATAAATGAATTAATTAAATAAATAAAGATTTATTTAATTAATAGAAGAATTAAGCTTAGATAATTAAATAAATAAAATATTTATTTAATTAGACATGACAATTTTGGGTGTCTACATTTTGCCCCTCTTTGAGACAATGCGGCTTGTCGCGTTGTTTCAAAGAAGATAAGATGAATTGATACAGAGTTGCCCCAAGATGGGAATGATATGCCCCCTCGAGAGATTGGATGAGAATGTCTGAAAAGATTGTAGACAATCTCTCGATAAGAAAGAAAGGCTAGAATGGACTGACCGGATAAAGTGACAGAGTCACGGGATAATGAAGACTGACTCGGGAAATGAGGGCGAGGGCTAGGGTAGGCTACAAGATAGACCACGGGGGAAAATACATCCTCATTGTCATCTACACATCCACGAGAGCAGATTGCAGAGCGAAAATAGAGCAGCAGCAGTCAGCAGTGATGGCCTTCATTCACAGATTCGATCACGTTCGCCGATTTCAGAGGCCAGCAGAGGCAGGAGAGCCGGTAAGTACCACCAAACCTCCTCGTACTTTGACGCATTTAATTTTGTCATTAATGCATGGTAGATAGAGCAATAAATGCACTTAGACTAGGGTCCAAAAAATGTCCAAAACCGTTCAAGCGCGTCTGCGTTGGTGCCAGGCGCGTCTATGCTCGCGAGGCGCGTCTGTGTTTTCCAGGCGCATCTATGCAGTTTTTGAGCGCGTCTATGTCAGGTAAGCGCGTTTGTGTTTAGTTTTGTCTTCTAGGTCAAATCGACAGTTTTGTGATGAACATACGCTGTCGATTGGATAAGCTGCTGAGAGGATACACTCAAGTAGGTCCTCTAGGGAAGACTAGGATAGATCAAGGCACTTTGTGATGAACAGTGAGTGCAAATGTGAGTAACACTTTGTGATGAACAGTGAGTGTCATGCACGTAGTACTTTGTGATGAACAGGGAGTACCACTAGGATAGAAGCAACACTTTGTGATGAACAGTGAGTGTCACTAGGGTAGATAGCAATATGCATTTGGATAAAAAGTAGCATTTTGTGATGAACAGTGAATGCCACTATGACTAACATGATTGATTTGTATGACTGCAAGAGTATTTGCCGATGCTGGAGTCACGGGAGAGATTCCCATTGACTCAGAGGTTGCGACCTGAGTTGACATTCGAGGACAGAGCTTCCATTGAGGGCATGGGTTTGAGACATGTTCTATATGTGCCTAAGTTTCGGGCGAACATGGGACTGTTGACTGCGTTGGCGGAGAGATGGCACTCCGAGACCTGCACTTTTCATTTGCCGATGGGTGAGATGACAGTCACCCTGGAGGATGTATATAGGATATTGAGGATACCGATCGATGGGGAGCTGATCCCATACGATCGAGATGGAGATAGGGAGGCCCTGAGACGGGTATTCTAGGACCCAGGACTGGAGATGAGGGTAGGACATGTGGCGTGGGACACTATGACAGCCACAGGGCTAGCGCTGCCAGCGGTGGTAGGAGGAGCGATCAGTGGGTTCCTGTGTCTAGATAGGGCGACACGGGGGTTGGCCGTGGGTTGGGGAGGAGCACTAGAGACACCGGTGACGCAACACACCAAATATGCCTGCGGACTGTGTGTGCTGACACACCTCTATTATGAGCTGCATCAGTTCGTATACCATGCATCAGTTCGTATACCATGGATCAGTGGGATTGGGCTGTGGGGTGACATTGCTGTAGGTATGGGCTTATGAGCATCTGCCAGTGACGATGCCGATACACTTCAGAGGCAGGGGACATGGACGCAACTTTGTGCACTTGTATGATATGATCACGTCGCAGCCACGGATTGGCAGGTTGGAGCATTGGCGGCGGGTGATAGATGATATTGATGTGGTCATATGGAGGCCATATCTGGGATGCGAGCAGTGGGAGGACAATGCAGTGGAGCTTCCTTACACCTTCCGGAGCAGGTATCTGATTGGGCGGATGCCCTATGTGCTGGAGAGGCAGCTAGTGGACAGGGTTGGCCAATAGTTTGGCAGGATCCAGAGGATGCCACGGGGCTCAAGCATGTATGCACGGACTGTCAGAGATCAGGCACAGTTTGGGCCCTTGCTATCATATGATCAGGCAGTTACATAGCTGGTAGAGATGATGCCCCTACCCTAGGATATGTGGCCAGAGATTGAGGATGCCGGGATGGATGCCGAGTACACAGCATACTGGGCAGAGCATCCATTCCCACGCTTGACGGATCCGGGAGAGCCACTGGATGGAGATGGGGGTGGGGATGATGATGATGGTGGAGGTGATGGGGGCAGAGGCCGACGGAGGAGGAGGGGAGCAGTTGGAGAGAGGAGGGTTGCACCTCGGAGGCTCGGGTGGTAAGGAGAGACAGGCTCGGGTGGTGAGGGGTCGTGGTGGATTGCCGCTATAGGTGCCAGCAGCACAGGGTCCCAAACAGGTACAGGTACAGGTACAGGGACAGGGACAGATACAGGGACAGGTACCAGTACAGGTACAGGGGCAGGCACCCATACAGGGGGAGCCACAGGCAGAGGTGGAGGGGGCTGACCCAGAGGAGGATGAGCTGATAGAGCTGAGGGAGATTTGCCAGGGCCAGGCAGATGAGATCCAGGAGCTGGAGAGGGAGAGGGATCGGCTCAGGATGAGGCTCAGAGATACTAAGCGAGAGCGGGATCAGGCTATTCAGCGTTATACAGAGGCTGAGACAGCACTAAGGGCCGGGAGACAGGTAGCGGAGGACACAGGGGCAGGATATGCTTATGTCTTGCGGGCAGGGGACGAGATTGCCTACTGGCGAGATCTCTATTATGGTGCAGTGCCAACAGATCAGCGGGCAAGGAGCTTCCATAGACCATCGCGTACAGCGACAGCTACGGGAGGGAGTTGGAAGAGACATGCATCGAGTGGTGGGGTTATGGGTCCTCCACCACCACCAGATAGAGGGGACAGGAGGGATGATCCTGGGGCGGGTCCTTCAGGGGCTTAGATTCCATCAAGGCCAGGCGGATCCGAGGGAGGGAGTTCATCATAGCCATAGAGGGCTCCCTATGTATTAGTATTGTACCATTTTTGTATGATGATGTAGATACCTGCGGGTGCTTTTGTAGCCATATGATTTTGACATCATTGTATCATGACACTTTATATATATGTGTGTGTGTGTGTGTGTGTGTGATGATTCATCTTTGCGGCAGCTATATGTATGTGTACCTATATGATGAGATGTTCTTATGTGATGTATGTTTCTATGTTATGGATGCAAATATGTATATGATGTAATGCAATATTTTTGTTCTTTTATGTTTTAGATGTGTATGCATGATGCAAATTTGAATGTATGTAATGCAGATGAATATGATAATGCAAATGTAAATTGTGCTAACAGGTGTTGTGTGCAGGATGTGATGCAATTGTGGTATTTATATGTATGTATGAAATGCTTATATGTGGTAATGCAGGTGCAACTACATGAAATGCAAATGTTTTTGGTGTGTCATTATACTCAGTCATGTGATAGCAGACTACGTGGACTCGAGAAGGATGATGGAAGTCAATCAAGAAAGGGGGATGGAAGACAGAAGATATGAAAGTGAAAGAGCTTCTTGTGCGTTATCATCATTGAGCTTTATTATGGCAAGTAGGTTATGACAATCGAGGCATATGTTCGACCCAGAAAGTCATTGTACCTGTTTGCATGGAGATAAGACAGTTGCAAACAAGGAATGCCCTGGTTCACACTAGACTCACATTGTCCTCATATCCTTGGACAAGTCATAGCATTACTAAGAGACAATCCACAGACAACAAATAAAAATAGGTGATGATACCCCATCCTCACCTTTCTAGTCAAAGACATCCTGGAGATAGAATCTCTAGTCAGAGACATCCCAGAAAAGCTAAAAGACATGTCACCAAAAGATAAAATCAAAAGAAAACCAAGACTCGACACCAACATCCACTATAGTCCTCAAGTTTAGTGTCTCTTGTCACTTGTATAAGTCTTATTTGATTGTGGTCACAATGTTTACTTTCACAGAAAGGATAGATAACACTGAACCATAATGTTGTCTGAGTCTGTTGAAAAGATTTGATTTGTTGAAGCCCATTGTTGCTGCTGTGTCTCATCTGAAACTAACTGAATCCATGAAACTGATACTTTATTACGGAGAAGATGAAACTTTATTGCGGATCTGTGATGCAAATGTTTCTTTATTGTGAATTGTGCGCGGATAGACTGAAGGAAGCTGGAAGAAACTGTACTCCTCGAAACATGTGATGTTCTCAATTCTACACCCATCACTAGACGTAGGATTTGCCTTAGCCATAGATAGGAGCTGATTTATTATGGATGGAAAGGAGTGAAAAGGGAGGTTTATTATGAATGGCTAACCAATCTTGGGTAGATCAATAACAAGCCATGATGGGAATGGGTAAGTTTATTATGGATGAATAGGTTGTGAGTGTGTGCAAAGTGAAAGGATGAAATGGAATCCTGAAAGAGGGAGGAGCAATGTCTCTACACATGGCGCTAGTAACCCAGTTTTCACCATGGTACTTGCCCAGGGTGCCACCGAAGTGGTTTTCACCGTTGGACGAAATTATTTCTCTTTACTTTTTTGATTTTTCAATGTTTTTTGTGTCACAAGGCGCCTGTTTGCCAGGTTTTCACCAAGTAACGATTTTTTTGGTTTTATAATTTTTTTTTATATTTTTGAAATTTTTTTGTATTTTTTGAAATTTTTGAATTTTTTTTGTATTTTTGAAATTTTTGAATTTTTTTGTATTTTTGAATTAGGATATTCCAAAGAGCTACGTGTAGAACCTGCGAAGGTGCATGCTGTTGATAGGATTCTCCAAAGGTTCACCTTTTATAGTTGAGAGCTGATATGCACCAGATCCATATGCTGCTGTAATAATGTAGGGACCAAGCCAGTTTGGTTCGAACTTGCCCTTCTTCTCTCTGTCTTGTTGATTTTTAGGATTTTCTCTGAGAACTAAGTCCCCTACCTCAAATGTGCGATGCTTGACCTTGTGATTGTAGCTGCGACTCATTCGTTGTTGATAAGCCTTGAGATGATTAAAAGCAGTTTGTCTTCGTTCATCCAGTAGTTCTAGCTCTTGTAAGCGAGAGACCCTATAGTCTTCATCACTGATGATGTTTTGCAAATAGACCCGTAAAGAGGGTAGCTCAACCTCAATAGGCAAGATGGCTTCAGTGCCATAGACAAGTGAATAGGGTGTAGCTCCTATAGGTGTGCGGACACTTGTGCAGTAGGCCCAAAGTGCAGGATTAAGTTGGATATGCCAATTACGACCAACATCGTCGACTGTCTTCTTTAGGATTTTAAGGATTGTTTTGTTAGACGCCTCAGCTTGGCCATTACCTTGGGGGTAATATGGTGTGGAGAAATGATGGGAAATATGGAAGTGGTCACAGAGTTCACGAACATCCTGATTTTTGAAGGGACGCCCATTATCAGTGATAATGGAAACAGGAATACCGTATCGACAGATGATATAGTTGAGGATGAATGTAGCAATCTGTTTTCTTGTGACTTGTGTGAGAGGCACAGCTTCAATCCATTTTGTAAAATACTCTGTGGCAGTGATAATGAATTTATGACCATTGGAAGAAGAAGGGTGAATCTTGCCTATGAGATCGAGTCCCCACTAACAAAAGGGCCAAGGAGACGCAAGTGGTTGAAGTTCTTGTGCTGGCGCATGTATGAGGTCTCCATGAATTTGACATTGCTTACATTTCTTGACAAACTGATATGAGTCTTTCTCCATATTGGGCCAGTAATATCTAGTCCTGATGAGTTTCTTGGCCAAGGTAGGACCACTAGCATGTGGACCACATATCCCTTCATGCACTTCCCGTAACGCAATCTGAGCTTCGTCACTTTCTAAACATCTAAGAAGAGTGCCCTCTAGACCTCACCGGTATAGGATATCAGCTAAAATGACATATCGAGAGGATTGACGAATGAAAGTGCGACGTTGGTTATTTGATAGATCAGGAGGTAAGGTATTGTCATGTAGGTATGTGAAAATGGAACCATATAACTGGGATTCGGGACCGAAAATGCATATCATCTCAGTAGGCATGATCTCATATGAAGGGACCAAAATGTTATCCACCAAGAACTCATAGCGGGTCTCATTTGGAGGTAAATCAATCAGGGAAGCAATTGTAGCCATGGCATCTGCGACGCGATTCTGCTCTCTTGGTATCTGCTCAAAGTCCATCTTTGTGAAGTGTTGTTTCAGGTCATCCACCATTTGTTTATAAGGCATTAATTTTTCATCTTTTGTTTGGTAATCATCAGTTGCTTGACGGATGACAAGTTGGGAGTCCCCAAAAACACGAAGTTCCTGGATCTTCCACTGAACTGCAATTCGTAATCCTATTGTTAATGCCTCATATTCCGCTATATTGTTAGTGCAAGGAAATGATAAGCGATATGATTTTGGTATAGAATCCCCTTGGGGAGTTATAAAGAGAATGCCAGCTCCTGCCCCATGCTGTGTGTATGAGCCGTCGAAGTACAGTTGCCATGGCTTTGCATGTGACATTGTCAAAATGGATTCATTAGGAAATTCAGAACTTAGAGGAACATCATCTATCATGGGAGCATCTGTTAACTGATCTACGATGGCTTGTCCTTTTATTGCTTTTCTGTCCACATACTCGATGTCAAATTCACTCAGTATCATTACCCATTTGGCCAGTCTCCCAGTAAGTGTTGCTTTATTGAGAAGGTATTTCAATGGGTCTATCCTTGCCATCAACTTAGTCTTATGAGTGAGCATGTAATGTCATAATTTCTGCGAAGCAAAAACCACGGTGAGACATGCACACTCAATTGGTGTGTAGTTTAGCTCATATCCTACCAATGTGCGACTGATATAGTATACTGCTTTTTCCTTGCCCTCAGCACTTTGTTGCGCTAAAAGTGCCCCCAGTGCTGTTGGAGTAGCTGATATGTATAGTAACAGAGGCTGATCTAGAATTGGTGGCATCAGAACTGGTGGGTTTAGAAGATAATCTTTGAGCATTTGGAAAGCCTGTTGACAGTTATCATCCCAGTTGAATTTGATGTTTTTATGTAGCAGGTGCTGAAAAGGATTACACTTATCTGCCAGTTGTGCTATGAATCCTCAAATGGACTGGAGTCTGCCTTGTAAGGATCGAAGTTGACTGATATTTCTTGGTGGTTGCATCTTTAAGATGGCTTTGACTTTTGCTGGATCATCTTCGATTCCTCTTTTGGATACAATGAATCCTAGGAGCTTCCCGGAGGTTACTCCAAAGACACATTTCTTGGGGTTTAATCTTACTTTGTATTTTTCCAACCAATCAAAGACGACTGAAAGTATGTCCAAATGTGTATTTCTGTCTATTGGTTTGCCCAAGAGGTCATCGACATAATCTTCCACGGTTACATGCATGAGATCATGAAAGATAGTAGTCATGGCTCTTTGATATGTAGCACCTGCATTCTTTAGCCCGAAAGACATGACATTCCAGTAGAAAGTTCCCCACGAACAAGTAAATGATGTTTTGTGTTGATCCTCGGGTGCGATCTTTATTTGATTATAACCAGAGAATCCATCCATTAATGATAACATTTCATGACCTACTGTGAGATCAACAATCAAGTCAATATTTGGTAATGGGAAGTCATCCTTTGGACACACTTTGTTGATGTCTCTGAAATCTGTACATATTCTGATGCTGCGATCTGGTTTACTAACAGGTACCAAGTTGGAGATCCATTCGGGATAATCAATTGGGCGTATGAATCCGACATCCAATAACTTCTCAAGTTCTGCTTTGACTAGTAATGCCACTTGTGGATGCATTTTTCTTAATTTCTGTTTTACTGGTTTTGCCCTCGGTTTAACTATCAAGTGATGCATTACCAAATCCGGATCTAATCCAGGCATATCAGCGTATGACCAAGCAAAGTTGATTTGTCATTGTTTGAAGAAACTTATGAATTTTGACCTTTCAGACTCTGTCAATGATTGAGCTAGGAATATGTTGTGTGGAACCTCTTCTGTACCAATGTTTGTTTTGATAGTCTCCTCTACCAACATGGATGACTTTTCCTCATATGATGCCGGGAGAATGTCGAGCCTTCCATCTTCGGGTGCCTCGGAGAGGTTTTCACCCTCAGATACGTCCTTTCTTTTTACTTTTTTGGGGTCAGACAGCGCCACAGTGTGGTTTTCACCATAAGACCCTTGATTTGTTCTTATTTTCACATTTTTGCGATTGGAAGGTCCGACACCCTCACCAAAATATGACACGCTATTGAGTTCTATAGTGTATCCTGCTTTATGTTCCCCAGGAGGAAGATCATCTCATATGCCCAGATAGTCAATAAAAGCCTCATCATTTTGGAATGTGTCAAACTGTGCAGGTCCTTCATGATCCCAGTCAATGAGTTGGTGGTGAACAAGGGGAAGGCCGTTAATGTCTTCGAAGTTAGGGGAGCTAAGAGTGAAGATGCAGTTATATTCGGGTATGTCAAGGTAATTATCGAGGTCATCGATGGCACTCTCCTCATCAGTCTCGATCGCGAGTGAATCCAAATTATCATCACTAGTAGCGCATTCTGGGACAAGTGTTCTCATCCTATGTGATTTCAACCTAGAACCTTGAGACAAAGACTGCGTGGAATCCTCCTGGGTTGTTTCTTGACCAACTCTGAACTTGTTATAAAATTCCTCTTCTTCTGTGGGTTCATCTGGCTCTCTGAATATCTTGTTGAGCTCGTAGTCACTGGAAGACTTGTCTGAACCCCATTCCCATTCGTTAGAATCTGTGGAATAGCGATCCTCTTGTTGAATTTTGGCAGCTTTGATTTGTAAAGCTTCTTCTGTCCTTTGGGTGTGGACCTTGGAAGTTAAGAAACCAAGTCCTTTCGAGCATTCCTTTTTGAAGGTCAATTCAGGTTGTAAAGGTTCAATGATGCCTTCCTTTCGTAACCCCAGAGGGCTTTTTGCATCATATCTGAATTTTTGTAGAATTTTGAAGCCTTTGCCATATTTCTCACATGGTAGATTGATGTGATCTTGTGTTTCCTCTTCATTGTCTTTGAAAATCATTTTGTATAAATCTTTTTCTTCTAGTTCACCCCATCTTTGAAAGGTAGTAGGGTCCCATTTGAGCCTCATGATGGATATTTGCTTGTTAGGATGTGGTCTTCCATATTCTTTTGGGGAACTCATGACTTGTCGTAAGTACATGGTTTGATTTAAAGTATATTCCCCCATGCCTTTGTCCTAAAACTTGCCTTTAAGCTCACCTTGTTTTGATGTCGAAGGTTTTAACGACTCAGGATCAATATATGCCGAGGAAGGAACAACTTCATGATTACTGGGAATGATGGTCTCAGTCTTTGATTTCAGATTATTGCAGTATATGAATGGATTAGGATCACCGTTAACTGTTACTTCCACTCCATTACGAGGAAACTTAATGCATTGGTGATATGTGGATGGGACTGCCCTCATTTCATGAATCCAAGGATGTCCTAGCAATATGTTATAAGTGAGATTTAAATCCAGGACTTGACAAACCACATCCTTTGTAACTGGCCCAACTTTGAGAGGTAAGGTGACTGTGCCCTTGGATGAACGCTCTTCGTCATCATATGCCTTAATGGTGATTTGATTTGTAGAATTCACAGCTTTATCAGAATATCCCAATTGTGTAATAGTGTTCAATGTGCAAATGTTTAGACCTGCTCCTCCATCTATCAGGACTCGTTTTATTCGATGTTTATGTATGAAGGCTTCAATGTGTAATGGTGCATTATGTGGCTGACTTACGGAGGCGTCATCGGCTTCTGTGAAAGTAAGGGAGTGTGGAATGGAAAGGTATCCCACCATGGCTTGAAACTGGTCCACGTTCAGATCAGTAGGAATAGCAGTATCTCTCAAGATTTTGTCAAGAATGGATTTATGTGTGGGAGATATGCGTAATAGCTCAAGGATTGAAATGAGCGCGGGTGTCTTCCCTAACTGTTCTACAAGGTCATACTCAGGTTTGGTTGAAGAAGAATCCGTCTTTTTAGTTGGAGCACCTTGCAAAGTGATTTTACCTCGGCGGGTTGTAACATTACATTCAGAGGTAGGTTTGGAAGAAGATCCAATGCCTTTTAGGACAATTTTGGGTCTTTGGGTAGAATTCTCAGGCGTTTTGTCCTTGATGATAATGGTAGAGACATATTTGTCCATTGAAATGTGATTGACAGTTGAATCGTAGTTATAAGATGCTTTGGTATAGTTGGTCTAGTCATCTGTGGCTTTAGCTTTTCCCTTGTCATGTTTTGGGAATGGTTCCTTAAACATCTCATGTTCTTGATTGGATGAGTGTCCTTCAATCTCAATGTCGCCTCTATCAATGAGATCTTGTATGATGTTCTTCAGTCGATGGCAATTTCCTGTCTTGTGACCCTTGCTCTTATGAAATTCACAATATTCATCATCACTCCACCAATTTGGTTTGACCTTTGGTTCATATGGAGGAAAATCTTGAATTGTGATTACTTTGTTTGCCACCAGCTTCTTGAAAACTGACTCAAGTGGTTCTCCCAATGGAGTGTACTTCCTTCATGATTTGGAAGTTGTTTGAGTATTTACTTGATTGTTTATAGAGCTTGATCCGGAAAAAATGATTTTTGGTCGTACCGTATTGGCATCAACAACACCATCATTGACTGTGTTCTTGTTTTTTTTCCAAAATCTTGGCTTGTCTTTTCCTTTAAAGTCATCTTTGTTTTCCTTGAATATCTTAATGACTCCTTGTTCAATTGGGACCTTCTATGTTGCTAAGCCTTTTTCAATGACGTCCTTGAAGGTGGACAAACAAGCTTTCCTTAGATCATAGCCAATGTCTTTTTTAACATTTTGTGTGAACATCTCTACCATTTGTTTTTGTGGAATTTCACAAGAGCATCTGCTGGCTAGATTTCTCCATCTTTGTAAGAATGATGCAAAAGATTCTCCCTCTTTTTGCTTGGTGTTGCATAAAGTAGTGACTGATATGTCTGTCTCTATGTTGTAGGAGAAATGTTGAATAAATGCCTCTGCTAGATCACCCCATGACTTAATTCCAGGTGGAAGTTGGGAGAACCATTCCATAGCTTGATCACCTAAGCTCTGTGGGAATAATCTCATCAAATATGTCTCTTCTGCTGCTATCTCAATGCAAGCTGTGAAAAATTGTCTTATGTGTGCCTTAGGATCCCCTTTTCCTCTATACTTATCAAATTTAGGCATCACAAAGTGTGTAGGAAATGGAGGCATTGGAATGCTCTTGTCAAATGGATAAGGACATATGTCTCTCATTGTGTATGTTGGCTTCGACGTATTTATGTCCTCCATTTTCTTTTGTAAGTCCCTGATTTGTTGCTCCAAACTGCTCTTAGGTGGAGATTGACTTCTTGGACCATACCCTATGCTTGAGGCACCAATTGGAGGAGGAGCATGTTGCATATATGGATGATATTGATCATACACATGTTCATATGGAGGAGGTTTATAGTAATGCTGTGTATATGGAACACTTGGTATAGATTCATGTTGAGGAACACCATATCTATTTTGTGCATGTATACCATACTCTACAGGCATGTCATGTTCTAATGTGTTGCCCCCAAATTTGACACAGGGTTTCCTTGTGTCCAAATTTTGAGCATGCCTTTGAATATCCAATTGCTTTGGTGGTTGATCCTTAGCATTGATATGTGATTGAGCATATTTGTCTGCATAAGACTTCCATAACGGTCTCCGAAGGTGAGTATCATATTCTTGACCATGTGTATGTGAGACCTCTGGTTTTTGAAGCAAAGCTGATGGTGATTCAGGTACCATATGTGGTCCTCTATTTCCTCCACTATTAGGTCTCCTTTGATCCATGTTGGAGTGAGGTTGTTGCAAAGGTCAATTTTCCATTATTTGAGACATGTCAAAATCATGAGGTATCTTGGCTCCACTTTGTGCCATCATTTGTAAAAAGTATTGTCTATCCCTCCTCATTATTTCCTCAACCAGTCGATTGAAATGGGGATTCATAATGGATTCTTCCACATCTGCTGAATGTATGGAAAAGTTGTCCACATTGTCATTGTGTGTAGCATTGTTGTTTGTAGTGTCCATGTTCTCAACATTTGGAATGTTTCTATAGGCATCCATGTCAGGTAATGTAGTATGATCGGAATTGAAAAAGATATCATTATCATACTCATAAGAACTCATGTTTGCGGACTCTTGAGCCTCTTTAGTTTCTCTCCTAGATTTTTGAAGACTGGTTTCAACCATGAACTAGGTATTGACCAAGATGTGTGAGACTAGATGAAAATGGAAAAGAGTATGGAAGACTGAGAGTTGGATGGAATGTAAATGAATCTGAAGTGTACTTGCAATGTCCAAAGTGTAAGACCAAGTATGTATGTAGTAGAGTAGGTGTGACTTCCAAAGAGAGGATAGTTTCTCTTGATGAGGTAAGTTGACCTTGACTCTAAGTAAGACCAAATGAGACCCAAAGGTAAGAAACCTTGATGAGGGACCACTTAGCAAAGTGTTGTTGTATGTAGTGTGTTGACAAAGTATGATGAGGACAAGCAAGTGACCTTTTGACTCGAGTTTAGACAATTGTGAATGTCATGAGAGATGTAAAGCAATGATGGACTTTGTGAGACCCAAGGACAGGTTGACTGCTAAATGAAACCCTAGAGAAATGACCTAGGAAGCTCAAGAGTTCCGAAACTGACTGTGTTTGTTTGCTGGACTGTAACAGTTTTTCAATTCTGAACACAGATGCACCTGTATACTTCACAGACGTGGTTTCCTGACACCAACGCGGCTCTGTTTAACACAAACACGTTTCTGAGATTTTTTTGCAAAGTGTAATGTTGACTCTTGGAACAGAGACGCGTTTCTGCCCTTCACAAACGTGGCTATACAACACAGACGCTATTATGTCAGACATAGACGCGTTTCTAAGATTTTTGCAAAGTGTAATGTTTATTCTGGGAACACAGACGCGATTCTGCCCTTCACAGACGCAGTTATACAACACAGATGCTATTATGTCAGACACAGACACGTTTCTGCAAAATTTGTGCAATTTTTTCCAATCTGTGAAGTTGTTTTGTTGTGACCAAATCTGTCAGTTTGACTATTTTTTGTGACAAGAGGACACAGTGTTGATGAGGACTCAATGTTTGCAAGTGTCTAGACTCAAATGACTCTAAGAAAAGTGTGTTGTTTGATGTAAAAATGTTTTGCATACACTTGAAGACACAAAAGACACAATGTTTTGCTATTTGGTCTTGAATGTTTTGAAAGTTTAAAATAAGTCAAGCACAATTCTTATGGCTGGCCAAGACAATAGTTGTTGATCCCACATGGGGTTTTACCCCCGAGGCTACGCTATTCAGAGTGGATACTTAGATGCTTGACCTCACTGGCTCCACCCTCGGCACTCACTTCTCGGGTCAGCCAAGCATCAGTCCCCACGAAAACTCCCCATGGCAAACTTTGTATCTCTACTAAGAACCGTATGTGTGTGGGCTGCTACCAGAGGTCCGACCTCCTGCCCCAACAACTAGAAGGATTTGGGCTTCTAAAACAAAAAGGTGCTAGTAAGGGTATCCGCTCGTGTGGCCATACATGCGGCACTTTCAGCTCTGTAAATACAGAAGGCTCCCAGCCGGTAGGGGTTACGCCCTACAAATGATCAAATAAATTTGATCAAACGGGTTTATAGGGAGACATAGTGTCGGTATGAACTAATCAGCACACGTTATCCATAGTTTTCTCCATGAATACATTTGTTTATAGTGGTTCGGAAGAGGTGGGTTTTCCTCACTACCACTTGGGTCGTTCTCTTCTCACTAGTAGTCCTAATGACCACACGGGAAGACAAACCCTCTAAAGATTAAAAAAAAAAGCCTAATGATTCAATTTTAGTGCACCAATTGAAGTGTTTGCTAGTCTATGAAAACAAGGCACACAATAGAAATCCAAAAACCCTTGCCAAGGTCCTGCAACAAAGATTTGTTAGTAGTTTGGATTGTTTCAAATGATCACCCCTTCCTGCAAGCACACAAGTTAGGTAAATTTTAGATCCAAAAGACTTTGTGAAAATAGGGGCCTTCGACCAAACGATTTTGCTTTCAAGACAAGCTGCACCAATTTTGTTAGTTAGATTTGAAAATGTTAGCTCAAAATAAACCAGATCTAAAACCCTAAATGGAAAATCCGAAAAACTGAATCAATAAAAACCCAAAATTTGAAACTGGTGAACACAGACGCGGTTACCCTCAACACAGATGCGACTTTGTGACACAAACGTGATTCTGTGAGACACAGACACGACTACAGAACGCAGACGCGTCTTGTGGACACAGACGCGGCTAAAAATGGCACAGACGCGACTTTAAAACACAAACACGCTTTCCTGGAACCTGCAAAATAAAATGTTGCCAATAACACAGACGCGATTCCAAAGGTCGCAGACGCGCCAGAAAATAAAAAACGCGATCCGAAAGTGCGCAGACGCGAAAATATCAAAATGCTACCGAAAATGTTAGATCTGCAACTTCAAAATACAAAATCTGCAACAAGGATGTTAAATACAAAAGGGACAAGAGTCCCACCGGGCGTGCCAAAATGTATATGGTGAAAATGGATAACAACAATATTGAAAGGCTAAATGAATTCAACCACAAAACCCTAGCTTAACAACAACAAAGATCCACCATAACATATGAAGATTACCTAAGACAATGCAAATCAAACGAAATCACAAAGATTATACCATCACATGTCCAATAGGGTTTTGATCTCCATTCTTCCTATCTCCATTGATCTTGCTTGATATATTTGCTCTCAGATTTCATATGCACAAGAGCTCAACAAAGAACGGAATGTGGTTGCTAGTAGGATCATAGTGTAGTCAAGTGTATAAGATTCATTAGAATGTATCATTAGGGTCATTAGGGTTTGATAATGAAGGAAGCATCTCCTTATATAGAAGACACTATAAGAAATGGAGGGATAAGATTGAGAGGTGTAAAAGGAGGTCGGCTATGATTAGAGGGTAGGTAAAAGAAATAATAAAATAATGAAAGGGGTAGGTAGTGTATGAATTAAGAGATGAATGACATGTGTCATGAGTAGAAAAGGTTAATGAATTAATTAAATAAATAAAGATTTATTTAATTAATAGAAGAAATGGGATCAATTAAATAAATAAGATATTTATTTAATTTAGGAAAAGGATAATTTAAATAAATAAATGTATTTATTTAAATGAGAAATAAGGCTAGAAGAGGATAAATGAATTAATTAAATAAATAAAGATTTATTTAATTGATAGAAGAATTAAGCTTAGATAATTAAATAAATAAAATATTTAGTTAATTAGACATGACAATTTTGGGTGTCTACAAGAGATACTCTGAGTGATGTTAATTCTACCTCAATAGGTAAAATAGATTATGCACCATATACCAATGAATATGTTGTAGCTTCTGTTGCAGTTCATACATCGGTTCTGTAGGCCTAGAGAGCTGGATTGCGCTAGATGTGCCAATCACGTCCTGTTTCAGTGACAACTTTCTTCAAAAATTTCAAGATTATTTTGTTTGTTGCCTCTACTTGTCCTTTCCTTTGCAGATAATATGGAGTTACAAATCGTTGTTGGATGTGAAACTTCTCACAAAGTTCACTTACTTCTTGGTTCTTGAATGGTCTTCCATTATCTGTCACAATGCACATTGGGACTCTATATCTGCAGATAATGTGATTTAGGATGAACTTTTCTATTTGTTTGCCCATTGTGTAAGTCATAGGGATTGCCTCAACCCACTTTGTGAAATATTGCGTGGCAATGATAATGAACTTATGTCCATTAGATGAGTTAGGGTTGATTTTCCCTACCAAATCAAGTCCCCACTGTGAGAACGACCATGGTGATGTGATGGGTTGAAGGTCCTGTGCAAGTGCGTGAATAAGATCTTCGTGAATCTAATATTGTTTGTATTTCTAGACATATTTGTAGGTATTTTTCTCCATTGATGGCCATTAGTATCCTATTATCAATAGTTTCTTGGCTAGAGCTAGGCCACTGACATTCACACCACAAATTCCATCATGCACTTCCTTTAGGGATTATTGTGCTTCTTCAGGATTGAGATACTGAAGAAAGGTGGTATCTAATCTTCTTCTGTACAAAGTTTCTACAATGAATGTGTATCTATATGCTTTTCGTATGAGATTCTTTCTTTGATTGGATGAGAGATCAGGTGGCATATACTAATCATGTAGATATTTGTAGACTTCTTGATACTAGAGGATTCAGGTCCCACTATTGCACATACATATTCTGAAGCAAGTATTTCATATGAAGGCACCATCAAATTCTCTACTATAAACTCAAACTGAGTTCCATTGTTGGGCATATCAAGGAGAGATCCCATAGTTGCCATTGCAACTGTTGCTATGTTTTGAACTCTGGGAATCTGTTCAAAAGTTATATTTGAGAAGTATGGCTTCAGTTCTTCTATCAAATTCTTGTAGGGTACTAGTTTGTCATCTCTGGTGGTGTAATCATCATTTACCTTATTGATGATGAGTTGGGAATCACCATAGACTTGTAATTCCTTGATTTTCCATGTTATTGTAGTCCGAAGTCTTATGACTAGTGCTTCATACTCAGCTATATTATTGGTTCTTGGGAAGTTGATTCTAAAAGATGGGAATAGAATCACCTTGAGGGGTGAAAAAATTAATTCTCACTCCTGCTCCATGATTGGTATGTGATCCATCAAAGTATAGTTTCCAACTGGTGGCTGCTGTAATTGTGAAGACTGATTCATCTGGGAAGTCGATCAATTTTGGATGATAGTCTTGCATTGGAGCTTTGTCAATTGATCTACAATTATATGCTCTTTGATGGTGTTCCTATCAATATACTCAATATCAAACTCACTTAGGATCATTACCCATTTAGCTAATCTTCCGGTTAATGTAGCTTTGCTTAATAGATATTTAAGTGGGTCAAACCTTGCAACAAGCTGAATCTTGTGACTGATCATATAATATCTAAGCTTTTGGAAAGCAAAGATTACTGCTAAGCATGCACATTCAATAGGAGTGTAATTCAGTTCATATCCTACAAGGGTTCTACTAATGTAGTAGATTGTTCTTTCTTTCCCTTGATCATCGTGTTGTGCTGAGAGAGAAACCAAAGTGGAGTTTGTGGCGGGTATGTACAACAATAGTGGCTTTCCATAGATTGGTGGCACTAATACTAGCGTGGTCAATAGATATTCTTTCAAAGCTTGAAATGCCTCTTGGCATTGTTCTGACCATTTGAATGTTACACCTTTGTTTAAAAGGTGTTGGAAAGGGTGGTACATATCTGCCAATTGTGCTATGAAGCGTCTTATAGATTGGAGTCTTCGTTGTAGACTTCTCAATTGCTTGAGTGTTGTTGGTGCTGGCATTTCCAATATGGCTTTCACTTTTTCTGGATCTACTTTAATGCCTCTATTTGACACAATGAAGCCCAAGAGACTTCCAATTGTAACACCAAATACATACTTCTTAGGATTAAGCCTTACTTTCTACTGTTCTAATCTATCAAAGATTTTGGATAGAACTTCCAGGTGATCTTCTATGGTTAGTGACTTGGTTAAGATGTCATCAACATAATCCTCCATGGTATCATGTATCATGTCATGGAACAATATTGTCATAGCTTGTTGATATGTTGGACTTGCATTCTTTAAACCAAATGGCATGACGTTCCAATAGTATGTTCCCCAAGGACATGAGAATGTTGTCTTTGCTTCATCTTCTGGTGCAATCCCAGTTTTATTATAACCAAAGAAACCATCCATGAGTGAAATTATTTCATTTCCTACTATAAGATCTATAATCATATCAATATTTGGAAGCGGAAAATCATCCTTTTGACAAGCCTTGTTCAAATCTCCAAAGTCAATGCAGATTCTGATGCCCCTAATGTGCTTTGTTACTGGGGCTAGATTGGAGATCCATTCTGCATAGTCTATGGGTTTAATGAAACCCACATCTAACAATTTATGTAATTCAATTTTGAATAATAAGGCTATATGTGGATGCATCTTTCTTAACTTTTGCTCATAAGGCTTTGTTCCTAGTAATAGCGGTAGATGGTGTAGAACCAATTCAGGACCCAGTCTTGGCATATCTGCATAGGACCATGCAAATTTGATAGGTCTTTGTTTGAAAACTTCAATGAATTTCTCATTCTCTAGAGGGTTTAGAGATTGTGCCAAGTGAATTTTATGTGCATTCTCAACATCTCCTATGTTAATCTCTTCAGTTTCTTCCATTAGGAGTGTCGATTGCTCTTGATCTATTGGAAGATTATCAATTCTACCTCTTGTCATACTCTCTGCTTCTTCTGAGTCATCTAGATTGGAGGAAGAGCTTGCCTCTCCAAAATATGTTGTTCTATCTAGGTCTATGGTGAATTCTTCCTTGTGGCCATCGAACTGGATTCCATCTTTGGCACCCAAGAACTCTGCAATACCCCTCATCATTTTCAAACCAATCTACCTTTGGTTCTTCTTTTTTCCCCTAGTCTATTAAATGTTGGTACACAAGACACATATCTCTTTCATCATCAAAATTTGAGCTTGTTGTTATCAAGCAAACCTAATTATCAAATTAGCTTGAGAAGGAATTTGGGTCTATTCCTATATCTTCGTAAACAATGCCATCATCCACAGGTGGCAGGTGATCATAATATATGTCCACATGTTCTGTGTTGTTGCTATGTAGAGATAGAAACTCATAGTCATGTGAATCAGTAATTGTCTCAACATAGGTGTATATATCTGATCTGTCATCATATGGTTCCTCTTCAATTGGACTTAGAAGGAACTCTACAGTATTGATGGTGCGTGGAATACTCTCATGACTTGATGATGTATCTTCATTTATGAACAAATTGTTCATTCCTTGAATGACTGATTCTGGTGTTATATCTATGAAATTTGTTGGTGCCATGTCATTATCTATTGATGTACTTGAAGATAAGGATGAGGCCAACCAGGTGTTGATCTCTTTTGGTGGTCTTATGTTTGAAGAAGCAATCCCTGTGTTGTTGTCATTGGCAAGTGCAATGCATGTTTTTGTTACTACATTGGCATGTGAAGATGGTCGACATATAGTTGTTGACAAGTTTCCCAGTGTAACATTTTTAGGAACTTCGATTTCGCTGGTTGGTTGCTATGGTATTGTTGGTGACATGTTCACAATTACTGGAGTATTGATTTTTAAGACTTTTTTGTTGTGTGGCTATATCCCAACCCTTGGTGTTTTGGGTTGTCTATAGGTAATATGGGTTCTATGATGCCTTGATAATTTAGTCCTAATCTTGTTGTTCCATTATAGCCATGTTTTTGTAACATTGTGAATCCATTCCCATATAGGTCTAAGGGAAGTTTGATAACATGGTAGTCTTCTTCATCCTTGTATAGCCAAGCATTTGTGTCTTCTTCTAGGGCTTCATCTTGTATGTTTCCCCATCTAACAAATGAGAAAGAGTCTGAATATCTGATAATATCTTTTCCTTTATCTTGCTTGGTGACAGCAGATGAGGGTCACCCAAAAATTCTAGGAGATAGAGATACGGGTCTTGTTGATGATGATCTAGCAATAGAGTATTCCCACACCCTTCATCCTTGATTTGCAATGGAGGTGCAGTAGGAATATATCGTGTAGAATTATGTGCCTCTAATGGTGCTATAGATCCCAACTATGGAATGATTATAGATTATATATTGATGGGGACTTGATTTTCTGTTCTTGCTCTTAAGTGGTTACAGTGCTGAAAAGGATTAGGGTCTCCATGTACTGTTATTTCAATTCCATTGAATGGAAACATGATGCATTTATGGAATGTGGAGGGTACACCTTGCATGGCATGTATCCATGGACTACTCAATAGCATGTTGTATCCTAGTTCTTTGTCTAATACTTGGAACATAACATTAGTAGTAATAGATCCAACTTGTACTAGTAGCGTGACCACCCTTTTGAAGGACGTTCTTCATCATCATCTGCCTTTATGTTGATCTTCTTTGTAGGGTCTAAGTGAAAGTGAGAATAGCCTAGTGCTTGAAGCAATTTGAGGGTGCATGTATTTCTCCCCACTCCTCGATCAACCAATACTCTTCTAATCCTTTTCTTATGAATATATGCTACTAGATGTAAAGGATCATTGTGCATGGTTCTGTCTGTGGGGACATCCCATTCTGTGAAAGCAACTCGGGATGAAGCATCTAAATTTCCCACCATTCCTTGAAATATAGACTCATCCATATATCTTGGGATAATTGAATCCTAGAGTGCCTTGTCTAAGATTTACTTATGACTTGGTGATATGCGAAGCAATTCGTGAAGCAATTCAAAGAGTGAGATTTGTGTTGGAGTCTTCTTTAATTGATCAACAACATTAAAGTTGTTCGCTCGAGGAGGTGTATAAAAAAGGTACTCCTTTTACTGTAATCTTTGATCTGTGGGTTACAATGATACAATCTTTGTTCCTAGGATTGACATTGATAGTAGCTACTATTGCATCCCTTGCACTAAGTGTATTGATCATGTAATCATAAGCAACCTCTGTGTAATTGGTCGTGTTGTCTTGCGTTCTTGAATTGGAAGCTTGATTCTGATTGTGCTTAACAAATGGATCCTTGTAGATGATGTGAGCCTAATTCATAGATCCTTTGTTGGCATCAACTATGACATCCCCTTGGTCTATGAGATCTTGAATGAGGTGTTTTAGTTTATAACAACTATATGTCTTGTGGCCTTTTGATCGATGGTACTCACAAAAGTCATTGTCATTCAACTATTTCGGTTTGAATGGACCTAGTTCATACTGTCGTACCTCAGACAATGTTATTGCATTGGTTTGTACAAGCTTCTTTAATGCATATTCAATTTGTTCTCCTAAAGGTGTGAAATTTCTTTTTGGTGCATTTTTCCTTGGAGGTATGAAGCCATTGGGTTGTACTGCATTTGTGTTGGTAGGTGCTGCATTTTTTACTTGTGATTGATTCTCATTAGGGGGAAGAAAACTTGTTGGTCCTTACAGTGATACTGTTGGTTGAGCTCTATTTACGACATGAGAATCTACCACTCAATCATTTGTTACATTTTTGTTTCTAGACCAAAATTTAGGCTTGTCTGCACTTGTTGTGTTGGTCGTACCACTGTCCTTGTTGTCTTTAAGGATGCCTTTCTGTAGCAGTCCTTTCTCACATTTTAACCCTTTTTCAGTGATCTCCTTGAAAGTTCTCAAACAATGCATTTGTAATGGATATTTTACTTGAGGTATGAGATTTTCACTGAAAATATCTATTTGCTCTGTTTTCATTTATATGACTTGCATACTGACAATATAGAGATCTCCATCTTTGCAAAAATGTAGCAAAGGTTTCACTTTCTTTTTGTTTTGTGGAACACAAGTCTATGAGGGTTATCGGGTTGTCAATATTGTGAGAGAAGTTTGTAACAAACAACTCTACTAGCTCTCCCCATGAACTAATCTGTGGTGGCAGCTGTGAAAACCACTCTAATGTAGACCCTCTAAGACTCTTGGGAAAGAGTCGTAAAAGGTATGTCTCCTCATGTGCTATTTCAATGCATGATGTAAAAAATTCTCTGATATGATCTCTTGGATCACCCTTTCCTCTATATTTGTCAAACTTTGGTGTTTCAAAATGAGGAGGAAAGGGTGGCATGTATAATGACCTATCAAAAGGATAAGGTCTGAGATTATCCATGGTGTAGCTCTTTTTATCTTTGCTTGACTGCATTGTTACCATCTTCTTTTGTAGATTCTATACTTGTTGGCCCAAGATCTTTGTTTAGGTCAAAGGTGTACTGACCCTATAGGTACTTCCCACAAAAGGACCAATGTTCGAATATCTTGGAGCTTGTTGGAATATTGACTGACCATGCAATTGTGTGTCGTGAATTCCACCAGATTGTGTGAAATATACAAATTGTGCACTAACATTTGGTTGAATTGAGCTATTGATCCCTATTGAACCTTGATTCACATTTTGACCACTGTAGGTAGATCCCATGGCAATTGATACTGTAGGTTTAGATGTACTTGTAGAAATGGTATTCTGAGCCATTTTTGTTGCATCTTGGGTCGAATAATTCAACATGCTTTGACATTGGTTGAGATGTAACACTTGGTGTAGTTTAAGATTTGACACTAGTGTTTGAAGATGCAACTATTGATTGAGCTGAAGCATTTGTAGTGTGGGTTATTGTTGCTTGAGTTTGTACAACACTAGGTGCTTGAGTTACATTTTGGGTCAATGTTATTCCTGGTGGCAAAATTGCCAAAATGTCCACTTCTGGAGGCAACTTGGCCCCGTTTTGAACAAAAAGTGTGAGATATCGATCTCTATCATTATTGATGAGTGCGTTGATAACTATGAGAAGTGTTGTGTCTTGTTGGGCTGCCTCCAATTCCTCTTGTGTCATATTATGTTGGATTTTGTCTATGGAAGGCATTATGTTGGTAATGTTGCAGGTCTCCTACCTTGTGGTTGTTGATATATGGATAAATCCATATTCCAAGTGGGATTGACCAAGGGGTCATTGTTCGGATCCATCTTAGCTTTTTGTGATCTTGTTAATGGCATAAATGTAGCTCCAAAGTGAACTTGACTCTCTATGAATCACTATGACTCTCTAAAATGCAAATGATAGACTAAGATGAATACAAGACATGGGAGAACTAACTATGTATGCAATCTAAAAATGATGACACTCTAATGATGACTCTAACGAGGAATTGGGCTATCTACCATAAGTTTTTTGACAAATTGTCAAAATTCTTCTTGTTCTATTTGTTCCTTGATTTCTTCTGCTAGTTTTATATCAAGGCAGATAGATTTTTGGATTTCATCATCTATAACAGCTTCAACTTCCTTGTATTAGGGAAGAACAATTCTCACTTCCCAAGCAAGATTATCCAAACCATAAATTATTTCTAATTGATCATCATCTGGCCCAAGATTGGGTTGTTCAAATGGGAAATCACCATCGCCTTTTAAACCCATGCAAAAGATATGCTCTTAAGACTTCTATTGTGTGATGAACTAAAATGAAAACTATGCAAGGGTTAATCTTGAAACTAATATGGTAGATGTGGATTCTAATGCAGCCTATTGTGATATGCATGACCAAAGTGGGTCCTAAGATGAACTTAGATGATTATAATGCAATGACTAAATGGATGGAATTTTGACAAAGGTTAAAACTATTTCTACATGAAGTGAGGACTTGTGGAAGGACTTTGTACAATATGAGGACATTAAGGAGACTATGTACGGACCAAATGCCTATGAATTAAGATCACATAAGGTATTATATTCTCCATTTCTTTGAATGTGGCAATTTTTGGTTTGATTTTGTTGATTATGGATACTTGGAGTTTTCTTCGAATTCAGAGATTCTTGTTGATGGTTTTGACAAAACTTGGTTGATATTCCACTTTGTTTTTGGTAATGTTTTGAAAAATGTTTGATCTTGTAGCAAAGACACAACAACAAAGAAAGAAAACCAATCTAACATAAAGAGAGCTGCGTTCAAAGGATTTTTTCAAACCCCTATGAATGTTGGAATCTTTTTCAAGACCCCATTTTGTTTTCGATAAATTTTGGTCATTCGATCATGCAACAATTAGACTCTGCTAAGGTCAAAAGGTCACGAATAATACCACAACCCACATCTTGATACTCTGTCAGCTTAAACAACCCTGTCACACCCTAAGGTGCGTTCATTTTTTTGCCTTTGTCCAGAAATTAAACTAAAGAGGATTGCCCCTCAATTGGCTCGTTATCCTAGGAGATATATGGTGAGTGTCTTGGGGGCAGATTCTTCCCCATCCTTGCACTATGATACTATAAGTGTCTAGTTATTGACTTGTATTGGCCTCTATATGCAGGATTTTAGTGTAATTAGTCAATCAATTTGAAAACTAGAAACTAACATACCAATAAAACTTTTGAATATAAAGAGTAACTAAGCTTACACTAATTAAACAAGATAATCTTCCAAAGTGTGTCTCATTGTTCTCTATCTCATAGGATTCCTCCAGTCAATGGTTGCTCTCAGATTATCAAGCAACTAACTTTTGGAATGACAACTCCAAGAATGAGTGATAATGGATGAAAATGATCTATATGCAAGATCCACCTAAGATCTATATGATATAATAAGCTTACTTAGATATGATTAGTTATGCTATGATGAAGATAATGATATGATAAAGAAACTAACAAGCTATGCAAACATGATTCATGATTAAAATGCTACGTTAATATTCTCCTAAATGATTAAAATGCTAATTATCAAAGAGGCAAATGTTTGATGAAAGTAGACTACAATCTGGATGCATGAAACTTGGATATGAATAATGAGAGAAATGAGGCCTATTTATAGAAGAAATGAGAAATTGGATGGTTAATATTGAGCAATCTTAACAAGGGCTATGATTGAATGATCTTCAATCCATGTTTACAATTTCACCAATGAAATGGTGATAATTGTCAACATGAGATGGCTTGAGAGGAGAGAGAAGAGACATGAAATGCCTAAGAAGACATGGTGGTCACCTTAGGGGGTAAGGTTAGGGTTGAGTTAGTGGATAATCCTTTTGTCCAAAGGATAAAATCTCATGCAAGAGTTAATGGATAGCCATGGTCACAAAAATGAATGCTTGAAGAGACCCATGGGTTAGAGAAGGGTTAAGTTAGAGAGAAAGTCTCTAACCAAGGATTGAGTTTGAGTTAATCATTAATGGTTATTGAAGACTTTTGAGGTTAGCTTGTTGAAGACATAAAGCCTTTAATGGTTTATGAAGACTGAGGATTTTTGAGAAGTGACGTTCTCTTAAGGAATGTGCAAATGTTTAAGAGGTAATTAGGCTAATTAGGATGGTTTAGAAGAATCTAGAAGAGGGATTAGATATGCAAATGGATTTATTAGGAGGATGCAAGTGGGAGGATATTTTTGGATTTAATTTTGAAATAAAATGGTTTATTTCAAAAAGTGGTTACAACTTGCATTGGAAGGATTTTTAAATAAATTTGATTTATTTAAATAGGATAAAGACTTTAATTAAATGTAAATTTAATTAAATAGGAAATGGGGATTTAATTAAATAAAAATTAAAGGTTAGAATGTGGTCAATCAAATAAATTGAATAATTTATTTAATCAATAGAATATTGTGGGGCGTATCAATTAAATATGATTTAATTAATAGAGGAATTTATTTAATGGATTAAATAAAAATTATGTTTATTTAATCAGATGGTCAGATTTACGTCTGCAACCTCTCATTTTCTAAAGATATTAATCAAGGTTCCGTCGAGTGGTCATAATCAACAGTGTTTTCCGCTTCGTTAAGGAGGTCTCCTAGTCTGTAGAGGTTACGCTCTATAGATTTTCTCATACCATATAGGCATGGAGGGAGGCATGACACCGTTATGACAACATGTAACACTTGTTGCTTACAATTTTTATTACAAACACATTTATTTATAGTAGCTTGGATTACTTGGCATTAGTCGTTGCCACTTAGGTTGTTCCCTCTCATTTGGCCTTATGGGATACTTGGGAGGCAGGTCCGCTAAGGGTTTTATCCTATTGCAAAAATTGACAGAAAGCATGAAAGGTGGGTCTAGCTTTTTGGTCACCCAGTTAAGGGTAGAGCATATGCCTATCACCTTGAAAACATGGAAAACAAGATAGTTCTTTTTATCCCTTCATTGCAAAATTTTCTAAACTATTTGGTGATGTTGCCCCAATAAAAGCATGGTGTTCATTTTAGCCAACAAAGCAATGATGAGATAAAATAATCTAGGTTTGTTTGTTATTTTTAAAGAGCACCAAAGTAAGTATTAGCTAAACTAAGTCCAACTATTTCTGCAAAAACTCATGAAAATGTTAGCACATTGTGGGCTCACAAGCCTAATTTTCTTTTTTGTTTATAGTATTGACTTCACAGTCTATTAAAACAGAATATTATGATAGTAGAGAATCGAGAAAAGACAGAACGGTGATCTTCTTTATCCTCTAACAAATGCAAATTAGAATCAGAACAAATGTGAATTAACATCTATGCAAGCACGAATTTCTGTGTAGACAAATGTGAATTTCTGTCTACACAAATGCAAATTGTCATTTGTGCAAATGTGAATTACCCTATGCACAAATGCGAATTAAGTACACAGAAATAAAAGACAGAAGATAGAATCAATCAATTTCGACATAAGATGGATCCATTATCATATTCACCATGATATCAATATCATCAAACATGTTGAATCTGTCCAAGTATTTCTGCACAATATGATAATATTGGGATAGGGTAGCCACTTCTTCGAGATCTTGGAACCTCTTTTCTGCTCTTATCAACCGTCAATGTGCTCTTCTTTGTCTTTTGTGTTCTTTTCTCTCTCTAGATCCTGAAATTTTAAAAGTCACTCTTCCTGCCATAGGGTTAGACACATCTTATGCATAAAAAATAAATTTTCCATAATTGAAAATATTTATGGATTAGCACCGCAAATGAATGAAAATCATAAACGACAATCAAAATTAAAATTTTGAATAAGCCTTGCAATTGCGAATCAGTGTTAACAAATGCGAATTGATGTCAATACAAATGTGAATCGTTGTCAAGACAAATACAAATTGTTGTGAACAAATACAAATTTCTGCACATACAAATGCGTAGCACTTTTCCTGCATCCATACAAAATCTGCAAATAAAAAAAAAAACATCAAGAGGTTAGTTCACGTCGGGTTCACCATTGTTTCTAGGGGTAAATTTAGTCATAATTAATCAGATTATAAGAGCGAATCACAACTCTAATGTAATTATAAATACTCCTAAATGACAAGGAAATAATGCTAAATCAATTGAATATCAAAATGAAATCTAATTAAAATCCCTCAATTGATGTAACAAGGCTTCCATTGCTCTTCTCCAAATTGTGTATGTAGGTGGTTCTCAGGTGTTGCACTGAGATTTCATGCATGAGATAGACAATTATTTTGAAGATTATAATTATGTGATTCTAGATTGAAATTGGGAAATTGGCCTTGCTTTTATAGATTTTCAGGTGAGATTGGGTGAGAAATTGATTTGATGTACTAATTGATAGTTCAATAGATTTTTATTGATCAGTTAAGTGAATTGATTGATCTGTTCACATGATAGATTGATATGTTAACTCATTTGATTGATTAGTGAACTGAATAGATTAGGGAGGTGACTAGATTGAATAGATGGTTGACTAGATTGATTGAGGAGAAGACTGAATTGATTGATTAGTCAAAAAAGGTGATTTGAAGTGAAAAAGGGGATTGGAGAGTTAACTGATTTGATGAACCAGTTATGATTTTCAACATGTGTTGTAGGAGATTGAATTGAAACTCATTTTCATTTTGATTTCTGAATGCTAAAATGCACATGAGATTTACTGAAATTCATTGAAATTCAGTTTTGGTGAAATGTGAATTTGGGAAAAATGAAATTAGATGGAATGAGTTGAAATTCAAATTTGGGGATTTGGAGGAATGAATGAATTAATTAAATAATTTAAATGAAATTATTGAATCATCGGAAATAGGATTAATTAAATAATAAAGATTATTTAATTAGTGGAATTAATCATAATTAATTAAATAATTAACATTTAATTAATATTTAAGAAGGGGGTTAATGATGAATTAATTAATAGATAGATAGAAATTGATTAATTGGTAATGTAGAAAGTGATGATTAAATTAGTTTAGAAGAACAAATTAGCCTAATTAAATAATTAAATAATTATTTAACTAATAAGACGATCAATTAGTACATGATTAAAGAGACATTTTTAGGTGTCTACATTTGCCCCTCTTTGATTCAATGTCAAAACAACATTGTTTCAAAGAAAACAAAAAAATCTGCCCCAATGACGCTTTAGGTGTAAATATGCCCCCTCAGGAAAAGTGGTCAAAAAATTATGGAATTGAGACTGTTTTTCTGATTTAGTGCTAGTGATCAATTGTTTCTAATTTCGTGCAATTTTGACTTCGTTTGATCTGTCTACAAGTGCGTTAAAGTTCAGGAACTAAACCTATTTCACAAAGGGGGATTACATTAAGGAGATGAAATGAGCTCAATAGATTCAACCTCAATCCTATTAGGAAGAGGGTTAAATGTTGATAGGTCTCTACTCATTTTGATTGAAATGGATACTGCAAAGGTGTAAAGTGAATTCTAGATATAGGGCTAAAAATGGAAAATTGACATAAATTGACATGAATAGGTAGTCTCATATTTGATATGCAAACATAAACATAGATCTGGAATAAGAAAAATGAGTATAACCTATGACTGGAATCTGAGCTTAAAAATGTGAGACAATGGTCGTTTAGGCAATCATGTCCTTGAAATATTGAATGTGAAAAACAAAAGCCTTTTTTTAGATCAAAATGTTGCTCATAATTTATCCCATACGTTTCACTAGAAATTTGTCATACACAGGTGTATGGAGTGACCTTGTCCTCCTTTTTTGCCTCTGCAAAAATTGGATCCGATCATCTCTTTCTACTCTACGTAATTGTGCAATTACAACTTCTAAACACGTCAATTGCACAAAGAAGAAGGGAAGATGTGTTGGGAATAGGGGCTTGCCTAAGTCAAACCTGAGGTTTAGATTTAACCCTATTATTGAATTGAAATGCAAAGCATGCCCTAAAAGGGTTAAACGCTAGATCTGAATTAAAATGTTGAATATTGGAATGTGATACCTTGATGAATCTTGCTTTGAAGTCTTCATCCAAAGCTTTGTTGTGTAGGATGTAGGATGTCTTCAAAACGTTTTGATCATGGATGCCATTTTGAATGCTTGATACTTGAATACTTGACCTCTCCTTCAATGTCTTGAAAATGCTTGATTTATTGCTCACTTGAATTGAATTCGGACTTGAATCATGTGGAGAACTAATTGAGAGATATTAAAATGAGGGGGTAAGGCTTTCTTTTATACCCCACTTCATCAACCGTGCATGAAATTTTGAGATAGATTGACAAGGGAAGAAATTCCTTCTCAAATTTCAATGACCATTGTTGGGACCAAAATTGGGATTCTTTAAGAGGGACGAGGGTATCCGAGGTGCCATTGTCCAAGGAAAAGGGCACCTGGGGCATATTTGTCTAGCTTATTAGGGTTGAATAAAGGTCAACAGACCAGATGCTAGGTGAAAGTTGTAATTTGAAGCCTTTGTGAGAAAAAATAAACATGGTCAAAGCATAAAAGGCCAAAATACCAAAATAATGCACCTAAGTGAGTAGGAAAATTGTATAGGGATATAATTTATGATTCTACATTTAGCCCCCATTTTAGCAGGAGTATGAGCCTACACTCATACTCTTGGTAAAGTACATAATAACATTGAAAAACTTTCATCGAGAGATTAAAGAGGCAAGACACACCAAGCCCTTGGAGACTTAAGATCTTATTAATCTATTATCAAAGAAAGAGGAGAAACACATGAAGAGAAGAGAGATCATGACTATGTTGGCCTAGTAAGCCTTATGATTGCTATGAGTCATATTGAAAAAAAATAAAAGGTGCAAAAGATTGCAAAGCAAATGGTTCAGTTTGCAAAGTAATCTGAATAATGAATTAACATGTCATGGTGTGTGATCAAAGTGTACAAACAAAACCTTGTAGTGTATGCACAAAGTGTAATAAACAACAAAGTGTATGCTCCCATGTTAAAGTGATTTCATGTGGATTACCAGGAGAAATTGATTTAAGGTAGCATACATGCATCCAAAATACAAGAACATTGCCACAATGATATGCCCCCAAGTAAGGACAAATCAAGAGAAATGAAGCACATGACAAAAGGAAATCACATAAGGGATCCACTAATTGGGGTCAATATGTACATTTGGTAAATCATGTATATCAATTATAATTGTATTGAATTGACCTCATCCCCCAAAGGTAACTTGGAACTATGAACACAATGGAAGAAGAGAACATAAGATAAATAACCAAGTCTTTTTGGGTCAACATGGGAGAGACCAAAAAGAGAGATATCAACACTTTGCATAGTCCCTAAGTAGACAACATAAAGGCACATTTACAACAATAGCACATGCATGACATAACATGAATATGACATATAGTGTTGTGAAAATAGGTGTTGTACACATTGCATACCAATGTTTATAATTGTAATATTTTATTTTATTATGTAATTTGCACATGGATGTGTAAAGTGTAGAGATTCTAGTTTGTCTAGTTTGATATCAAACATATAATTGACCACTTTTGGCCAATTATATTCAACCACAAAGTCATCTCCAATCTGGAAACCCACCTCCCTCAAATTTGTGGTTCGGATAATAGGATAAAAGAACACTCTATACACCAAACCATCATGAACATGATCAATGTTCATTCTCAGATCTAATATGAAATTCATCATCTTCAGTGTGTTCTCATCACTAATATTAAAGATTCTCTTGCATTGTTTCTCTCTTTATTCCTCCTTGCATAGACAACCTAGACCAAAAAAAGCCATTGACAACTCTCGAATTGTGCCAGTCTCCTCTTAAAGCAACCCAATCATCTCTAACTTATCATCCAAACACATAACAAAGGCCTCCTTGGGATTGAAATTGTCCTAAAAATCTAGATTCATGAATCATCTGCCCCCCAAAATCTCTTAACAAATCTCTTGATTCAATCTACTTCACATTATTCTCTACCAAGACTGTTGCCCCTATGATTGTGTCATCTTTTCATACTCAATACCTTGGGATCCATGACACCATTGATGTATGTCACCAAGCCTAGAAAAATATCCGGGACTCTAAAAAAGTAACTAAAAATCTGCGTTTGGCGATTTTCTAGTACTCCCTCAAGACACATAGTACCTTGACTCCTAAGTGCAGAGTGGGAGACACACAGATACAACCTACCCTAATATACACACTTATCCATAAGGCAATCCCACCATATTTTCTCATTGATCTCTTGACTAAAGGAATTATAGCCCCTATAGCATCTCAGGGATTGGATCAATAAAACTTGATTGATAGACAGTAGAAAAATAGAACTCCTACTCGATGACTTCTCATGAAAAATATGGCTACAACCCCTATTACCAATTTGCCAGGTCTAAATTAGCTAACTAGTTAGCCATCATGTTGGATTCTCTGTATATATGTGTAATACTATAGTCTGATAAGTTGTCCAACCAAGATACAATTTTTGGAATATATTGTCTTAATTTCTAGTTGCTAATTTGCCCCTTAAGTACAACATTAACACAAAGATGGGAGTCACCTTCAATGTCCAACTTCAAGACCCCTTTGGAAACACATAGACACACACCTCATGCCAACATTTCCATCTCTGCAATATTGTTCATGGCTTCCCCAATGTAACCATGAAGAGCTTAAACACATTTGCCTGCATGATCTCTAATAAAATCTCTAACTTTGACCTCACCCGGGTTGCCTCTAGCAACCCCATCAAAATTCAACTTAAATCTCCCTACCCTAGGAGGGGACCAATGAGCTTTTTCCTCTTCTTTGATCTCCCTAAAATATTAACTCACAACATTTTTTATGAAGAACAAAGTCTTTGCATCTCCTTATCCCATTTAGAATATGAGGAAGTCCTCTTATATGCATCCTTTGTATTCAATACCTCACAAATACCATCCTTAATGCCTGAAATGATGTATTCAATAGACAAAGCCTTTTCATTAAAGATCCTCCCATTTCTTTCTTTCTAGAGATGCCACACCACCATAGATGGATCAATTACCCAAATATCCCCCCACACCAAGCTTCTACCTATAATCGGCTATCCTTTCAAAAAATCCAACAATGATTCATTCCTAACTATCTGCCATCTGATTGATTCAATGAGCCAATCCCAACATATCTGAGCAATAGGACATCAAAATAAAAGGTGATTCATAGATTCCTCATGATCCAAATACATACGACAAATACTTGGACTTGTAATTACAATAATTTTATGTCTATCTCCCATTAGTATCTTGCCATGTAAATCCACCCATATGAATGCCCCAGCTCAAGGAGTGACACTCTTATGCTAGTATAATGTTGCTAGCCACCCTTTGATAGAACTTTGTCTGCATTACACTCAAAAGATTATGCCTTAAACCTTCAACATAATAAACATTATCAGTGTTATGCTCACCATCCAATGATATAGTTCATCTTCCTTTGATCATACATGCTTTGTCATCTCCAAATCTAACCAGTCCACCATCAAATTCTTACAAAGATAAAAACTTCCTTTTATCTCTAGTCATATGATGTGAACATCCACTATCTATCACCCATTCATCCCTATCTTCAATTTTAGCAGAAAGTGTTAGATTCAATGACAGTCCCAAAGACACTAAGAGGGGGGCAAGGGTGAATCAGTGTCTAACTGGTTAGCAGAATATTTAAACTTATTTATAACTTTGCATCCCAGAACAGTGTACCGGTAAATAAGAATTAATGCAATAAACAGAAATAATAGATACAACATAGAAACACACCATAACACAAGATATTTAACAAGGAAACCCGATGTGGGAAAAACCTCGGTGGGATTTGTGACCCACAATATTTACTCACTAGCCAATGAATAAATACTGATGCTCTGCAAAAAGGATTAGAAAATCTGTTTGATGGCAACACACACAAGAGTACAAGAAACAAATGTTAGTGTTAGCAACAAAAGATTATCCTAAACAGGCATATCAAGAGAGATATTAAGCATGAAATAGAAAGCATACAAACATAGAATAGATAAACTATACTCCTCCAAATGCTAATCAAGATGCTCATAGTTGCTCCTCCCTTGTTCCTCTCCTCTCCAAGTTCCACATGAGTGTAGCTCTCAGCTTTTAGCACTAGCCATGGATGCCATATGGAGATTTGAGATGGTCGAATATGATAAACAAATGCTATGCAAGTGTAGATAGTGATGCTATGAAAAAGTTCTATGCTAATACTAGTATAACAACAATACTCTAATGCTTCCTTTTTGCTTGAGGAGAAGGGTTCTATTTATAGAAGAAATGGGGAAATGAAGGGTTAAGATTGAGCAATCTTAACAAGGGTTAGGATTGAAAGATATTCAATCCATGTGAGACTTTCAACCCAATCCCATGTTGACAAGTGTCACCATGAGGAGGCTTGAGAGGAGAGATAAGGAGCATTAAATGTTTGAGAGGACATGATGGCTACCCTAGTCAAAGAAATAAATGCTTTGAAGAGATCCATGAGTCAAAAGGATGGTTAAGTTAGAGGAAAGTCTGTAACCAAAGGTAAAAGGTGAGTTAACCATAAATGGTTATGTAAGAGCCTTTAATGGTTTGGAAGACTTTAGAGGTTAACCATTTGAAGACATAAAGCCTTTAATGGTTATTGAAGACTTTGGAGGTTTTTGAGAAGTGACTTCCTTTTATTTAGGAATGTGACAATGATTAGGATAGGACTAGAATAATTAGAAAGAGTTAGAAGAATCTAGAAGGGATTTAGGCATGCAAGTGGATTTTGTAGGAGAATGCAAGTGGGAGGAATTTTGGGATTTTCAATTAAAATAAAATCATTCATTTCAATTAAATGGTGTAATTTACATTTCAAATAAATATAAATTAATTAAAATGAGAAAAAGGAAGATAAAGCATTAAATGCTCGAAGACTTTAAGGGAAACCTTTAAAAGCTTAAAAAGACTCTAGAAGGAAGCCATTAAGTTTGAAGACTTTAAGGGAAACCATTAAAGTCTTAAGAGACTTTAAGGGAAGCCATTAAGTTTGAAGACTTTAAGGGAAACCATTAAAGGTTTCAAGTGGGTGAGGATAAATAGGATTTTAAATAAATAATTTATTTAAAATAGTTGTGCAACTTGCATTTGTAGGAAAGTGCAAGTGGGTGGAGGTTAAAGGTGATTTTAAATAAATGTTAATTTATTTAAATGTGAGAGATGAGATTTTTGGGGATTTAAATAAATGTTAATTTATTTAAATGTGAGAGAAGATTTAATTAAACAAATATGATTTATTTATTTAATTAATGGTCTAAATTTGGTTAAGTGAATTAAATCAAATAAATTGAATAATTTATTTAACTAATAGGAGAAGAGGGTTAAGATGAATTTAATTAATTATTGATTGATGGTTAAATAATCAAGTAAATACTAAATATTCATTTAATTAAGTGGACAGATTTATGTGACTACAAATACTACTTACAATGAGGGGCCTGCACATGCAGGGAGGCGAATAGCCTAGAGCACACTGCTCAATAAAAAGTCACACTTACTACAAAATGGATTATCAATTCCAATACAATGTATTGCTCAAAACAACATCTCTCATGACAGGTTCAGTACCGGTTTAAGATCAATCAATAACCAAAACCTTTGCTGTCAACTATATCACCTTATACAAAATTGTCTCATCACACATTATACCTCTCTCTCATATGCATATCATAAAATGACCTATAAGATCTCATACATATATGAGTCTTTTACAATATACCATGTCGGCTTACAAAAGATAATTATATTACAAAATAATTCATATAAACAAAAATTTATCCCATGTCGGCTGGAGTGCCGGTATGCATTGTTACCGATGTAATCTGAATGTTGATGAAGTGCTTGCCAGTGCTGGTGTCTACCGGTGTATGAAGTTTGTGATGTCGGGCATGTAGAAACTAATTTCTGGTGACTTGCCAGTTGGTTGCCATCAATGACAACATCAACTATTCTCATAAGAGTGTAGAATGCCAACAGAAAGGGCCTTTTCCTCATTTTGAACAAAGTGCCAAAGCATCTTCCTTGATAGCCAAAAATACCCATTCCTTTCCTTTGCCAGATCCACTAGCTGAATCTTGTGTCAGTTCATCATTAGAATCAGTCACACCTTCCTCATCCGCATAGTAACATGATTTGTCTTTGTTTCTCCTGTACTTATGCTTGTTTTGATAATCATGGTTAGGCCTAAAAGATATTCTAGCTTTCTCTTCAAATCTTGAATTCCTTTCAGGACATCTAGATGCAAAATGACCTATCTTATTACATGCAAAACATTTAAAAGGTGATTTTCCTTCATACTTACTTCCTGTTGGACCTTTAGGTACTCTTCTAGAAAATAGGGCTTCAAGTTTCTCAAACTCATCATCTTCTTTCTTCATTTCCTCTAGTTCCTTCGCATATAAAGCTTTCCAGTCACTCTTGCCGGTTGATGATGCAGATGTGTGAAAAGTAGATTCAATCTTTGCAGCTCTTTGAGGACCAAATTCTTCAAGCTCAAAAGCAGATAATTTTCCAACCAAAGTATCCTTGTTAACAAAAGTTTTAGCTATTGTTCTCAGCTCATTAATTGCAGTAGCCTTCATCTTGTAAGCTAGTGGCAAAACTCTCAATACTTTAGAAACAATCTCATCTTCACTCAGAGATCCACCACAACACTGAATTCCCATAACAATTTCATTAACTCTTTCAATAAAAGTAATAATCCTTTCATCTTCTTCCATCTTCAGATTCTCATACCTCACCTGGTAACCATCAAGTTTAGAAATTTTAATGGTAGGGTCACCTTCATTCAAAGCCTCCAACTTATCCCATATAGCCTTCATAGATGATTGGTCAGTTAATCCCAAAATTTGTTGATTAGAAAGTGCGCTTAAGAGTGCTTCTCTAGCTCTACAATTATTCTCAATGTCCTTATCCAAGGTTGTTGGAGGAGGATTTCCAGATGTTAGGGTATGAGGAGTATAGCCTTTCTCCATGACCTCTCAAATCTGTTTCCCAATACATCTCAAATGAGTTTCCATCTGAATCTTCCATACCCTGTAATTTGTCGAATCAAACTTACGGGTTTCTCTCTGGAAAATAGATGCAGTTGAACTATTAGTTGCCATGGGATCTTCCTCAATCGGTTAAGCTTCTGTAGAGAGGACCAGGCTTTGATACCAATTGTTAGGATAATTGTTGGACAATTGAGAGGGGGGAGGTGGTAAATCAGTTGTCAACAGATTATACAACTTTAAGCACACAAAACCTTTTACTAGAATGCATAAACCAAATACCGGAATAGCAGATATAACAATTAATCATAATCATAAATCATAAAAAAATTACCAACCATCCATTACACATAACACCATGAATTGTACGCGGAAAACCCGGTAAAGGGAAAAACCACAGTGGGAAGCCTACCCAAAGTCAGAGAATACTTTTGCAGCAAGTATGTGATTACAATAAGAGGGGCCTACACATGTAGGAAGAACAACAACCTAGAGCACACTGCTGATCACAAAAGGATCCTCACTGACTACAAATAAATCCAGACTACAATCTAGAAAGATGAATGAACTGCAAGAATAACATCTCCTATGCTTGAGTACAGTTCTAGTTAAGCTCAATACCGGAGGTCTTAAACCTCTTTTACAAACCCAATTTGATCACCTATGATCGACCAAAACCTCTACATATGATTACAACTTTATTCACATATAGATAATCCCATAACCCTTTCCTACCACATATATGATCTACAAAGAGATCTTACATTATATTAATACCAACCCAGTACCTAAACAATTAGGTCAGCCACCTAAAAGATAATATGATAGATCCGTTACATAATCTCGCAAACCAATGATAAACCAAGTCAGCCTAAGACTGAAACAACATAAACCAAACAATAAATCCAATCGGTGACGCATCGGGAGCATCAACTAACACGTTACATAAACTGGTCCATAACCTAATAGAATAACCATCAGACCCACAATAGGTCACCATAAGCCAAATAAAACACCATGAACAATTGGAACATGAACATGATAACCATCAACATTCTGATAACCTTCTATGTAAGTCGTACCAACACCACTTATCAGATTCATCAAAAGATGTTCATCAAAGGGTTGCTGGTAAAACCCTTATCGGTAACCAAAAGGCTTACTAGAACATATGATAGCATCCGGATCATCAAATCTTGAACCAACTGAATGTGATACATATTAGGAGCACATGAATAACCAATCCAAATAAATTCCAACAATAGGACCAAAATAGGAGACAAATCTCCATATCGACATCAAAGACTAACCACTCTACCTGAAGCTGGTAGATAGAAAAATAGCTAGTGTTGACATCAATGCAACACATAATCAATTCCTCCAAATTTCCAACATAGGCTTACTCTAGAATCCCCCAAGATAGTCTTCCTAAGGGGAATTAATGAAGACTGCAAAACAAATTAAGCCTAATGGGAGGAGATGATATTACCCAAACAATATTTGATGACATTTGTAAATTGGTTAGGAATTTCTTGAGGTCCACTCTAAAGAAAAACAAGATTCCTAGGCAAGTTCCCATCACCAAGACATCTATCAGTATCTCAAGGGTGGAATTACACAACCTACTCTCTAACATGAAGGAGGATATTATTAGTCTGTTGACAACCCAAAATCACACTCTTCACATTAACAAGAAACAAGAAGAGGTAGATTGTACTCTTATAGAGTATTGGCCTCATTGTAGGCAAAAGAGGTCCAACTAGAAGTGTAAGAAGATTTTTGTAATTTTTGAAGAGAGACCAATTCATCCCGAGTATCATGCACTTGAAGACAAAGAAGGACAAGTATTCTATGTTACCTAATGTAAACCATGACAGTAAAAATAAGGTATGCTACCTGATCCATTGTCTTACAATCCTTCATTTATTTGGGTTAATCAAAATACTGCAAACTAGAATTACCAGCATTGGAACACCATGCCAAACCAACATGGCAAGGTAATACATCAAGTTGGATACCATAACAAAGATCATGACCACCATAATCTCAGTATCCATACTCGAGCTATCATTACTGGAAAAATCCTCATCACCCATGGTCTTAGCCATGGTGTGGAGGCCAACAATGGCAACAACCCAATGTGTCCTACTCGCAGCAACACCAAAATTTATGCCAGTAGCCTACACTTATGCCTAATGTAGTTCCTCAACAACCATCATGCTAAATTAGAATACCCCTGTGTCCTCCCTACTACAAGCACCATAGTTTTCTGCTTAACCTATACCAAATCCTAACAATAAGCCTTTTTAGTAGGTTTACTCTAATGAGACAACATAGTATTCAACCTATACAATTGATATCAGTGATGTCCATCTTTGTTTAGGCAAGACTCTAGTCAGTCCTATAGTTCCACCAATCACTAAATTATTTGATGAGGAACTAGTGGTAGATGTCGTTGACTATGAACCATCTGAATAGGTCCTTGGTGTCATTTTCATGACCCCATTGATTGTTTTGCATACATTTCCTTCACAGTTCATGTCTCATATGAAATAAAGGGTTTAACCCTTTAACCCTAAACCCTATCCTTTCATTTTGACTAGAATTCTAATTTTGTGGTGACTTGTTATTGTCGCTTTCTACCACTTAAGTGATGACTTAAAGGCCCTCTATACCATCAGCTGATTGGTCCTCCATTCCTAACATTTCTCTTTTAATTGGTAGCTTAGTTCACCTAGGTTATTGACGCCTCATGTCCCCGCGAGGGCTTAACCCTTATCACTTTGGACCATGTGGGCATGCAAGGAAGCCTTTATTTCACCTCAACTTGTGGCCTTGTGTCCATCGCTTGACCCTATGCTTTATGTTTGGTGCCATGCGCCCCTGCAACAACTAGCTCTTTGGTCTCTTAGTGGTCACAAGCATGTGGGAGGCCTTTTGGTCTAGCCATTTGTTGTTCCCTACGGCTCCACAATGGTTAGTACCTATAGTCATTGGCGGTAAAGGGGCCACAGGGAGGTCAACTTCTTTGATCACACACCTTATTCCTAGTAATATTTCTTAAGCCTTTGTTAAGGAAGATTGATGACCAACATTATCGTGTGTCCCAATTTTATGTGAGGATTATCAAAGCTCTGAGAAGATGTGGATCGTTGGATTGAGAATAGGCCAAAGTAGAATAACACACTTTTATAGAACCATTTCAGTCTTGCTTCTCTAACATGAATCACCCAACATAATAGATCTTATTGGCTAGTATAATGTATGCCTTCTCCATGGATCCTCCATGGACCTTTCTCTCATCAAGTGGTGTATGCTCTCATCTCTTTCTATAAATTCATAGATGCTTTTGCAATAACATTGTAAGAGTGATATTAATAGTTGAGACATTTTGACATCGAGGTGTCTTCAACTAGTTGACTTGGAATCCTTTTTCTTTCTTTAGTACTAATATTGTTTACTTTGTTTATATTTGAAGTTTTTCCATGTTTTGATAGGATCTTATGCGTGAGGTATTTTGCATCCTTTAAACTTAATGTCATCCTATCCCTAGCTTGCCTTGTTCTCAACTATTCCATCTCTTCATATCTACTTTATTGGGAGTATGAGTTTAAGTTCACACTCCCACTAAAGAAGGGGCTAAATGTAGTATCATAAATTGTAACCCCTTTATCATTTCACACTCCCTTTTGGGCTTTACTTTAGTGCTCCTTCTGGGTCATTTTTAACCTTTTTTAGCTTTATCTCATCCAAACTACCATCATATGCTCATGAGGTGATATAATCCAATGTCATAGGCTTGTGCATTCCACAACCACCTTTACCTTGTGATGCAGGGGCACCTCATGACTAAGATAATCAGGGCAATGAAGGCCTAAAGATCACACATGAGAATGTGATCTTTCAATCTATGTAATAGGATAGTTTAGTTTGTTTGATTTTTGTAATAAACCCCACTTTGTTACCCAATGACATGGATTTGGCAAGTTGATAAGCCACCATGGGCATATGGGCCTAAGGGTATTTAGTTGATTATTTTTATAGGTGTTTATGTGTTGGAGATTTCTTAGGAAGGTTTAAGACATGTTGGAACAACTCTAGGTATGTGGACTTAACATGTGTCAAAATTACTAAACCATGACAACTTTTGGCTACAAAGAGCAACTTTTTTCCAAGGGTCACCAAAAGTTCAAAAGGTAGTTCATAACCATTGAGTAAGGTATAAAATGTCATTCCCAATAATCATTGGGGGGAGGGTAGAGTTTTGTAAACAAATGTCATCATTGAAGCAATAAAGTTCTGAGAATTTCCTGCAATTTTGGTATTTTGCACGATGTACCGTACTGTACGAACATTTTGGAATCAAAAAACTAGTGGGATGTGTTAGAGTGGCCAATCACCTTTCATATGCATCAAGTCTAAAGTCCTAATTTTCCAAGACAAGGGAGAAACTTGCAATTTTCTGGACATGGTTTAGATTTGACAATTTTACCTAGGGTTTCACAAAGAAATGGCCTCATCTTGCCGATCCTTCATTGGTGGTCCACGACTTTGGAGGAGATGCAAGTATGGCCAATGTATTTTAAGGTTTTGAATCCCTTTTGCAGGTTAGGACCGGTTGGAGTCAAGTGTTTGATGTATTAAGGTGGGCAACTCCATGTGGCCACTGTGCAAATGCAAGCAAATAGGTCTCACATCAGGGGTTAGGGATTTGATTATGTGTGTAAAAAGTGAATCATTATTTGCAAGTTGTAAGACACAACACTTTAATAAACCATTATTTTCATGGGTTAGTTAATCAAAAATGACAAAATGAAATCCATTGCAAGTCGGCTTATTGCCTTTTAGTAGATGCGAGTTTAGATTGCTCTCAGATTGCTAAGCTATCTAGTGACTAGACAACAACTAAATGAAGGATTTTTATCTATATGAGCATAAGATTGAGCTAAATGAATGCAAGATTTAAGCTAGATGAATGCATGATTTGCAAGATTTAATCTAACATGATTTAAGCAATAAATGAGATAAATGATCTAAATATGTATGCAATAACTAATATATGAATATCTGAATGCACAAATATCAATAAACCTAGAGCAAAAACAACATGATAACAATATATTCTCCAAGATCCTTGAATGAAAGATGAGAGCCTTAATTTATAGAAAATTCAGAAAGAAACCAACGACTGAGATCAAATGATGATGAGCGGTCGAGATTTTCCAAGAGGAAGCACAATCCAGGTGAATTGATGTGATTGGCTGCTTTTCTCAGTTTTAAAGGAAATTGAACTAAAATTAAGATAAAATCAGGAAAAAATTGATTTATTCTCTATTTCATTCAATTTTGAGATTTAATTGTTTTAATTGCTTTTCTGAGATTTTTTTCCATTTTTAATTTGTTTTTCAAGATTATCTCCAGTTGATTTCTTTTCTCGAAGTTTAATTCTTTTTTTCCAATTAATTTTTTTTTTCAATCAATTTCTTTTTTTATTTGTTTCCTTTTTTGAAGATTTGTGCTCATAATTTCCAATTCCTCTTTCTTGATTTGTTTCCTTTTTTGAAGATTTATGGCAATTTTTATTTATTTTTCAAATTGATTCCTCTTTTTGATGATTTAATGGCAAATTGATTTATTTAATTAAATATGCAAAAGATATTTAATTAAAATAAATAAGATAATTGTTTAAAATGATTTACTTGGAATAATTTAATTAATTAAATAAATATTTAATTAATAATGAGTGATTAATTTTCCATGTGACATTTGATGATTTTAGAAATTAATTGTGTGCTCAAGATTTATTTAATTGCCTTTGGTTAGGACCTTGGTGACGTTGTCGAGATTAGGGGCTCATGGTTTAGATGAGCATTTTTAGGGTATTACATTTGTCCCTCTTTGAATTAATGTGCGAGCAACGTTTTGGTTCAAAGAAAATTTGATGTCTAGGAGATACCAGTTCTGAACTTGATTGATCACAAACCAGATGAAGAGCAAGGTATTCAGCTTGATTTGAAGCGATGGAATTGAACAAAGTTGATTAAAGCAAAACCGATCCCAAACTTGATTGAACTAGGACCGAAGAAGAGAAAATATACTGAACTTGAACTTGATTGATCAAGAAGCAGATCTTACTGATCTAGAACTTGATTGAACTAGACTCAGTGAGCGAAGAGAAAACTGATCTTGAGATTGATTGATCAAGATACGATGAGCAAAGATAAACTTTCCAGCTTGATTCGATGCAATGAAACTAAACACCTGCTTAGATTGAGTGTGTGATCGAAGATACTCTTTAAACCCTTGATTGAGTTTAAACGAATAATCAGCTTGATGAAAAGCTATGAAACTGATTAACATTAAGAGACTGATTCAGACAATGACAATGTCAGCTTGATATGAAGTGATAAAACTGATATGCCCCTAGTGATTGATTTGATGAAGCTTACCTACTCGACTTGTAATGAAGATTTTTGAAAAAAATTCTCGACTTTGAGGTCATGAGTATGCCCCCTCAGGAGCGAAATCGAAAGATAGCGAGGGTTGCGCAATGATTTTAAGCATTTATTTTGAGCAATTATAAGTTATTTGAGCACAAAGATTAATGTTGAAGATTAAAATTAGAGTTAATGTGAGAATTAAATTGAGATTTAGCATTGATTAACGATAAATTAAGCACAAATTGAAGAAGAGAATGAGAAGTTGATGAAAGGGCTAAGTGGTCAACGTCGTGAAATTTGGATGAGAGAATTAACGTCAGATTTCGATTTCGATCTTGAAAATGGACTTAGGACAACCGATTTATGAGCTCTTGATTTGATTTCATCATACTTGTGTTGATTGATTATGAGATGTTGTTCTATATGCTTTATTCTATATGTATGCATATCTTTTCAGTGTAGATGAATGAATGCAAATGGCATATGGATGTTTATTTTTGTTTATTTTTATGCAAATAAATGATGATGCAAATAAATGAGGAGAATGAGTAACTAGTAATGCAAATGTTTATTTTTCTTCATGCAATAATATGAATGCAAATAAGTATAAAATGAAATGTATGGATCTATATAAGATGCCCATGTATGCAGCTAACGTCTCAATACACAAGTACTCGATCGGAGAAATGATGATGAAAAAGAGACCACTTAGCTGAGAAATGATGAATGCCTTAGACTCTCATTCAAAAGATAAAGGGATCATTGTTATCATGCCGAAATCACTTGAAATGCATAAAATTTAGAATTAATGCAACCTAAACCTAGTCACTGGATTTGGAATACTTAATTTTCATCACTGAGCATTTTACAAACATAACAAACAAAATAGAGTTCCTTTCTTTTCATATGCAATATTAATTATCTTGCCCGCAATGACCCTTTTTTCATTCATATCCTTGGATAGATTACACATGCATCTAGATTGCACATTTATGAAATTCCCTCAAACAGACAAAGAAATGACTCCAACCTCCCTGTACCATACAAATAAGCAGAGTTGAGGTATGTGTGGAAATTTCACCTTGATGTGAAGGCACTTATCACAGACACCCAATTGATTAGATGTTTCCAGATCATCAGAATCATTCCTACAAGCAGAAAACAAAGAAAAGTATTATGCTCCCAATCCTTTCTCCTCTTAGTCAAGATAGACTTCCTCGAGTTACTCAGAGGGAATAATAAGCAAAAGCCAATGTAAAAGACAACACACAAAGAAAATTTCATGCATATCTCAAACAATTTAGTGATTTTTTGCAGTAGTCTTGTTTTGCTTGTGTACTCAGTAATAAAACTCTGTAGTAGTTATGAGACAGGTGACTGACTCAGAGTGGATGACCGGGTACCATTGACTGAAAGATGAGTTGGTTGATACTTCTTAGGACATGTAAATTGCTCAGCTGATTACCCTAAGACTAGAACAATGATCGGTTTCAAGCCATGAGGGTTATAAAAGAACTAGGATGTCACGAAAGTGACTAAAAGATATGTACAAGCAAAAGCAAAGATGCAGGAAAGTGGGAATGAAAACAAGAAATGCCAATGTTGCGTTGATAGATGGAGCGCTTGAGTACAAGAGGCACCTGTTTACCAGGTTTTCACCTGCTTGGTAAAGATTTTTTTCTTCTTTTTTTTTCTTAGGAATTTTTCTAATTTTTAGAATTTTCTTCAAGACTTTTTCTGATTTTGAGGATTTTCTTTAGGACTTTTTCTGATTTTTAGGATTTTCTTTGGGACTTTTTTCTGATTTTTAGGATTTCTTCAGGACTTGTTAGCTGTATAGGCTGCTGGAGTAGAGAATATTTAGGTGGAGAATTTATTGAAGTGGATGGTGTTTATCGGTTCATGAAGCTTCTCTCCTTTCGATGTTGAGAGTTGATAGGCACTAGAGCCAAAGACTGCAGTAATGATGTAGGGACCCAGCCAGTTGGGTTCAAATTTCCCTTTGTTTTCTCAAAATTGTTGATTCTTAAGATTTTCTCTGAGAACGAGGTCACCAACCTGAAATTCTCGTTGTCGAACCTTTTTGTTATAACCTCTAGACATTCTCTTTTGATATGCTCTTAGATGATCAAACACCACTTGTCGACGTTCATCCGACAACTCGAGTTCCTGCAATCTAGATATTCTGTAGTCTTCATCAGTAACAAGACCTTGCAAAGAAACTCTTAAAGATAATATTTCTACCTCAATAGGTAAGACTGCTTCGGACCCATATGCCAAAGAAAAAGGTGTAGCCCCAGTAGGTGTTCTAATACTTGTTCTATAATCCCACAGGGTAGGATTGAGCTGCAGATGCCAATCCTTTCCAGATTTATTTACTATTCTATGTAAGATATTCAACAGATTCTTGTTAGATGCTTCGACTTGTCCATTACCTTGAGGGTAGTATATGGATGACCAGTGCTGTTTTATTTTGAATTTTTCACAAAGTTCATTTAGAGCTTTGTTCTTGAACTGTCCTCCATTATTAGTTATAATGGATGAAGGTATACCATACCTACAAATGATATAATTAAGGATGAACAGAGCTACATGTTTACTGGTTGCTTTGATGAGCGGAACCGCTTCTACCCACTTAGTGAAGTATTCAGTGGTAGTTTTAATAAACTTGTGTTTGTTAGATGATGCAGGATATATCTAGCCAATGAGATCAAACACTCATTATTGAAAGGGCCAATGTGTAACAAAGGGTATGAGATCCCTTGCTGGAGCATGTATAAGGTTCCCATGTAGTTGACACTTCTCACAGGTTTTAGAAAATTTTATAGCCTCTTTCTCCATGTTTGGCCAATAGTAGCCAGCCCTTAGTAGTTTATGTGCTAAAGTTAGACCATTTGAATGGGATCCACAAACACCTTCATGAACCTTGAATAATGCACGTTGGGACTCCTCAGTTTCTATACATCTAAGAAAAGTACTATCTAAACCTCACCTAAATAGGTCGTTAGCAATGATGACGTACTGTGAGGCATTTTAGATTAGGTTCCCTTTTTTCATTTCGGGAAAGATTAGTAGGGACAACTTGGTCACACAGGTAAGAGTAAATGTGGCTATAGCGAGATGAGTCATATCCAATAATAGAATAGACCATCTGGGACTCAGGAGAATAATTGGCAGGATAATGTAACTATTCCACTAGGAATTCAAAGCGAAAATTAGATTCTTGTAGTTGTGGTATAGATGCCAAGTTGGCCATTGCATCCGCTGCTCTATTTGCCGATCTGGGGATTTGCTGAAATGATACAAAGGTAAAGTATTTCTTGAGATCATCCACCATTCTCTTATAAGGCATCAATTTCTCATCTCTAGTCTGATATAGATTATTGATTTGGTTGATGATGAGTTGAGAATCTCCATAGATGTGTAATTCAACAATCTTCCACTCGATGGCCAGCTTGATCCCGTTTACCAAAGCTTCATATTCTGCAATGTTGTTTATGCAAGGGAAGAGAATCTTGTAAGATTTTGGGATTGAATATTTTTGAGGAGTAATAAAAAGTCCGGCACTAGAACCATGTTGAGTGAAAGACCCATTAAAGAACATCTTCCATGATTGTTGAGTAAGGTGCATGATTGATTCATCCAAAAATTCTATATGCAGAGGTTGACTGTCTTCAAGTGGAGCATCAACAAGTTGGTCTGTAATAACGCGTCCTTTGATGGATTTACGTTCCACACATTCAATGTAAAATTCCGTAAGAACCATGACCCATTTAGCCAGTCTTCATGTAAGGGTTGCTTTACTGAGAAGATATTTGAGTGGATCAATCTTAGCCACCGGCTTAATAGAGTGTGCTAACATGTAGTGTCTTAATTTTTGTGATGCAAAGAATAATGCCAAACAAGCCTTTTCTATGATTGTATAGCTCATTTCATAAGACACCAATGTTCTACTGATATAATATATGGCTCTTTCCTTTTTATTCTCACCCTATTATGCCAGAAGTGCCCCCAGTGAAGTATCTATAGCTGATATGTATAGAATCAATGGTTTACCTTGAATTGGTGGCATCAATATGGGTGGATTAGTAAGATAATCTTTGATTTGTTTTAGATGTTGTTCACAATATTCATCCTAGTTGTATTGAAATCCTTTCCTTAATACCTTTGTGAAGGGTTGACCTTTGTCTGCTAGCTGAGTTATAAAGCACTTTATTGATTGAAGACGTCCTTGTAAACTTCTCATTTGACTAATATTCTTGGGTGGAGGCATTTCCATTATGGCTTGGACCTTTTCAGGATCAACCTCAATTCCTTTCTTTGAAATTTTTTAGCCAAGCAATTTCCCTGATGTTATTTCGAATGCACACTTTTTAGGATTTAGCCCGAGCTTGAATCTTTCTATTCTATCCAGTATGAGGCCTAGCTCTTGAATATGTGTAGATCTCTTCATGGTTTTTACTAGGGTGTCATCAACATAATCTTCCATATTTTTGTGCATCATATCATGGAAGATAGTGGTTACCGCTCTCTGGTAAGTTGCTCCTGCATTCTTTAGTCCAAATGGCATGACATTCCAGCAGAAGGTTCCCCATGCACATGTGGAGGCTATCTTTTCTCGATCCTCAGGAGCTATCTTGATATGATTATAATAAGATAATCCATCCATTAATGAGTACATTTCATATCTAGCAGTCATATTTACTATCATATTAATGTTGGGCAATGGAAAATTGTCTTTCGGACATGCTTTGTTGAGATCCCTGAAGTCTGTGCAAACTCTAATAGATTTGTTTGCCTTTGATACATGTACTATGTTTGATATCCATTCTGCATAGTCTATAGCTCTGATAAATCCAACTTTTAGCAATTTCTCTAGCTTAGCCTTGACTAGCAGTGCCACATGAGGATGCATCTTATGGAGTTTTTGCTTGACTGGTTTAACTCTTGGTGTAATAGAGAGATGATGCATGATGAGATCAGGATCTAGTCCTAGCATATCATAGTATGTCCATGCAAAGTTGATCTTCTTTTCTGAAAAGAGGTTGCTAAAATCTTTTAACTCTTCTACTAATAGTGATTGAGCTAAATGAATGATATGTGGCATCTCTTGACTTCCAATATTGACTGGTTGAGTTGGTTCAATCAATATCGAAGACCTTTCTTGGAAGCGACTTGGCAACATATCAAGTATCTCACCATCAGGTGCCTTAGACAGGTTTTCACCCTTAGGTACGTCCTTTATTTTCACTATTTTTGATTTTGACACCGCAATAATGTGGTTTTCACCATTAGATTTGTTATTTTTCTTTTTTTTTGATTTTTGTGACTGAGATACTTGATGTCTGTTTCAATCATGTTCTCGCTTTGCTCACTGGTGGAAGAGTTCATTGGTTCCACCGTATTAAGATAGCAAGCTAGTGTGTAGTCATTGGCGAAGGTAGGTATATTCAAAGGTTGGTTATAAAGAGTATAATCAGTCAGTTTAGGATGTATCAAAGATAAAGTTTGAATAGGTTTAAGGGAGTTCACGGTATTATCATCATGACTTTGGAATGACCAGTCGAGTTCCAGAAGACTACCTTGCGTAGGTGTCTCGAGACCAGGAAGAGTTACAACATGATTATCGAAGTTCTTGTTATTATTTATTGGACCTAACCCAACCGACCTACTCCTAGTGTCATCCCCTACTTCAGACTGGACTACATACCGTGGTGTAACAGTAACAGGGTAAACATACAACATCTCAACATTCATGACAGAGTAGTCATAATATGTTTTTGAATAGTTGTTGTTATAAATAGAGATTTTGTCTAAGTTATCATATTCATAAGATGAAGTTTCTAACTCATCTTCAAGTGATTTAGTAAAAGTATATATAGTATCAATACCTACATCTTTGATGCTGCAAGTTCCTTCGTGATTTGGTTCATTGACCACTTGTATTTGACACACTTGTGGACATAACCTTGATGGTTCTATTAACCCCTATTGTCTTTTCCATTCAGCTTCCTCTAGACTGATGACTGGTCCTGCTTCTGTAGCTTCTAATTCTTCTTTTTTAGTTCCATACCTGATTTATCCTATCTCATTAGAGGGAGAGTTAGTAGGTGAGGAAGTTTCTTATGTCCTTTCTTCCTTCAACTGTTGTTCAGTCTTCTTGTCTTTTTAGTCTGATTTCTTCTATTTCCTTTTGCAATTTTAAGTGTATTATCTCTTGTGCGTCATCTATGATATCACTGAATTCTTTAGGGGTTTCTGTGGTAGATGTATCTAAGAGATGGTCTAGACCCCAGTCATACTCATTTGAATTAGTTTCTGAATCATCTACTTATTGTCTACCAGTATATGTGACTAGAATGTTCAGTGGTGTAAACAATTCTCTGATTCTGTCTACTTCTTCTCTCATATCCTCTGAGACTTCTACTTCTTGTAGTGTTATAGCTGATACAATCGAAACTTGATTACCATATGCTTCCTCTCTCTGGGTTGGCAATTCTTCTTATTCATCATTGCACTCTTCCTGAGTTTGTTGAGTATTAATTTCCTATGATGTTGAAGGTAGTACCTTTTTCCTACACTTAGGTTGATGGTGAGAAGTATGTTTCTGATCTGAGGACTTTCTTGGATCATATCCCAATCCAACTTTATCATATGTGCATACTTAGTTTGTAACTAAATAGGTTCAACAATACCTTCTTAACGCTTTCCTAGAGGACTAGTACCTGAATATCCCATGCGTTGAAGCATCTTATAGCCTGGACCATATTGTGTTGAGGAAATCTCACAATGTTGTATTTCTTTATTTGCACTATCTTCTTTGAAAAGCCATTTGAGAACAACATCCTCTTCTATTTCATCTGCAAGGGAAGTAGAGGACTGTATAAAGAGACCATCATAAATGAATTTTGGAGTTGAAGTCTGCGGCTTCATAACCTCTGATGGTTTTCCCGACTATCTTGGTGGTGGAGGAAGAGACATTAGTGAGAGTACATGTTCTATTTTGTATCCATCCATGCCAGTATTTGTGATTTTTAATTTATTCTCTAAATCTTTCAGCAAAGTTTTTGAACTTTCAGTTGTAGAGGCTACTCTATTATGAGGAACAAAAGCATCGACACTCCACGTTAATGCATTACAGGTATAGCTTATATTAGTAGGAATACTGACTTCAATTCCGTTATAAGGAAATTTCAGGCACTGATGATACGTAGATGGTACTGCTTTCATTTCATGAATCCACGACCTTCCCAGTAAGATGTTGTATGAAAGAGGAAGATCAAGAACTTGAAAGATGACATCTCTTTCCATAGGTCCTACTCTGATTGGTAATAGTACCAGACCTTTAGAGGTTCTTTCTTCTTCATCATAAGCTTTGATCATTATTTTCTTTGTTGGATCAATTACATTTTCAGAAAATCCCAGTTGTGTCAGTAGATTGTAGGTACATATATTCAACCCATCGCCTCCATCTATCAAAACACGTTTAACTCGGTGTTTATGGATCATAGCTTCGATGTGTATTGACTAGTTATGCGGGTGATTCAGTGTGTTATCATCTTCTTCAGAGAAAGTGAGGTAATGAGGCGAAGTCAGGTAACCCACCATAGATTGGAACCGATCTACGTCTAAATATTTAGGGACACTAGTAGTGAGCAAGGCCTTGTCCAGGATCTCTCTATGAGTAGAAGAGATCTTAAGCAGTTCCAAAATGGATATTTGAGCATTAGTTCTTTTTAATTGTTTGACAATGCTATAGCCAGGAGAGGATGATGAAGCCAGTTGTTTAGATTTAGCTGTGATTGTGTTTGTTTGTTTGTTTGAAGGAGTTGGTAGGTTTGATGTTGTTTGAGCAGAAGTTGAGGAACTAGCTCCTTGGAGAGTAGCCTTCTTTTGAGCATGGGTCACAACATTGGCAGTTTGTGCTTGATTTTGTTTATCTTTGATTATGATCACATTGCAATATTCAAGTTGGGAAGATTCAATCATATTGATCATGTTGTCATTGTTAGTGTAAGTATAATTGACTTTAGCACCTCCCTTGGATTTTGAGGAATCACCTTGTTCATAAGTTGGTAAGGGATCTTTAAAAGCCTTATGATCAACATTATTTGCATGATTTCCAACAACAATTTTGCCAGCGTCGATGAGATCTTTAATTTTATGTTTGAGTTTCATGCAGTTGTTTGTGTTAAGACCCTTGTTTTGATGGTAGTCACAATATTCTTTTTCTCTCCACCATTTGGGTTTAATTTCTGGATCATATGGTCTAGAATTATCTGGAAATGTTATCAGATCATTTGCCAATAAAGTTTTAAAAGATGATTCATATGATTTGTCTAGAGGAATAAAATCACATTTAGGCTTTGAAAGCCAAGGTTTCTCTTTAAACCATTCTTTTGATTTTTTGGAGGATTTTCTGCTGCAGTTTCAGTCACTTTCAGTTGCTTTGAGTGCTTGTGTTCCACTAGCTAGGTTAAATATTGCGGATTTTAATTTTTCTTGAACAATGTCTACCACTCCGTCATTTACAAAGTTTCTGTTGCCATCTTTGTCATATTTCTAGTATTTGTTCTTTTCTTTAGAATTAGAGCCTTGCGATGTTTCTTTCCAAAGTGATATATCTCCTTTCTTTATGAGCACATCTTCCACTCTGATGGCACTATCTACCATTTTGTTGAATGAAGGATACACTTGCATTTGGATACTATATTTCAATTCAAGGATCAGGTTATTGACGAAGATATCCATTTTCTCAGAATTTGGAATAGGCCGTGAATATCTAGAGAACATCTTTCTCCAACGTTGAAGAAATGTGAGAAAAGATTCTCTTGGTTTCTATTTAGTATTGCAAAGTTCAATCATAGTGACTGGATGATGAATGTAATAGGAGTACTACTATAGAAACAATTTTATTAAGTCCTCAAAAGTTTTGATTCCTATAGGTAGGCTTGAAAACCATTCCATAGCTTGCCCTCCTAAACTTCTTGGGAAAATGCGCATGAGGTATGTTTATTCGTGCATGAATTCCATACATAAAGCACAAAATTCTCTGGCATGGTCTTGAGGATCTGCATTTCCATCATATTTATCAAACTTAGGCATCTCTATTTTTGAGGGAAATTGAGGCATGTAAAGGTTTTTGTCAAACAGAATCAGGCATATTGTGTCCAGAGAATATTGCTTTGATGATTTATCTTTGTTTTTCACTTCTGTGATCTCAGCTTGTAACGCTTGCAATCATTTGTTTACCAAGCTTAAAGGTGTCTCTTCATCCTTAGTGATGAAGGTTTCAACGTTATAATTGATAGGAAGTTTGGCGCCTTGCTTTGCTAGTTCTAGAAACTAGTCTTCTCTTTCTCTAGCCATGATGACTTTCATCATGTTTCGGAAATGCTTATCGTTTAGACATTTAGTTATACTAGTTTCTGAATGTTCAGAGACTATGGATTCATTTGATGAGGACTCATTGTCAATGGCATGATTGCTGAGGTTGTCATAAGTATCTCGTTTAGTTGCTTGTCTTTCTTGTCTTTCTCCAGACATGGTGGGAGATAGGGGCTGATCAAAGATTGGTAGATTATAAACTGGTATTTATGATAGTGAAGGTTTATTTGGGCCGAGTTCCTCTACAAAGAATCGATTGTCATTTGATGAAAAGGATGCTCCTTTACCTTTGTCTATTTTGCTGCGAGAACTTTTGGTTTGAACAGGCATTTACTATCGACGGGATCGAGAGCTAGATGTGTTGCAGAAGTCAGGATCAAATTATAGCTGTAGCGTCCTAAAATTGCGACACTTGCAATTTCGACCGCATTTGGGTCTTCACGATGGCGACGCAACACACAACCTGAATGGAGACCCCGAAACCTGATTATGACACTGAAAACTGCATTTTCTTGCACCTTGGCCTGAACCTCCTTTGCACCCTGCTGTCTCGGGAGGTGGGACCAGAGCGCCCAACACCTTGGTCCTTCAGGACCAGGGTGCCCAGTGCCCTGGTCCCCCAGGACCATGGCGCCCAGCACCCTGGTCCCTGGGTCCTATTTTGGGCCCGGTCTCTTTTGGACTTCGGGTCTTTATGTTTGCAAATTGGAAAATTATCTTTCCTGGTCGGCCTAAGGTCGGGAAAATCAGTCTATCAACCCTAATTGACAAGTATATAAACTACATTTTCCTCTTTCATTTGATATGATGGACAAAGCGTGGAAACTATACTCAAGTATTCAAGCATTCAAGCATTCTTTCAAGCAATTGATCATTCTAAGTTTCCATTCAAGGCTAAGTGTTGCATTCAAGACAAAGATTCAACCATTGAAGAGGAGATCACATACTACATGCTACATACAACATACAACATACAACAAACAACAACATCTATACCTTCGCACATAAGGATACAAACATCCTTACAACAAGGTATTAGTAATTGTTTTACATTACATTTACAGCATTTCTCATTTCTTGGTTAATTCCAAAACCGGGGTTTGACCTAAGGGCAAACCCCTAATCCCTAACCCCCCAATCGTCTTCACTTTTCTGTGTGTAGGTGGTAGGTACGCGGCTGAAATTGAAGATTTGGAATCCTTGTGCAGAGACGAACAGATCCCCCTTCGTTTCGTGGATTTTTCGGAGGACTGTGTGCATGCCGGGCGCCATCGTCCCGTCAAATTTTGCTCAAATTTGCAGGACAGCGCCGTATCGACATTTTACTACTAATTCCAGGTCCGCAGCTTCATCCTATATCCCTATCTCAGTTTATAAGCGAATCTTTGTCACTTTCTATGCATTCCTAGCTTAATTCTTCTATCAACATTCTTTACAAAAGAGGGTAGCCTTGCTTTCTTAACCCTTGAAACACAATTAGCATCCAATCTTGCATTGTGTGGGATTGGATCTTGTGGGTTTCAACCCCTCTTTTGAATGTAAAGTCCCTCCTAAGTGAAAACCATCAACCCTAGAGTGACTCTCCCTTCTCCCTCCTCGGAGTTGGGGAGGGGAGAATGACTAGGGTTCGATCGCGATTTTCCGCTTTACATTTTGGTGAACCCGACGTGAACATCCTTTCTGATTATTCATAATTAGATCTGAAAATTGGATTCCTAGATTACATTTCCATGTTTGATCTTTTGCAAAATTTTAGAGGTTAATTGCATAAAAACCCTAAATTTTCTTTTTAAGTAATTAAACTTGTGAAATGTTTAATTGTTAATGCTTGTTTTAGATCTGCCCTTCTATTACAAATTATCAATTCATATTTGTGCTTTAATTTTGAAAATTAAGTGGTTAAGTGTCAAAACCCTAATTTTTGAAACCCTCTTGATTCAACCTTTGTCCGACAATTTCACTAATCAAAACATCCCCAAATCAGTTGTAACTTTGGATTCCGCAATAAAATCACAATATCTTTCATCCCTGATAATTTGGAAAAAAGTTGCGAGGACCATGTGCACTCCGAGCGCCATCGTCCCCGACATTTTTTCTGAAATTTCGGGAGCGAGATCTTACTGTATTTTCCTGCTAAAATCCAGAATTTTGGCTGATTTTATCAATTTTAACACCTTCAAAATTACAGTCAAAGTTGGTCTAGTGATTGCTTGGATTGAGGCTTCTAATCATTCAAAAATTGTTGAAATTGAAATTTGTGTCAAAATTGTGTTTCTTACTGTCCTAAATCTGAAAAGTGTGTTATCATTCATTCAAAATTTCAGTGATTTATTCAAATTTTTGCAATTTGTGACTTTTGAAATTAAGTGCTTAATTACAACAACTTTGATTTCCGCTTTTAAAATTGAATTTTGCGTGAAATTGAGTCAAATTTCAAAACTTGCATTGCTCTTAACATTCCCTCTAAAATCATAAAATTCAAAATTTCAGTTTCCCTCTCTTTTTCAAAATTCAAATTTTGCATTTTTCGACAATCTGGGTAGGGTTCAATTTTGAGATTGCAACTTTAATTTGGCCTATCTACAGATCGTAAAATCACTCAATTTTTTCAGGTTAGCTGTAAAATCATCATAACTTTCATCCCTGCAAATTTCAAAAAAAGTTGCGAGGACCGTGTGCACCCCGAGCACCACGGTCCTGGACATTTTTTCCGAAATTTCGGGAGATTGTCCTGATTGTATTTAACAGCTTAAATCTGGAAGATTGGCTGGTTTTACTGAAAATTGCTACCTCTAAAATTCAAAATCTTCTCTCTCTCTCTCTAGTGCATGAGTTTTACAACAATAAGCCCTACTTACACTATTCCCGTTAGACGAAGCCTTAGAATTAAGTCCTTCCAAGGTTTAATTACTGAGGAGATGGAACCTAATTTGAATAGCCTTTTTAACGAGGACATGGGTGTGTAGGGGAAAAAGTGAGACTAGGTTAACATGCCCTAATCCTACCTTTTGACACACATTACGGAATACGAAAGAGCCTAGAGGTATCACACAATTGGCTACTTCTTCTTGTGGAAGAGAGAGCCATGGGCTACCTATTAGGATTTCTATTCCTTTGTTGTAATTGAAAGATGAAATGATGCAAGTTCAATCCCTAACCCCAAAGTGCAAGTATGAACTAATAACAAGATTACAGAATTGAACTTAAATGATGGAAAGCTGTAAACACAAGGACAAGACAAGAATGCAAATGCGTACCCGGAGTTAAAATCTGAGTGAAAATGTTTGGGACGGGGGCGCGGGCGCCACTGTCCTGATTCTGCCCCTGAAACTGCTCCGGAAACTGCTGTTTTTGCACTTTGGAAAAAGCTGTCAAAATGCTGAAAATGCTGTCGGACCAGGGCGCCCAGCGCCCCTGTCCTAGGGACCAGGGCGCCCAGAAGGGACCAGGGTGCCCAGCGCCCCTGTCCTGGCAGGACCAGGGCGCCCCACGCCCCTGTCCTGGTCTTTTTCTCTGAAATTTGGTGGGAAGGTCGGTCTCAGTCTGCTTCTCCCGGATCTGCAACCTGCGGCGTCGTCCAAGTCCCGAAACCTGCACTTATATCTGAAAAGGTGTTTGGGCGGCTATATAGGGTTTTGCCTTAGTCAAACCCCCGCTTCGGTGATTTCCACCTCCACGAATAGCCAAGTTGTATTGTAAAATGTATTGTGTGTGCAGACCTAGTGTGTGTGCAAGGTCCTTAAATGCAAGAAAGCAAACTAGAGCAACCTAGAAAGTAAACCCTAATTGCTTGTAAATGATAATGTAAATGCTCTAAATCAAGATACAAAGTGATCTAAAGCATGAATAAAGGATATATTGAAGCTTATGCAAAGACATGAAAACAACATGAAATCATACCCAACCCTCAAGGGAGGAGTACAAGCCAATCTTCAGTCGGTAATTTCCTATTGTTCTTCAATGTCTTCCAAGCCCTAAGTGGATGAATGAATTTGGTAAGTGCTTGATAGAGGAATGTTGAATGTTGTTGAAGTCTTCAAAGATCTGCTCTTTCGCTGCATAGAAGGTCCTTGAAAGCCCAAAAATCGGATCCCTTCAAATGAAGAAAGAGAGCTCTTATGTATGAAACCCTAGGTCTTAATTTCGACTTTTGGCCGACCTAGAGATTGAATATCCCGCCAATTTCTTGGGGTTAAGCTTTATTTTATGATTGGATCGTGCTCCCAAAATTTTGGGAAAAATGTCCGGGACCATGTTGCACGGGCGCCATGGTCCCGACAACTTTTCACCAAATTTTCAGGGCCGTCAGATATGATGATTTTAGAGAGAATCCCGAAGTTACAGGTGATTTCGAGATGTTTTGACCCCCGAAATCAAGCCCCCAAGTTCAAAATAGGACCTAATTAGGGTTTTTGATTAAATGATGTATTGGAAGAATAAAATGAAAGGGGCACACTTTAATGAAAGGGCCCAACTTTATGATATGGAAGATGATAAAATAGGACCTTAGACCTAATTAATTTAATTAATTAAGTGCTAAAGGGGAAATGCAATGCAAAATGCAAAATGCGCCAAGGCGGGTGCTAAACTAGGTGTGAAATTGTACCACCCTAGCAAGTGCGTACAATTTACGACGCTACAATGGGTAATTCCTCTAATCCTCTTAATGATGAAGAAGCTCTCCATGAGGTTTCTGTAGAACAAATTTCAAAATTGGATAACCAATTTGATGATTTTCGACATTGGATGTCTCAAGAATACCCTGATAGTCAAGCTCTTCCTTTAATTGAGGGTCTAAAACGTATGCTTCAAAGTGATAAGAATGGAATTGATATTTTGTGTGGTATTGCACACATTGTGGATTCAAATGTGATGCCTATGAAAAGTTGTGCCGAAACCTTAGGTTATACACAACCTCCTACTCAAGACAATCATTCTATTCCTTTGACGACTCCTATTGCTAGTATACCTACTTTTACATCAAATATAATGACTACTTCAACACAAGACATTCCTCCTATGATCACCAGTCATGGGGGCAATCCCTCTTCTTCAATCAACCCTCTTCCTTCATTCAATCCAACTTCTTCATTCATTCCTTCAGTAAGTGTTCCTATTATATCTCCAGAAATGAACATGACACAAGGGGGCAATTCATTTAACCATTCCATTCCTCCTTGTAGTGTTCCTCCTATCCAATCATCTCCTATGACTAACTATCATAGTGTCCCACCACCTTACTCTCTACCTTCTTTCAATAACATAACACCTCCATCACAATCTAACACGTCTAATATGAACTCTTCGACTGAAGCGACCATTAACAATCTTGCACAAACTGTCTCTTCTTTACAGCAACAAATTGCCTCTATGAATCAATCTAAGTTTAGTGTGCCCACATTTGATGTTGCGAGCCCACTTTCTCTTGACATTGTTCGAGCTATCCCCCCTAAACATGTTGAAATTCCACATTTGGAGCTTTATAATGGTAAGGGTGATCCTCTAACACATGTTAAGACCTTTCAAACAATATGTACCGATTTTGCTTATGAACAAAGGTTGCTTGCAAAATTGTTTACTAGAACATTAAGAGACAAAGCCCTACAATGGTATTGCTCATTGCCTTCCTATTCTATTACTTCTTTCGAACAATTTGCAAATGCTTTCATTCAACAATTTCAAAACAATATAAGTCCTAAAGTTACTTTGATTGATTTAATGCATTGTAAACAAGGTGTTAAAGAAAAAGTGACTGATTTCATTGGTAGATATAAGCATTTGTATGCTCAAATTTCTTTTCCAGTGCCTGACAATGATATTCAAAGAATCTTTATTTCTAATTTACAAAAAGACATTAGAGACAAACTCCTGTTTTCTGAGTTTACTTCTTTCCAACAGTTGTGCGCAACTCTTCACAATTATCAACTGACTGTGAGTCAAATGGAACAATCACATCCTATGGCTCCGAGTGATAAGGGTGATAGTAGTCAACAACAATTTGGGAAGTTTAAACCGAACAGAGAGTCCATTAAGTTCAATGAAAACATCATCAATAACAATGTGAATGCAGCATCAGGTGTGCCTCCTATTTCTAAGTTCTTCAGGAAAGAAAGAAAGTTTACTCCTTTGAATGAATCATTGCATAGTATTATGAATAAGTTATTGGAACAAAATGTGCTTACTCTTCCTCCTATAAGGCAAATTGATCCTGCAAAGATTAATTCACCTTATTTTGATAACAAATATTTTTGTCAATTTCATCGTCAACCCGGGCATGATACTGAAAAATGTTTTGCTTTAAAGGGGAAAATTCAAGATTTGATTGATAATAATACTATTTCTATTTCTGGAGTGAATGATAAAGGTAATACATCTGTAGCTCCTCCTAACCAAAATCTTCATATTTTTACTGATCCATTACCTTCTCATACCTCTAATGCGATTGATACTACTGATTCCTCTGTCTCACCTGATGATCTCATGTCTATGACTCCGAATGTGATTAATTTTGTGGAGCAACAGAAAATCCCTAAAGAACCTTCCATCACATTTGATTCCAGTGAAACTATCAGGGCACTTGATGGTCCTTTATATATAGTTGCAAAAGTCAAGAACACACCTTGCCGTGGAGTGCTTATTGATCCTTCTTGTATGGTTAATGTCATTACTGAAGAATTTCTTTTTACTTTGCAATTGAATCAAGTGATCTATGACAAAATAGATGTGGTTGTGAAACTATTTGATGCATTTTCTTCTCCTGCAATTGGTTCTATTACATTACCTATTGAGGTCCGTAACAAATCCCTTGATGTGGACTTTGCTATTATTCCATCTTCCGAACAATTTCGTGTGAAGCTTGGCTATCCTTGGCTATCTTCCATGAAAGCTATTGCTTCTCCTATTCACAAGTGTTTGAAATTTCCCCATAATGGTGAAGTTGTTACTGTCAATCATAGTCTCTTTAAACCAGCTGAAAGAACTTCTAGCGTTCCTATTGATTACTTTTGGCCTAAACAATTCCAATCTCTTCCTCCGCGAAGTGATCATCTTTTCAAATCTTATCAAAAGTGGAAAAAAGATATGATCCTATCTCTAAGTGAACCTAGAACACCCAAACTTGACATTCCTATCATTCTTGAGAAGGAAGTTCTTCCTTTGAAAGATAAAACTAATGTCTTTCCTCAAGAAGATTCCCAACCCATCCCTATGGATGTGACTATGCCTATGATTAATAAACTTCCTAAGAGTAGACCTATACCTCCTCATCATGATGGACTTGGTCTCCTTCCTAAACCAAAAATTCCTCCTTTATATGGAGCAGTTCCTCCTCCTTCCTTCTATAGAGAGAAGAGACCTTCCTCTTCTCCTATTATCCAGCCTAAGAGACCACAACCTAAACACCCAAGTGATAAGGATGAGAACATTCCTCCTCCTCAATCTTCGCAACTTCCTACTAAGACTAGACGAAATCGTTCTGCACGTGAACGCCGATGAAAGCGTCATCTTAGAGCTCAGGCAGCTGCCTCCCAAACTTTGCAATCCCCAAAAACACCTTCAACAAGCATTATTCCATTTTCTCCTCAGCCGACGATTGAGCCGAAATCTCCTAAACATAAGATACATGATGGTCTTGATCCTGTGCGAGTTAAAGATCCTATTTTTATAAATCTTGATGATGATATGGATGAAAATGTTATTCATGATGCAAATGTTACTCCTGTTCATTTTGATAGTGAATATGAATATGTTGATGTTGATAACCATTTATCTAATGAATTTTCTAAAGCACTTATCCTAGCTCCTAGACAAGAACAATGTGGCTTGGAACATGAACATAGCCCTTGTTTGGATCTTGTGATAGCTCCATCTGCTGTGTTGGATGTTCCTCCTCTAGCGTGTTTCCTACCTTCCCCAAACATTGACCAACAAGATCGGGGGGTAGATGACGTGCTAGACTAGTTTCATTAGCATAGCAGATTCTCTCCCCCTCTCTTTTGTTACTTCCTCTATATGTTACTCTCATTCTTCTATTTGTTGTCCTTAGTGTTGTCTACTTGAGGATGATGCAAAGCATTGAGATCTCTTGATCTCTCTCATGTTGACTCAAAAGACACATGTGTTCCCTTCTTCTAGGTGACCTTCCTTGATTGGGGAATGAAGAACAATTATGCATACATACATATGATATACATGAATTATCATACAGCATACTGACCCTGAGGAAAGTGAAGTCACCTTGTGCTTTGTGTTTTGTGTCTATTATCCTTGGACTTATCTCACACTTGGGGGCTAAATCCTTGTGATAACATGCTCCTTTCCTTTCTCATTCTTATATGTATCACTACCTTAAAGCAATCACCCCCGGTGAGGCATGTGCGATCGCTTTAATGTAGGGGGGCATACATCCCGTTCATATCTTTTCAAGATACTTGAAAATTTCTTGACAAATTTAGCTTTGCCTTGAAAATTTTTGATATCTTTCTTGCATGACTCATAGTGAGGGAACCTTACTACTGACAGTCATGGTTCTCCCTCAGGATCTTCCCTTTTACTGTGTCAATCGAAGTCGTAAGATCCTTAGTCCACTGGGGGCTTGGTGTATCTTGCCTCCTTGACGTGGTGAAAGTTTTTCAATGTTGTTTCCTTGTACTTTACCGGAAGTATGAGCGTACGCTTATACTCCCGCTAAAGTGGGGGCTAAATGTAGCGTCCTAAAATTGTGACACTTGCAATTTCAACCGCATTTGGGTCTTCACGATGGCGACGCAACACGCAACCTGAATGGAGACCCCAAAACCTGATTATGACACTGAAAACTGCATTTTCTTGCACCCTGGCCTGAACCTCCTTTGCACCCTGCTGTCCCGGGAGGTGGGACCAGCACGCCCAGCACCCTGGTCCTTCAGGACCAGGGCGCCCAGCACCCTGGTCCCCCAGGACCATGGCGCCCAGCGCCCTGGTCCCTGGGTCCTATTTTGGGCCCGGTCTCTTTTGGACTTCGGGTCTTTATGTTTGCAAATTGGAAAATTATCTTTCCTGGTCGGCCTAAGGTCGGGAAGATCAGTCTATCAACCCTAATTGACAAGCATATAAACTACATTTTCCTCTTTCATTCGATATGATGGACAAAGCGTGGAAACTATACTCAAGCATTCAAGCATTCTTTCAAGCAATTGATCATTCTAAGTCTCCATTCAAGGCTAAGTGTTGCATTCAAGACAAGGATTCAACCATTGAAGAGGAGATCACATACTACATGCTACATACAACATACAACATACAACATACAACAAACAACAACATCTATACCTTCGCACATAAGGATACAAACATCCTTACAACAAGGTATTAGTACTTGTTTTACATTACATTTACAACATTTCTCATTTCTTGGTTAATTCCAAAACCGGGGTTTGACCTAAGGGAAAAGCCCTAATCCCTAACCCCCCAATCGTCTTTGCTTTTCTGTGTGTAGGTGGCAGGTACGCGGCTGAAATTGAAGATTTGGAATCCTTGTGCAGAGACGAACAGACCCCCCTTCGTTTCGCGGATTTTTCGGAGGACCGTGTGCACGCCGGGCGCCATCGTCCCGTCAACTTTTGCTCAAATTTGCAGGACAGTGCCGTATTGACATTTTACTGCTAATTCCAGGTCCGTAGCTTCATCCTATATCCCTATCTCAGTTTATAAGCGAATCTTTGTCACTTTCTATGCATTCCTAGCTTAATTCTTCTATCAACATTCTTTACAAAAGAGGGTAGCCTTACTTTCTTAACCCTTGAAACACATTTAGCATCCAATCTTGCATTGTGTGGGATTGGATCTTGTGGGTTTCAACCCCTCTTTTGAATTTAAAGTCCCTCCTAAGTGAAAACCATCAACCCTAGAGTGACTCTCCCTTCTCCCTCCTCGGAGTTGGGGAGGGGAGAACGACTAGGGTTCGATCGCGATTTTCCGCTTTACAATAGCTATTTGTTCATTTAATGTAGTGATTGAGTGAAGTAACTAAGATTTGGTCTGGTTTCAAGAATGATCTATCCAATGCAAGATGTTATCTAAGTTAACTTAGGTTTGATAAGATGTTGTTGGAACTAGCTGAGAGATGATCGACAAAATCATGCAACACAATGACAAGGGTACACTATCAAGACTGTTTATGCTCAGGAGGATGCTAACCAATTTTATGCTCACTGTAGATTGGTTTAGGCAAGTTTGACCGTTCGGGACTGATAAAATCAAGAATTCATACGATAGAGTTTTATGACCCAGATGACAATTTAATAGCTCCCACACGATAGAGACAGTTTTTTGTACGAGTTGCTGCCTGATTTCATACGACAGTTGGGTAGATTTTAGATGATAATCTACTGACTATGATGTATATTCGTACGAAAGATTGTAAAAGGCCAGATGACAATTGTGCATTTTTGTACGACATATTTTATAGAGCCAGATGACAAACTATTAAGACCAATGAAGACTCGTACGACAATAGGTATGTAGAAGAACAACAATTCAGAAGACTCATACGACAGAGGATTGGACAGAGATGAGATTTTGACAAACAGAGTTTCAATGACTGACAAAGACTAGTTTTTGATAAGGACTAAGTTTTTGATGTTTGACAGAGACTAGTTTTGGACACGGACAATTTTATCACTGAGTTGTTGTTTTATTTTCTCCAGTTTTAGTATTTTAGTTTCAAGGATGAAAACATAGAAAACATGCAAGATATATAATAATTCAATCACAACATGCTAACCCTATAGAAGTTGGCTTAGAGAAGAAAATATTTGCTTATTGACTTAGGTACACACTCAATAGCTAATCCGAATACGACCGTTGAGTCTCACACAATGGATTCTCAACACCGTATTAGCTGACTCCAAATGCTAATGGGGGCATGATATGGCAAGTGTCTTGGGAGAGTTACTATCTCTCTTGCACAAAGATTATCCCCCTTTTAGAGGTGAATCAGGTAGCCTCTATCTTATAGTTCTTAGTAAGGGTTTCATTCGGAGGGACCGCCTGACTGTGATGCAAGCATGATTTAGATACAAAACCCAACAGGATGTTGAAACCATGTAGTCACACAAGCGTGATTTAGACCACGAGACCCTACAAGATGCTCAACATGAGACACTCCTCATAAATGAAGTAGTGCCACTGATTATTCTGTCTCTTAGGACTTTCACCCCATAAGCATTTTATTATAGTGAGTTGGATTCCTAGATTTGGCCGGACTCACTTGGGTCGTTCCCTCTCACCGAGCCTTAGGGGCTTCTCGGGAGGCAGGCCCTCTAAAGGTATCAACAGATCTCAAACTCTAATAGGAAAAACCTCAAGGTCTAGATTTCTGATTGTCCAAATGGACAAGAGCATACTCTCCTACTCTAGATTTCTCCCCAAAACACGTAAAACAAAGTTCTTTCCCTTATAGAAATTGAAGTGTTCCTAAAAAGATAAAGAAGACAAAATGTTTGTTTCTATCTCTGGAGGCAACCTGCAAAATAAAGATAAAAAAAAATCATCTAAAGAAAATTCTAGCATGCAAACTGTAAATTAAATTAATCTAACAAGAATTTTCATTTTTTATGACTATCCTAGTTATGACAGTTTTGATATTACTGCACTTTGTCATTTATAACTTTTAAATCATACATATTTAGGAAAATCGCTTCAATAGACATGTGAGAAACGTGGTTTGAAACAACATATAAAACTTTTGTTTAGATCCAACAGTTCAATAAAACGTTATGCCCTCCGAACAAAGACCATTTTTGACTATCACAAAAGAATAAGTAAAATGATAGTAATGCACTCTGTCATTCATAACTTTCAAACCCGAAATTTTTAGAAAAATATCTTCGGTAAAAATATAGAAAACTTGGTTTTCAACAACATATCAAAATTGGGTTAGATCCAATGGTTAAATAAAATGTCATTCCCTCCAAATAGAGACCATTTTTGACTATCATAGAAGAACAAGCAAAAAGAAAGATTTTTATTTGCAAATTTAACACATGTTTATTAGTTATAAAAACCAAACATTAAATTTGTTCAAGAAACATTAGAAATCTTATGATCGTGGGTTCGAGCCCCACAGTGGGCGCCAAAAATGTGTGTGTGAAAAGTGAACCGATATCTGCAAGCTATAAGACACAACACTTCAATAAACCATTATTTGCATGGGTTAGTTAATAAAAAACAACTAAATGAAATCCATTGCAAGTCGGCTTATTGCCTTCTAGTAGATGAGAGTTTAGATTGCTGTCAGATTGCTAAGCTATCCAGTGACTAGACGACAACTAAACGAAGGATTTTTATCTATATGAGCATAAGATTGAGCTAAATGAATGCAATATTTAAGCTAGATAAATGCGCGATTTGCAAGATTTAATCTAACATGTTTTAAGCAATAAATGAGATAAACGATCTAAATATGTATGCAATAACTAATATATGAATATATGAATATATGAATGCACAAATATCAATGAACCTAGAGCAAAAACAACATGATAACAATATATTCTTCAAGGTCCTTGAATGAAAGATGAGAGCTTGAATTTATAGAAAATTTAGAAAGAAACCAACGACTGAGATCAAATGATGATGAGCGGTCAATATTTTCAAAGAGGAAGGACCTCCTACAAATGTTTGTCAGAATAAGAGGGTGTTGAGAGTAGAGGACCTCCTACAAACGTTTGTCAGTGATTTCACCCAGGAAGGCCATCTGTCGACAAGGAGCTTCAAGGAGAATTAGGGATTTCATTGCAAGTCACTGAGCGAAGAATGCAAATGTTTGATGGGGAAATGAAGGCATTCCTTTGTTAAGCAGCAAGACATCAAACCAGGGGATACTGGCACCTGGCAAGTAGTTCATGCCTATTGAATACACACACGTGTGAAGTGACAATGTCCAATCAACTTTTGAGACAAAGTTTGTCAACTTAATGTCGACTGTCTTTATCCATCAATTAATTATATGCATATCCTGACAGGATCTAATCGTAACTAGATATCAATTAAAAGTTCACACATGTCCAATTGCCATGGGGCGCATACCGACACAAACCAATATTGATGGTAGAGAGCCACGTCTCGATGGCAAGAAGAAACCTTAACTGGTGAACCAAATCAATCGGTCGATCAATCCACTGGGAACCACGACCATTAGGTTAAGTAAAAAATATAGAGGCCCAACTGGGGAGGCAATACAACCGGTTTGTGCCACAACCGGTAGGTCAATCAGAGAAACATCTCAACTGAAAGGAGAAATGGAGAACACAACCGACAAGTAACTCAATCGGTGAGCACCACCACTGGTAAGATAGTCGGGAGTCCATATGAACCGGTGGAGGTAATACAACCAGTCAACACCATAACCGGTAGGTCAATCGGAGAAACATATCAGCCGAAAGGAGAAGACAATCAGTTGAGACCACAACCGACAAACTCAACAAGAAAGCTCCATTACCAACATGATAATTAGACCATATCAACCAGTGGAAGCTCATCTAGGATTAAAAACCAGTCAGAAAGACCCAATCAGAGTGCCTAGGGGGGGTCACCATCAACAATCGCCATTTTAGAGAGTCTGTCAGCCTCTCTATTTCCTTCCCTATAGATATGGCTAATCCAAAATTCATCAAAGGTGGCTAGTAGCACCAGAACCGGTTGAAACCGCTGGTTAAGGCACCAACTAGGGGTGTTGTTACAATGGACAACATTAACCATATTTAGTGAGTCTCCCTCCAGATGAATTCTTTGCACCCCAAGATCCATCCCTAGATGCAGTCCTCTTAAAGCCTCTCTGAATTCAACTTCATTGTTAGTAGCAACTCCAATCTTTTCAGAGATTTGTTTTATACAAATACCATCAGAATTACTCAATATACACCCAATACCACTTTGACCAGGGTTACCAGCATAAGAACCATCAAAGTTTACCTTGAACCACCCAGGCTCTGGTGCTTCCCATTTAACACCCAATATTGGATTTACCTGATCCACCGGGGATCCCTTACAAAAAAGCGGTGGAACGAGCAGATTTGGAAGTGCCAGCTTAATCTTCCAATCCTAGTCCATATATATATATTTTTCTTTAATGATTTGGATTGAGTAGCCTCATTCAGGAGCTCAATCAGATGGTTCTCAATTTTCCCACATAGAGTCATTAAGCTCATCTCTTTACCCTGGAAAATTCTACGATTCCTTTCTTTTCAAATTTCCCAAATCAGAAGAGATGGTAAAATATAAAGTAAATAAGCAAATATAGCCTTTCCAACCAGTTTAGGCCATTGTAGAAACCACTCATCCAACCCTGATGGAAAGGGGCCAAAGATTCTCAATTTTCCCATGAAATGCCACCAACAGTGACTGGAGAAGTTGCAGTTGAGAAGTAGATGATCTGCAGTCTCTTCTTGTCGTTGACATAAAATGCATCTATTGGGTCCATTGATGACCATTGAATGGAGCCTTTCTTTAGTTAGAATATTTCTTTGACAAGCGAGCCAGGCAAATGAACTTGCTTTGGGTAGGAGATGTCGATGCCAAAAAAGATTAACAGGCCAATCTTTTTTGTCTATACCCGCTTCTTTCACTTTGTAACTAAAACATACCTTGTATTTACCATCAGAGGAACTGCACCACCTAATAATATCCTTATCAGGGGAAGGGAAAATAACCCTTTTATTGAGAATGTCGGCAAACAAGTCTTTTTGGTGCTGATCCAAGTCCAAGGGATCCAAGGAGTTCCATTTCCACTTAGCAATGCCATTTTCTTGAATAGGGTAACCATAATCACAAATATTGTGACCCCAGAGGCGACAAGTTTCTACCATAATAGGTTGTAGAGAAGGGTTGAGACATAAGGCAACTTCACCAGCCCAAGAATCAATCCAAAAGGAGGCATCCCTTCCATTCTTGACATCCCAACTAACTTGATCACTTATGATTTCCCTGCTTTCCACAATAAAATTCCAGATGGCCGAACCTCTGGGGGGGTTGTTTATAGTGAGAATCCTTTTTGGCTCCAGGGAGTCCAAATATTTATGTTTTAGAATCCTTGCCCATTTTTGTTTACCACCACTGTAAATTTCCCAAACCAATTTAGCACCCATAGCTAAATTCATAATCGAAATTTGTTGAATGCCAGCACCCCCTACCTTTTTTGGTTGTCAGATCTTTTTCCAAGCTATTAGAAGAAATTTTGCTTTGGCATCCAAGCCATTCCATAGGAAATTTATCATTATAGAGATCAATTCATCTTCAATTGCTATCGGTAATCTTAGACACGCCATGGAAAAAACCGGTAGTGCAGAGAGGACCGATTTTATCATAATGAGTTTCCTAGTAGAGGATAACCACTCGCCTTTCCAATTTGCAAGCTTGGATTTGCAATTATCAATAAGATTATTCTAATAGAAAGTTCTGTTACTGCCAATGAAGAGGGGGGTTCCAAGAAATTTCCCTGGGAAGTTTGCAACTTTGAGATTAAGAATCCTTGATAAGACACCTTGCAAGTTAATCAGAGTGTTGATAAAAAACACTTCAGATTTGTTCCAATTGATTTTCTGCCCAGAAGCCATACAGTAATCATCGAGGCATGATTTTATTTTCCTCACCTCTCTCCTACAAGCTGAGCCAAATAGAATGGTATCATTGACAACTGCAAGTGAGTCATTTTTTCAAGCCTCGTTGCCACATTGACTCCAAGCCATCGATCATCTTGTTGAAGAGCTCTTATTGATTGACCCAAGGCTTTAGCCATTATGATAAACAAAAATAGTGACATTGGATCACTGTGTCGTATTCCTCTTGACATGGAAAAGAAGCCATGAGATGAGCCATTAACCAAAAAGGAGAATTTGGGGGATGATAAACAACTCATGACCCATGTGATCCATTCCTTGCAAAAACCAAATTTATTTAATATTTCAATTAAGAAACCCCTGTCCACCATATCATAAGCTTTAAGAATATCCAGTTTTAAAATCATGCAGGAATCCTTGGTTTTCCTAGCCGTGTGAAGCATTTCATGGGCAATGATAATGCCTTCCACAATGGATCTTCCAGGGGCAAATCCACTTTGTTCATCCAATATGATGTGTTTAAGGAGGGACTTCAATCTGTTGGCAATGATCTTTGTTACAATCTTATAGACCGTGTTGCATAAAGCAATGGGCCTAAAATCACTCATTTGTTGAGGGTTTTGCTTTTTTGGGATTAAAACCAAATAGGTGTGATTAATAGTACCTAACACAGTCATTTTATTTCTTGATTCTTCTACTGCTAGGTATAGATCTCGAGCAATGATATCCTAGAATTGTTGGAAGAAAGTCATAGGGAAGCCATTAGGGCCAGGAGTCTTATCACAATTTAGCTGGAAGGTAATTTTACTTACTTCATCAATTGCAATAGGATTAAAGAGAGCCGCATTTTGATTATCAGATATTAGGGATGGGATTGAGTTAAGAAGTTTGACTCTTGCTTCATGACCATTCTGGCAACCACCATTCATCAAAGATTCAAAGAATCTTACAACTTCATGCACAACGTCCTCATAGTTTCTGACAATGTTTCCATCCGGTCTCTTAATCTCTGATATTTTGTTCCTATTGCGAATGACAATGGTCGATCTATGGAAGAATTTGGTGTTTCTATCACCTTCCTTAAGCCATAACTCCCTTGATTTTTGTCACCAATGGATTTCCTCACACCGAAGGATTTCATTTAGATCAGATTTGAGGGATTTTTCTTTGTTAAACAAATCCACATTCATTCCTGAAGTAATAATAGAATTGGTTATTTCTTCCAACTCAGCCTTAATTCTTAATTTCTCCATATGAATATTCTTGAAATGGCTCATATTCCATTGTTTGATCTTAACCTCAATATACTTGAGCTTTTTATTGAGTATGAATAATATCGAATTATTCCCTAGAACCGGCTCATTCCACCAAACATATATAAGATCATATAGCTCAGGCACTCTGAGCCACATTTTCTCAAACTAGAAAGGGGTACCTCCCTCCGATTGTCCCTTGGCGACCTCCAGCCATATCGGGTAGTGATCTGATCCAATAAGCGGGAGAATCAATGACTCTAATACAAGATTTTGTCCTAGCCAATCACCAATAACAAGAAAGTGGTCTATCTGTCTAACAATATTAGTAAAACCCGATCTCCTGTTCGTCCATGTGAAAATTACATTTTTAGGAACAATGTCTATTAGGTGATTCTTCTCAACAAATTCCAAAAAATCCTTCTAAGACATACCAGTCCTTTGAATGCCCCCACTTTTTTCATTGCCAGAAAGTATCTCATTGAAGTCCCAACAACCACGCAACTGCCTTCGGCAATACTACAAAGTTTGATAGCTAAAAGATCCCAGAGAGCACATTTATCACCAGCAGAAGATGGTTTGTAGACATTAAAAAGATTGAAATTCTCATTCCATCCTAGGATAGTTACCAAACAATGTTACCAATACTTGTCTTCCCCAACAAGAGAGATCCTAACATTCATGGGATTCTAGATGATTCCCAAGCCACCAGAGGCTCCATTCGATTGCCTAAACAGACCATTCCATTGTTTCCAAACTCTCATTTTTGCATCAATCTCAGACTTACTCCATTTAGTCTCTTGTAGTAGCCAAATATCTCCTTTGGTGTCATCAATCTGGAGCTTAATCAAGCGCCAAGGGCATTGATGCCCTTGACATTCCAAGGTAAGAGTTTCATTGCTCCTAGGGAAGGGAGTTTCCCTTCCCTAAATTAAGTTTGGTTTGACCACTAGTAGCACCAGTAATTGCTAGCATTATTTTTTTTGACTTGCGCCCCCGCATTCCTTTTGGCTTGAAGTTTGGTTTGTCAATGGTTGAATCCGACTTCCCAAAACCTTTTGTGGAATCCTCCAATATAAGATCAGAGTCAGGCTCAAAGTCTTCTTCCCACTCCGAAGAGGAAGACTCAATTTCTCCATCTTCCAATTCAATACCCAGCGAAGAGAAAATCTTATTCCCCATCTCCCCCAGATTTCTAGTAGCGTCCTTTTCCTGAGTGTGAATTTTTCAATCTTCAATGACCAGCTGACTCCTAGTCTCAAGAGGAGAGGATGGTAGCGAATCCACTAGTTTAGTTTCAATATCTGCTTGTAAGGTTTTAGTCTTTTCCAGAAGCATGAGTAGATCTTGTTTGCTCTCACTTTGATCAGAGGAGGGAGGAGCTATGTTCAAAGGAGTTGCCTTAGTCAAGGGAATATTCTCATTTTCATGAATTTCGTTTCTAAAATCCTCCCCAGTATCAGTGGAGATAGGAGGTTCCGGTTGCAAATTTTCTTCAATAGGAAATTGCATACAGGAATAACTTTTCTATATGATAGCCAAAACATCACAACCTAAGCTGATGTGATCCAAGGAGAAGAATTTAGGGAAAATATGTAGCTGATCTTCTCTATCAATCTTTTGGATCTAGAACTTCTTTGCACCAATAATTTTAACTTCTTTGGGGATCTTGGTGATTTGATTTGTGCAAATGCATATTCTGAGGAAGCTTCCCCATATTTTGTCCTCCAAAATGTCATCAACCGATACAAATGTGCCAAGATCTTTGCATATATCCTTAATGACATCAATATGCCAGTAATATGAGGGACAATTATAGAGTCTTATCCATACCTTACTGTCCGATAATACATGAGTTCGAGGATTGAAATTGGGCTGCCATTCAATGATGTGAACTTCAATACCATCCAAGATATATGGACCTTTGTTTTTAGCTTGCCATTTCTCCTCATTACTCATAAATTCGATCATATAGAAGTCATTTGGGAGAACATTGATGCTAATATCCTTTCCCCATTGTGCTCGACACCAGGATTCAAAGTTACCCTTAACTCGTTTTCCACCTCCCCACTTGATGAAAAAGCAAAACTCAAGCAAATTCGACCTAACAAAATTAATTTTATTTTCATCCAAAAAGATAGTAGGTCTTGAAGTTTTTCTTACCGATTTAGGATGATGGGGATGGTGAGGGGGCAAGGTATGTCCTCAGAAATCAATATTTCCCACTCGATTCGAACAAGGGTTCCAATTTTTAGGATGAAAATTGGATCTTCAAAACTTGGCATGGTCCGCCCTAGAGTTGTCTTGCCCGAAACGCCCATTCTGTATTTGGAAATTACCATGAGATTTCAGAGGGACCAGATTGAGTTCAGAATGTGGATTGCCTCGCTCGATATGCTACACCAGGAATGCTAGATTTAGGCAATGGTTGCCAGTTTCGGGGAAACTCGGAAGCAGGATACTTGGCCTTGCAAAACCAACCTTTGTTATTCCAGATGAAACCATTTTCCTTCCATTTTAGCAGGTCAATAGGGCACTGGTTGCCACTTGAATATGGATTTCCATAATTCATCCGTGGTCTGGAATATCTGTCTCCATGGAAAATGTCTTATCTCCCAGATTTAGCCGGTTTATGAGAGGGTTGACACCTACCTGCTTCAATGGGAAAAACAATATCTGCTTCATCGCTCCATGAACTGATCTTTGGAGCTAATTTGTTTTGATTTGGAATCTTTGCAGCCTAAATGCCCAAACCTCGCATATCGACATCCCTGCTCCTGCTGTCGCTGTCGCTCCTGCTGCCTTCAAACGCCGCCATTCAATATTAATTAATAAAAAAAAATATTAATTTTAATATGCAAAAGATATTTAATTAAAATAAATAAGATAATTGTTTAAAATGTTTTACTTGGAATAATTTAATTAATTAAATAAATATTTAATTAATATTGCGTGATTAATTTGCCATGTGACATTTGATGATTTTAGAAATTAATTGTGTGCTCAAGATTTATTTAATTGCCTTTGGTTAGGACCATGGTGACGTTGTCGAGATTAAGGGCTCATGGTTTAGATGACCATTTTTAGGGTATTACATTGATCATTGCCTAAAACTCAGGAATTGGTGGATTTACCATGTCCTTAGAGTGTTCCTTGTGCTGGGTTGACAAGATAGGGCTTGTGCCTATCCCCTCCTTTGTAAAATAGGCCTAATTGGGGCTATTAGGTCTCCTAACCAAGATAGGGTTTGGACCTTTGTATTTCCAAGCTGCTGGAACCATTTGGATATGTTTTGTAACTTAGTAAAGGGTATCAAATCTGGAATTAGTTATTTGGGTCCTTTGGAGAAATAAGGAGTTAACTGTGGAAAACCAGTCTGGCAGGGCTACTAGGAGTTGTAGATCTTATTGCAGCAACTGTCACCAACCATTAGAAGGAACCTCAAATTCATGATTGAAAAGAGTCTTCCTGACCTAGGGGACTTCAACCCAAGCCCTAGATAGGAACCGATGAATTGGAGAGTGGACCAAACCTTGTTGGGCCATAGGGTCCTTAAGAATCACTAGAAGACCTTATGAAGCATTCAAGGTAAGTGACCTTGTGAGGAAGCATTTAGGAAGGTAAGGATGTGGGATTTGTCAAATTAATCTTTCTATACCCCTAAGAGTCTTTTGTGATTGCTAGAGTCCTTGGTTTGTCCTTGGATTGGGGGAACCTATTCAATACCTACACCCAGGCTCTGCATCAAATTGGTATCTGAGCATAGGAGGAATCCTTTTGGGAAGGAGAATAGTACATGTTAGCAAAAGAATTAGAGGGTGAGGCTAGAAGCATGCCGCCAAAGGTGACAAATGTGGAACTTGCCAGGATGGTGCAAGAAAATAGAGAAGAGAATGACCAACTTAGAAAGTTGATAGAAAACTTGGAAGGCGGACTAGAAAGAGGACCCGATGGCTTGGAGGAAGTGGGAGAAGAAGAGGAGAACCCACAAGGGCAGGAAGAAGAGGAAGTTCCTACAGAACATAGGTACCTAGTCAATGCCTTGAAGTCTGTGGAGAGGAGAACCATGGACCAGAAATCAAATATTTCTATTTTTCAGAAGATGGATGCCGATGTAGTGATGGACTGGATATAGTCCTTGAAACACTTCTTTGAATGTGAAGACATTGCTGACAATCAAAAGGTGAAGATTGCCAAGTCAAAAATGCAGGGAGCAACCCTGACATAGTGGAATTTTGTGTAAGGGGAAAGAGTAAAAGAGGCAAGAGGAATGATCACCTTTTGGAAAAAGATGATTGTAGAGATCAAGGGAGAATGTACCTGAGGACTATGAGGTCCAATTACACAAGAGAAGGCAAAATCTCAGACAGGATGAGATAGATGTGTGCGCCTACACTAAATAATTTCATAAATTGAGTATAAAGTCTAAGAAGGTTGAAGATGAAAGTGAAAGAGTGGCAAGGTATCTAAACGGCGTAGGGTGGAACATACAAGAAGAGTTGAATCTCTTGTGCCCTTACACTATTCATAAATTCTATCAACTAGCATTGAAGGTAGAGGAGAAGCTTAAAAAAAGACAAGAGCAAAGAAGTAGAGGAAGGGGCAAGCAATTAAGAGGAAGGAGCAACTTCAGAGGAAGAGGATCAAATTTTGAGTTCCAAAGAGAGAGTAGTCAAGACTCCTCAAGGAATGACAACAAAAATAAGGGCAACTTCAGAGGGAGAAGGCCTAATTTCAGAGGTAGATCATCAGGAAGAGGAGCAGGGCCAATAAAGTGTTTTAACTGCAACCAAGAGGGACACATTGCTAGTAGATGTCCAGAGAAGATGGGGTCTAGTTTGCAAGGAGAAAGGAGAACCAACCTGACCCAAGAATCAGATTACCAAGGTGGGAGTAAACCTGTTTCATATGGTTATCCAAAGACAAGAGAGGCATTAATGTTGAGAAGAGCCCTCTTGAAGGTACCAACACCTAGGGATCCACCTCAGAGGAAGTCTATCTTCTGCACCACTTGCTAATCAGGAGGAAAGGTATGTAAAGTTTTGATTGACTAAGGGTCTATTGAGAATTTTGTGTCAATAGAAATGGTAGAGAAGTTGAAATTGAGGAGAATACCCCATCCATAGCCCTATAAGGCGTCTTGACTCACAAAGGGACAACAAACACTTGTAGAGGAGCAATCATGGATGGAATTCTAGATAGGTGCATATAAAGATAAGGTTTTGTTTGATGTTGTTAACATGGATTCTTGTCACCTCTTGTTTGGAAGACCATGGCAGTATGACCTCAAAGCACACCATGATGGTTTTAGGAATACCTACTCAATCACAAAGAATGACAAGATCATAGAGCTGCTGCCCCTGACTGAAAACAATGAAGAACAAAAAGAGAGTGAGTCCAAAGTGATGATGATGGAAGGCAAACCATTCCTCAAGGAGATAAAGATGGAAGAAGGAATATGTTTTTCTTTTCTTCCAATACCAATCTCAAAGGAGAAGCCTGTTGCAGATGATAGGGCATAAGAAAAGGAAAAGGATCTCAGTCTGGAAGTGAAGGAGATCATTGGTAGATACCAAGGAATAGTTGCAGATGGAGTGCCAAGGAGTTTTCCACCAATGAGAGAGATCATTCACTGTATTGACTTGATCCCAAGGGCTAAATTACCTAACAAGGTTGCATACAAACTCACACCACAACAAAATGAGGAAATGGCAAGGCAGATTCAAGAGTTGCTAGATTCTGACTTGATTGGAAAGAGCCTTAGCCCATGTGCAGTCCATGTTGTTTTGGCACCCAAAAAGGATGGAACATGAAGGCTTTGTATTGATTCAAGGGCTCTCAACAAGATCACCATAAGGTATAGATTTCCAATGCCTAGAATAGAGGTTTTGCTTGATTGTTTGGGGGGTGCAAAATATTTCTCTAAAATTGATTGAAAGAGTGGATACCACCAAATCATAATTAGACTTGGTGATGAGTGGAAAACAACCTTCAAAACAAATGAAGGGTTGTATGAGTGGAAGGTTATTCCATTTGGATTGTTTAATGCCCCAAGTACATTCATGAGACTCATGAATGAAGTTTTGAAAGAGTTCACAAGGAAGTTTATAATAGTGTATTTGGATGACATACTAATATTTAGCAGGACAAGGGAAGAGCACTTGAGGTGTCTAGACATGGTTTTGAGAAGATTGAGTGAAGAGGAATTGATGATCAATATGGAGAAGTGTTTGTTCATGTAGGAAGAACTCACCTACCTTGGATTTGTGATCTTTAAAGGTCACTTGAAGATGGATCAGGATAAGGTAAATGCAATTCTCTCTTGGCCTACTCCTAGGACTATTGGTGAGGTTAGGAGTTTCCATGAATTAGCCACATTTTATAGAAAGTTTATAAGAGGTTTCAGTCAGATATGTGCTCCAATGTTGGAAACCATAAAAGGTGGTCAAAAGTGCAAGTTCACTAGGACAAAGGAAGCAGATGAGGCATTTGAAACTCTCAAGAAAAAGGTAGCTAAACAACCGGTACTTGCCTTACCTGATTTTAATAAAGTGTTTAAGATTGAATGTGATGCTATTCATGTGGCCATAGGAGCATTTATAAGCCAAGAAGGCAGACCTATAGCATTATTTAGTGAAAAGCTCAATGAGGCAAAGAGAAAATATTATTCTTATGACCTAGAAATGTATGCATTAGTTCAGTCTTTGAAAAAATGGAGGCACTATCTGCTACCAAAGGAATTTGTGGTCTATATTGACAACCAAGCCTCAAGTTTCATTAATAGTCAAGAAAAGTTAAGCCATAGGCATATGAAATGGGTAGAATCCCTTGAAGCCTACACCTTCTCCATCAAACACAAGAAAGGAGTAGCCAACAAAGTGGTTGATGCACTAAGTAGGAGAGTGATAACTATATCTGAAATCCAACTAGAAAGCATTGGGATTAATGCATTGAAAGATATGTATGCTGTAGATGAGGACTTTACGGAGATCTACAAAGTATGTACTGAATTTGATGAAAGGTATCATGTGGAATTTTCTATTTTTTTGATCCAAGATGGACTTCTCTTCAAAGGTGGGCAATTGTGCATACCAAGGTGCTCAATTAGGACTAATGTCATCAAGGAGAATCATAGTGGGGCTATGGCAGGTCATTTTGGCTTGGACAAGACACTTGAATTGGTAAGGAGGCACTACTTTTGGCCCAAATTGTAGGTTGATGTGAGAAAGTTTGTAGATGCATGCACTATTTTCCAAAAGGAAAAAGGAAGAAGCACCAATGCTGGTCTCTATCAACCCTTAACCATTCCCTCAAGACCTTGGGAAAGTGTGTCAATGGACTTTGTAATGGGTTTACCTAGAACACAAAAGGGGTTTGTCAGTGTATTTTTGGTAGTGGATGGGTTTAGTAAAATGACACATTTCTTGCCATGTAAGTCCACTAGCGATGCATATTACATAGCAGATTTGTTTTTCTGAGAAGTAGCAAGGATTCATGGACTCCCATTGAACATAGTGTCTGACAGGGATTTCAAATTTGTTGGCCATTTTTGTAGAACTCTATGGAGGAAAATTGGCACCAATATGTCCTTCTCATTAGCCTATCATCCACAAATGGATGGACAGACAAAAGTGGTAAACAGGTCATTAGAAAACTTGTTGAGATGCCTTACAAGACAACATGGTGAAAAGTGGGATTCAATCTTGACCCATACTAAGTTTGACTACAATGACACTGTAAACAAAAGTACAGGGAAGTCACCATTTCAGATTGTGTATGGGTTACATCCAAGAGGGGTATTGGAGTTGAGAAAACTACCCCATACAAACCCTATAAGTGCAGATGGGGAGATGTTTGTTGAAGCCATAAAGGAAGTCCATGAGCAGGTCAAGATGCAACTTCAAAAGTCATCAGACAAGTACAAAGAACATGCAGATCAGAAAAGAAGAGAATTACAATTTCAGATTGGAGATTTGGTTTGGGTGAATTTGAAGAAGGAAAGGTTGCCCAAGGACAAGCACACTAAGCTCATGCAAAGGAAAGTAGGACCATGGAAAATCTTGAAGAAATTTGGCAACAATGCCTATGAAATTCAATTACCACCCAACCTTGGCATATCTCCTATTTTTAATGTTAGTGATCTAACTTCTTTTAAAGGTGATTCTAATGCAGGTGACTCACAACAGGTCCTAGAAGATGCAACAGATATAGATCTTCCCAAACAAGAGCCACCTAAACTTGAGAAAGTGTTGGACACCAAGGTTGTTAAGAAGACCAGGAGAAATGAGTACAAACAATACTTGGTCAAATGGAAAGGAAAACCAGACTCTAAAGCCATTTGGTTGCATGAATCTCAGATCAAGAAGCATGACACTACATTACATGACCTCATCTCAAGTGGACATGAGTTTCATTCACCCCGGGAATATGATGCAGGGGTACCTCATGACTAAGATAATTAGGGAAATGAAGGCCTAAAGATCACACATAAGAATGTGATCTTTCAATCTATGTAATAGGATAGTTTAGTTTGTTTGATTTTTGTAATAAACCCCACTTTGTTACCCAATGACATGGATTTGGCAAGTTGATAAGCCACCATGGACATATGGGCCTAGGGGTATTTAGTTGAGTATTTTTCTAGGTGTTTATGTGTTGGAGATGTCTTAGGAAGGTTTAAGACATGTTGGAACAAATCTAGGTATGTGGACTTAACATGTGTCAAAATTGCTAAACCATGACAACTTTTCATGACAAGTTTTGGCTACAAAGAGAAACTTATTACCAAGGGTCACCAAAAGTTCAAAAGGTGGTTGATAACCATTGAGTAAGGTATAAAATGTCATTCCCAATCTGTTGGCATTCTACACTCTTATGAGAATAATGGTGTTGTCATTGATGGAAACCTTCTGGCAACCATTTGGCAACCTTCTAGCACTCATCTGGTAAAGCCACCGGCAGGCACTGACACCGGCATAGACATTTACATACACCGACATACACTTCACCGACAACAACAACAATACATACCGACACCCCAACCGACAGGGAATAAACTTTTGTTTATTGTATTTAATTGTAATTATCTTTTGTAAAGCTGACATGACATATTGTAAAAGACTCATATATATGTATGAGATCTTATAGGTCATTATGTGTAAGAGTAGAGTTGTGAATTATTTATAAGGTGATATAAGTGACAACAAAGGTTTTGGTTATAGAATGAGCTTAAACCGATACTGAACCTGGCATAGTTGATGTTGATTTGAAGCAGTACATTGTATTGGATTTCATAATCCACTTTTGTAGTCATTGTGACTCTTATTGAGCAGTGAGCTTTAAGCAGTTGGCCTTCCTGCATGTGCAGGCCCCTCATTGTAAGTAATATTTATTCATTGGTCAGTGAGTGAATATTGTGGGTCACAAATCCCACCGAGGTTTTTCCCACATCGGGTTTCCTCGTTAAACTTCTCATGTTATGATGTGTTTTCTATGCTGTCTTTATTGTTCCTGCTTACTTCATTAATTCTTATTTACCGGTACATTGTTTTGGAATGAAAAGTTCTTAATAAGGTTAAATATTCTGTTAACCGGTTAGATACTGATTCACCCCCCCCTCTCAGTATCTTTGGGACTATCATTAATCCTAACAATTGGTATCAGAGCCTGATCCTCTATTTTCAAAAGCCTAACAACTTGAGGAAGATTCTGACACCGCTACAGATGGAGAACTTAAGAAAACAATTAGAAGGAGCTCTTGTAGACTATGATGCAAAAAAGTTGAAGAATATCAAACTTGAAGATGATCTAAGGACTGCACAAGAATTCATTCAAGGACTTCAGGAGAATCTTACTATAGGTAGAAATAAAAGAAAAGAACTTAATGAGAAGATGTATAATGACAATGATGAAAAGGAAACTCTTAATGAACTTGTGAACAAGTTGAGACAAGAAAATAGTAATATGAAAAATGAAATGCAAGATATAACTATGAGATTTTGTAAAGACATTGAAGATAGAAAGAGGAATGAAGATGACTTAACTAGGAGACTCAATGATGCTGGAAATGAAAATCTAAGACTCAGTCATGCAAATGATATGTTGAAGACAGATCTGATTCACATGCAACATGATAAAACTGAACTTATGAGACAAAAGGGAATTCTAGAAAATGAGTTGGCTACTGCAAATCAACACAAAGAGAAATTCAAGAAAAGCTCAGAAGAATTTGATAACATGCTGAAAAATTAGAAACCTAATGGAGATACTAATGGACTTGGATTTGAAGTTGGAGAAAGTTCCGGTACTGCAAACAATCATGATCATAGTAAACCGGTAAGACAACCTAATGCTTATAAATTTAATGGAAAATGCTTTAACTGTAACAAGCATGGTCATAGAGCAAATCAATGTAGATTCAAAAATAATCAGAACATTTATGCACCCACCGGTCAATGTTCCAAATGCAACAAAGTTGGTCATAATTCAGAAAACTGCAGAATGAATGTGAAATGTTATGTTTGTGGAAGATTTGGGCACTTATCTAATCAATGCAAAATACAAACCGACATAGGATATGGAAAGGCTATTCAGAAGAATCATGTGACTTGTTATGCTTGTAAAAAAATTGGACATATTGCAAAATTTTGTAGAAGCAAGACTTCACCGACAAATAATAAAGGACCTAGTTTGAAAAATAAAAGAAAAGGTAGATGAGGTAAAGCAAGAATTTTCAAAACAATGGATTAGGAGGACAAATCAGAATGTTGATGAGACTATTTCTTCACCGGTAGAACAAAGTATTACTCCACTGGCAGGAGATTCTTCATCCAACTGAGAAGTAACCCTTTGGGGGTATTGCAACAAATTTAATATCATGCAGATTACCCTTGGTTGATGGTGAGAAGATAAATTTATTCTCTACCGGCAGATGTGTTAAGTTTTCACTTAACCGGCGTGCATTTAATGTGGTTGTTGAAGGAAATTTAATTATAAATCATCAGTTTTCCCTCATTTTTGATTCATCGAGCATTCAAATTAGTAGAGAGCACGAAATTTGAGCGAAGGCATTCAAGGCGAAGGTGTGAAGCGATTTCTTTCAAGCATTCAAACATTATTAGGCAGCTAAAGGTATTTTTCAAATGGCTTCTTCTTTTGCTCTTGAATTTATTGTAAACCCTACTATCGTGGAAAATGTAAAACACCCTAGGCCCGTATTCAAAATTATTCCCGAAGTAGCTAAGCAAGATGATTCCATAGGCACATTTTCAAAGATTCCTAAAGGTGTAGCTTATGCTGAAGACCCTAGGATATATATTCACTGCAACATTGAGGAATTAGGTTTTGAGGAGTTGCTAAAAATGTTTAGAACCATAATTTGTGATGAAAATGGCATTGTCAAACCCGAGCACAAGATTGTGGAGACTTTAGGTTTTATTGAAATATTAAACATCCCTAAATTTTCGGAAGAAGTTGTGAGAATTGTCCTAAGTAGGGAACATGGAGAATTTATTTGGTTAGACTCTGTCTGCAAATTCACCTGACAAGAAATTAGTGCAGTAACAGGTTTACCCTCAACTGATAGCAAACCAGACAAAACAAAGAAGGTACCTAACAACAAAGTCATGACCCTAACAGGAGCAACATCTGATAGTGGATCTCTAAGAGTAAATGACATCAAGGACATCAATGTGAGATTCATAAGTATGATTTTAGTTTACAAGACTACTCATGTAAACAGACTTAATTCGGTTTCTATTCTTTGCATCAATAGTGCTTATGAAATGGTGAACAACAATGCAAAAATAGATGTGTGTGAATGGCTGAAGGATGAACTCATAGATAACTTGAAGAATATTAAAGGTGATAAGAAATGGATATTTCATTTTGGTAATCTCTTAGTATGCTTAATATTGTATTTCACAAAGGAGATCCCCGGTATACGACAAAAAGACTTTGGATATGACATACCGGTAGGAAAACAATTACAGGAAGCTTTCACCGACATGGGTATTGCTAAAGAAAATAACATCACTGAATACTTTAAATTTTTTCAAGCCAAAATGAAAACTAGAGAAAGACTACCGCAGAGTGTAGTGGATAAATATGATAAAGAAATCTGTTTTGTAGTCAAGAAGGATGAAACATGGATGGAAGCTGTATTGCCTAGGACTGTATGTGTAACATAAATGGGTTATGAGGTAGATCTCAACATAATTGAGACTTATGCAAAAACATTGTTGGATGCACCTAGAGAACCAACAAAATAAGTTTTTGGTAGTGCTGAAATAATTGAAAGCAATGTGAAAACAATGAAGCAAAGGAAGAAAAGAGAAAAATACATAAGAGATGCATCAAAGCAGGTAAAGGAAATCAAAGAAAATGTTATGAACATTACTGGTATATCGGCTAGTGAACTGGAAGGACTACAACTGGAGGCACACATTTCATCGGTTGGAACATCTTCTGACAGTGAGATACCAGTTGAATTCAAAAGAGTTGAAAGGAAGAGAAAACCTTCACCGATATCCTCTCCTCCACCCAAAAAGACAAGAACTTTAAGGAAGAAACAACAGGCAATAAGGCAACTGACAAAGAAACTGACTCCCAAGAAGAAACAGAAACATGTTATACCATCATTGGATAATTTGCTAAATGAAATAACTGATGATGGTAATTTGGATAATGTGATAAAATTGTATAACACATTCAAGGATTCAGAAAAAGAAAGCATTGAAAATAGTATAATCTTACATCTGGATATATACAAGAAAGTCTTAATTGAAGTTGTGGATGACTTGCCTAATGAGCTATATAGAAGGTTAGATGTAAAGAGGATTACAGTAATTGAATTGGACAAGAAACTTAAGGTTGAAAAACTTATAGCTGTACATCCAGTTAACTCAAAAGAAGAGATTGATGGCCAGATTTGTGAAGATAACAAATCCGTTTTTGCTAGTGGTCACCGACAAGTGAGTTTGATGGCAGGTAGAATAAATGAGATTGCAGAGGAGATTGCTGATAAATGGGATATCTTTTTTGTAGAAAAAGAAAAACAAGAAGAATTGAACAGGACGAAGAAAACATTCAAGGTATATCAGAAGGATAAGGACAAAGGGAAAGGTAAAGTTGGTGGAATACCAAACATCAAGATAACTGATAACTTGCCACCACGCTTGGATATTGCATCGGTACACACTGATGATCCACCGACTACTGAAAGTGAAGGTATCACACATGATGACACTAATCTTGATTCTGAATTTCTATTCGCCATGAGTGTAGATACTCAGGAACTGAACATTGTTGTGGATAAGGATAATACAGAGGTTAAGGATAACATTGCTGATAGTGGAAATGTTGCTAAGCAACCAACAAAGACTATTGAGGTTGAGATTCAAATAGAGCAAATAGAGAAAACATTACAAACTGAACAACCATTGGATACTGGAATGAATACTGATGGTATAGATGCTAACACTGAGAAACCTACTGAGACAGAGATACCAACAGTTGAGCACACAAAGAAACCGATAGAGGCACAAGTATATATTGAGGTAGTGAAACTCGTAATCACTGAGAAACCCAAACCTTTACTGGTTGAAATGCAAACTCAGACTGATCCACCGAAGGATAATACAAGCAAAATGGTTACAAATTTTGGAAGCACAGAGGTAATCAAGGCAGTTGGTCAGACATCCGGTACTTCATCAAGTGAATTCAGGCCTACTAATGTGACAGAGGTACTCCTAGACTCTATCAAGAAGATAACTGACTGTAATGCATTGGCTTACAAAGCAATTGATGACATAATACCAATACCTAAATTGATTGCACCAAAATGTAATATAGATCATGTAAAGGATTCTTTAGGTCAATTGGACACATTGTCAAAATTCATTATCAACAATGTAATAATAGTTGATAAGGTGAATGAGGACACATTCAAAGAGAAAGTTGAAAAGGAAAAGGAAAAATTATTTGAGGACAGAATAAAGAAGTGAACAAAATATATAAACATACTTTTACTGGCATTGAATACTACAAGTTTGGAATATAAAGAGTTGTACAGAGAAACATGCAAACCACATTTGTTGACACAAGACATAGAAAAGGAAATAAGCAGAGTACAAAAAGAGATAGATGACATAGCTGATAACATAATTGGTTCATCTGAACCTATATCAGTTGTTGAGCAAGAAATAGTAGGTTTTGAGAAAAAGTTGGAGAAATTTGAGAAAGAGAAGGTAAGGATTAAGGCTAATGCCAGAGAACTTAAGTATAAACTTGGTCCTAAGTTGGACAACCTTATCTCTCTGAGAAATGAGATCTCTAAGGCATTAATTCAAGGAGAAAGATCACTGGAAGAGCATATGCATCATCTCACCGACACGATCCAATAGACTCAGACAACCTTAAATGACAATGACAAATTTATGCAGAGTTTAAATTTGGTTTTGGCAGACATATTTCAGATTGTAACCAACCGGTTACAAACTTTGAGGTGAAATGTTTGCACTCATTTGACAATTTTTGACAACCTTTGTCATTGATGTCAAAGGGGGAGTAGTTGACAGAGAAAAATGATTAATTAGAGGAGATCATTTGCTCAGGGGGAGCACATATTTTTGGTAACTTTTTGGACTTCACTTTTTGGAAACAGTTTTTGGATTTTTCTCATGAGTGTTGCCATAAATGCCAAAGGGGGAGATTGTTGGCATTCTATACTCTTATGAGAATAATGGTGTTGTCATTGATGGAAACCTTCTGGCAACCATCTGGCAACCTTCTAGCACTCATCTGGTAAAGCCACCGGCAGACACCGACACCGGCATAAACATCTACATACACCGATAGACACTTCATCAACAACCGCAACAATACATACCGACACCCCAGCCGACAGGGAATAAACTTTTGTATATTGTATTTAATTATAATTATATTTTGTAAAGCCAACATGGAATATTGTAAAAGACTCATATATATGTATGAGATCTTATAAGTCATTTTGTGTAAGAGTAGAGTTGTGAATTATGTATAAGGTGATATAAGTGACAACGAAAGTTTTGGTTATAAAATGAGCTTAAACCGGTACTGAACCTGGCATAGCTGATGCTGATTTGAAGTAGCATATTATATTGGATTTTATAATCCACTTTTGTAGTCAGTGTGACTCTTATTGAGCAGTGAGCTTTAGGCAATTGGCCTTCCTGCATGTGCAGGCCCCTCATTGTAAGTAATATTTATTCATTGGCTAGTGAGTGAATATTGTAGGTCACAAATCCCACCGAGGTTTTTCCCACACCGGGTTTACTCATTAAACTTCTTGTGTTATGGTGTGTTTTCTATGCTGTCTTTATTGTTCCTATTTACTGCATTAATTCTTATTTACCGGTACACTGTTTTGGAATACAAAGTTCTTAATAAGGTTAAATATTCTATTAACTGGTTAGATATCGATTCACCCCCCCCTCTCAGTATCTTTGGGACTATAATTAATCCTAACACAATCATCATTAGGGGGAGAGTAGATTTTTGTAAACAATTGGCATCATTGAAGCAATACAGTTATGAGAATTTCCTACAATTTTGTTATTCTGCACGGTGTACTGTACTGTACGAACATTTTGGAATCAGAAAAATAGTGTGATGTGTTAGATAGGACAATCCCATTTCATATGCATCAAGTCTGAAGTCCTAATTCACAAAGACAAGGGAGAAATCTACAATTTTCTGGAAGTGGTCTAGATTTGACAATTTTACCTAGGGTTTCACAAAGAAATAGACTCATCTTGTTGATCCTTCATTAGTGGTCCATGGATTTGGAGGAGAATTTAAGTATGGCCAATTTATTTTAAGGTTTTGAAACCCTTTTTTAGGTTAGGACCGGTTGGAGGCAAGGGTTTGATGCATTAAGGTGGGCAACTCCATGTGGCCACCGTGCAAATGCAAGCAAATAGGTCTCACATCAGGTGTTAGGGGTCTGATCATTGCCTAAAACTTAGGAATTGGTGGATTTACCATATCCTAAGAGTTTTCCTTGTGTTGGGTTGACAAGATAGGGCTTGTGCCTATCCTCTCCTTTGTAAAATAGGCCTAATTGGGGCTATTAGGTCTCCTAACCAAGATAGGGTTTGGACCCTTGTATTTTGAAAATGATGGAACCATTTGGATATGTTTTGTAACTCAGTAAAGGGTATCCAAATCTGGAATTATTTGTCTGGGTCCTTTGGAGAAATAAGGAGTTAACTGTGGAAAACTGGTTTGGCAGGGCTACTAGGAGTTGTAGGCCTTATTGCAGCAACTGTCACAAACCATTAGAAGAAACCTAAATTGGTGATTGAAAAGAGTCTTTCTGACCTAGGGGACTTAAAAAAAATCCCTAGATAGGCACTGATGAATTGGAGAGTGGACCAAACCTTGTTGGGCCATAGGGTCCTTAAGAATCGCTAGAAGACCTTGTGAAGCACTCAAGGTAAGTGACCTTGTGAGGAAGCATTTAGGAAGGTAAGGATGCGGGACTTGTCAAATTGATCTTTATATACCCCTAAGAGTCTTTTGTGATTGTTAGAGTCCTTGGTTTGTCCTTGGATTGGGGGAACCTATTCAATATCTACACCAGGGCTCTACATCACCTTGCCCCTTTCTAGGAAGACTATGACACCAAGCTCTATAGTCTCCACAAAAGAGGCCCAAATTTGAATATTTTAAAGTGTCGGTTCTCATCATTTTTGATTTAATCCCATTATTTTGATATGACTATTAGAAGTCGATATAAAAGAGAAAAATACCTTGATAACCCTATATAAAAGCATCATCTCTAATTCATTTGATATCTTTTCACAATCTACAAGTTTCATTCAAGCATTTATTCAAGAGTAGATCTAAGTACAAGGAGCATAAAGCTACAAAAAATTATATTATCTTCAATTATATCTTCATGATGAATTTTATTATGATTTATCATAATATTATATCAACACTTGGAGGACTTATTTAAAAATAATTGCATCACCACCTGATGCTCTGCAAAAAGGATTAGAAAATCTATTTGATGGCAACACACACAAGAGCACAAGAAACAAACGTTAGTGTTAGCAACAAAAGATTATCCTAAACAGGCATATCAAGAGAGATATTAAGCATGAAATAGAAAGCATATAAACATAGAATGAAATAGCTAATCAAGATGCTCATAGTTGCTCCTCCCTTGTTCCTCTCCTCTCCAAGTTCCAAATGAGTGTAGCTCTCAGCTTTTAGCACTAGCCATGGATGCCATATGGAGATTCAAGATGGTTGAATATGATAAGCAAATACTATGCAAGAGTAGATAGTGATGCTATGAAAAAGATCTATGCTAATGCCAGTATAACAACAATACTCTAAAATGCTTCTCCTTTTGCTTGAGGAGAAGGGTTCTATTTATAGAAGAAATGGGGAAATGAAGGGTTTAAGATTGAATGGTTTAATCAAGGGCCAAGTTTGAAAGTTGGGGATCCATGTGCACAATTGGCACCAATAAAATGGTGACAAGTGTCAACATAGGATTGGGTTGAGAGAAGAGGTTGGAGGCATTAAAGGCCTGAGAAGACCTCATGGTTATCTAGAAGGTAAGGGTCAAGTCTAAATTAAGATTACCCATTGGATTAAGAGTTAATCCAAGGATAAACCTTTGTGCAAATGATTAAGAGATAATCATGGTCAAAGCATTAAAGGCTTGATGAGACCTTTGGGTTGGGTAGAGGTTGAGTCAAAACAAATGTTTTAACCATGTGGGAGGGTTGAATTAACCATTAATGGTTATTGGAGACTTTGGGGATTAAGTGGTTGAAGGTTGAAAGCTTTCAAAGGTTATCCAAGACTTTGAGCCATTTAGTGGTTGAAGGTTGGAAGCTTTCAAAGGTTATCCAAGACTTTGAGGGTTAATTTGTTGAACACACAAAGCATTAATTGCTTTTCAAAGACTTTGGAGTCTTTGAGAAGTGACTCCAATTTGCTTAGGAATGTGACAATATTTAAGGGATGGATTTAGGCTAATTAGGAAGGGTTTAGAAGAATCTAGAAGGGGTTTAGGCATACAAGTGGATTTTGTAGGAAAATGCAAGTGGGAGAAATTTTGGTATTTTCAATTAAAATAAAATCATTTATTTCAATTAAATGGTGTAATTTGCATTTGGATAAATATTCAAATAAATATTAATTTATTTAAATGAGAAAAATGAAGATAAAGCATTTAAAATGCTTGAAGACTTTGAGGGAAACCATTAAAGGCTTGAAGACTTTAAGGAAAACCATTAAAGTCTTAAGAAGACTATAGAAGGAAGCCATCAAGTTTGAAGACTTTAAAGCCATCAAGTTTGAATACTTTAAGGGAAACCATTAAAGGTTTCAAGTGGGTGAGGATAAATAGGATTTTAAATAAATAATTTATTTAAAATAGTTGTGCAACTTGCTTTTGTAGGAAAATACAAGTGGGTGGAGGATAAAGGTGATTTAAATAAATTATTTATTTAAAATAATTGTGCAACTTGTATTTGTAGGAAAATGCAAGTGGGTGGAGGATAAAGGTGATTTAAATAAATGTTAATTTATTTAAATGTGAGAGGTGGGATTTTGGGGGATTTAAATAAATATTAATTTATTTAAATGTGAGAGAAGATTTAATTAAACAAATATGATTTATTTATTTAATTAATGGTCTGAATTTGGTTAAGTGAATTAAATCAAATAAATTGAATAATTTATTTAATTAATAGGAGAAGAGGGTTAAGATGAATTAATTAAATATTAATTTAATTAATTGTTAATTGATGGTTAAATAATCAAATAAATATTAAATATTCATTTAATTAAGTGGACAGATTTATGTGACTACACCACCATTATCAATCCAAAGGTATAATCTTCTTAATTCAACATTTCCTTTTATATTTAAGCTCTACACTACCAAGGGTAAGCTCTCTTTCTCATCAACATAGTTGTAGTGGAGGATAATTTCTACATGGGGTTTGACTTAGGTAAACTCCTATATATCATAAAATTTTCCCTATTTTCTGTGTGCAGGATACAAATATGATAGTAGAAAGTTACATATTTGTGTAGAGTAGATTGAGACATGGAGTTTCAAATTTCAAATAGCCTAAAACCTTGGGACTAATTTGGTTAGCTCCATAGTCTGATACTTTTTGGCTAAATTTTGGAGAGAGTGAGCTACAAAACCTCTTGATGTAAGATCTGAAGCCTCAACTTTTATGACACCTATTTGGATTATGACACCTAGCTCCATAGTCTATCCGTTTTAGACCTAGATTTCAATGATGAGTTCCTCTCTACATCTCATTTGCAAATTTATTCTTTTGAGTTGAATTTTAGTTTTGTATTTGTTTGTTTATGCTAATTATTATCATTTTCCTATCATTTGATCTAGTTCTTGCTTTTTCTCATCAAATCATATCAAACACAAAAGATGAAAATAATTAGACAAAGTATCTAGCTCTCTTTTAGGACTAAAGTTGCATCTTGTTGGCTATTTTTTCTAATAAAATTGATATTTATTTGGGATTTTATTTTATGTCTATAGGTTAGGATTTTATTTCCTATCATTTCAGTCCTCTTGTACATTGTGAATCTACCTCACCATTTCTCCTCTATCTACCTAAATATCATCTAAGGTGTGTTGATATATCATCATTGAGGATATCATGCTCATCATTAATAAACTAGTATGCATCAATAGATCATTATTGAGACATACACTCAAATTACACAAATTATCAACCTAAGTCCTCTGTGCAACATCATGTGATGATGATAGATTAGTAAAAATGAAAGGTTCATATTTTTTATATGTAGATTTAGTGGGAGGAAGGTTAATCCATAACTGCAATATAAATATACTAACATTGATCATATGATATTTTATCAACCTCACTACCAATAGTAGTAATTCTTGGAAAAACATCACATCTAGTAGGGATGACTATTGACTCTACTATTATATCTAGTTTCAAACATTTTGGAAGAAGCAAACGGTTTGGACCAACTAACGACCTCTTGTTCATGGGAGGTGGCAAGTCTGATAATCTTGATTGAGGTTTTTTTGCAAACCCCTTTCTCTCTCTCTCTCCTATCTAACATGTGTAGGAAAATATATGTAATCAATATCTAACTATAAGTAAAACTCAACATATAATTATTTATAAAAATAGAGTGGTGACTCATCATTGTGGGGCCATAAATGATGTACATCCAACCTTCTAAGATATGTAAATGGAGACTCAAATACATTTGTACACCTATCCTATCTTGTCCACTATAAAATGGGAACATGGAATGAACATTATCTAATGAAACTTACCTATAAATGATTGACCAAAGCTCATGACCTCTAATAATCCTAGAAAGAGAAACATAAATTTGTTGAATGTTAATCTCATCATAGGGATTGTTGTTGGAATCCAAGAACACTGAGAGGGGGGGGGGGGTGAATCAATGTTCTTTCGGTATAATCAATTTTAACCCTATTAACAATGCAATTTAGTAACCGGTAAACATGAAAGAATATAACAACAAATAGAAATGAAGCAACCACAAGAGCATACGCCATAACACAAAGATTTCTACGTGGAAAACCTCAAAGAGGAAAAACCATGGTGGGATTGGAGACCCACAATATATATCCACTGGTCAGATGAATAAATATTACAATAGGGGCCTGCACATGCAGGAAGGCCAAGAGCTTAGAGCACACTGCTCATCATAAAAGGAGCCTCACTGATTACAAACACCACATATGGAGTTACAAACAAAATTCTGAACTCTAAGAGTGCATCTGATATGCTGGAGGAGTTCTGGTTAAAGCATAGTCTGCACCGATTTACACTGTGCCCTTCCTAGTATCTTGCTTCGCTTGCCAAACCTCTAAACCAAAATCCGAGACCAGCTACAAATTATTACATTCACATTCTATTGATCAAGATTGCTCATACAATATTACATTACTATATCCCACTACCTTCTTATGCATCCTTATTCATTACCAAAATAACCTAACTGGACTAACTTAAATACCCTTCCCAAACACAAACATAAATGCCTTATGTCGACTTACAAAGATATTACAATTTATTTACATGTCGGCCTAAGCAAAAATAAATTCATTAAACTTCAAAACCCATGCCTCTAATTGTTGCTGTGTAGACCTGTCAGACCAATCTCCTATGTTGACCTCATATACCGGTTCCTAGATTGCCGGTTTCCCTTTGCTACTGGTGTCCGTTCCTTGTGTGCCAGATGACTGAATGCCGGTTTCCACACAATGAATACTAGTGACTACCGGTTAAGTGACCAACCCAAAATGGTGTGTGTTGCGATCAATGACAACACAACTAAGCCAAATGAGTGTCAATTGCCAACAATCTCCCCCTTTGGCATTGATGGAAACCCTCATGTGAAAAATGGATCACTGAAGTGTTGTTCCGGTTCCCTGCCAAAAACTCCAAAAATGATCTCAAAAATTGTTGGATGACTCCTCCCCCTGAGCTATACATTACTTCTCATTTCCTTAGACATTTTTCACATCAACCTCTCCCCCTTTGACAAACAATGCCAAATCCGAGGCAAATGAATGAAAGAAATTAAATTCTGTACAAACCAAAATGTGATTACCAGATCTAGATATACTTGAAAATATTTGGGTAAGCATTCTTCAAAAATCCTAAATATGCATCCCAACCTGTCTTCAATGTGCTCAAAATGGATACAAAACCATTAAGACTATATGCATGAAGCTCTTCTTTTGATAGGTCTTCCGGAGTAGGTTTATTCATTAACTCTATGCTTTCCCTCTTGTGAAGTAACAAAGTGTTCAACTGGGGACTCACCAAACCTCTTAATTCTCTTGCACACCGGATTAGCCTATCCATGTCCTTCTCTAATCTAGAAATCTCAAAATTTGTAATCAAAATCTAACAATCAATGGTATTGGTCAGTGTCTGAGTACCATCAAAACTGTTAGCCAAAAGATCTAACCGAGCCTTTTCCACCTTTAATTTCATCTCAAGGTCTATTGTTATTTTTTTGGTGTTAGTACATGACCTATATATATTGCTACACTCATTTAGAGCCAGACCAATCTTTGATATCTCATCTATTAGCTTGGATTTGTCAGATGAAATCATGTTGTCACAAGTGACTTTCTGGGCTGTATTATACCACTCAATCAACTGCCGGTTTGATACATGTTGAAGAGTTTTAAACTCTTTGGAAATATGCCCAGTCAAACCTTTCAGTTTACCAGATGGACTACCAATCTGATCTACCTTATATTCTGGTGCAAGTTGCTGTAAAACTGGAATGACCTGCTCAATAACCTGCTTGTCTTTAGTCCCTTCCTTCCTTAACTTCTAAGCTGCAACATACATCAACTCAAAACTGCTCAGCTGCTCAATATTCTTCTATGCAAAATCAACTTGACCGGATGAGTCAACTGCCAACAATGAATGACTATCCAAAATCTTTTGGGAAGATTCAGCCTCAAGACTTGCACTGGTGGCTTCAAAAATTGCTTTGAAACTTGTGTCACAAGTATTATTTACTCCTTGACCTTGATCGGTTACAAGTTGCAGTAGGGATATTGAGGATACTCAGAGAAGAAACAAAAAAAGAAAACCGTGTCTCTTATAATTTTTTTGTTCTTGGTAAGCAAGATTTTGCTCCAACATTAGTTGAACCTAATGATTCAATGTCCTTAAATATCGATTGACAACAAAAAAATCTTGAACCCAACCGAAAAAAATGAATCAAGAACTTTGAAGGCACACATGTAGTCAAGGCAACTTGAGTAGCCCTTTATTTCTCTTCAGGGAGATGTACCATCAGAAACACCAAGCATTGTCCTCATTCCGAATTGGTGCCTGAAAGAATCATATGACGACTTTTTATGTGGAGTTGTGGATAAAAATAGTCACATCACTGAAGTTGAAATGAACATGACCTCTGATGACTTTAGTAATGCGAAAGAAAGTACAAAATATTGCATCTAAAACTTTTTCTTTTAATGGACTAGAGTCTTTTAGTTTTGATATTAATGAAGAGTGTTTGGAAAATCAAGAAATAAAGAGCACTCTTGAGAATATTGAAAGAATTTTTTTAAATCTTATTCCAGACATAGAGGTTTTTATTTTTTATGATGTTCACTCAACATTTGATAAAGATAGGATGAAGATTGGGAATATAATTAAAGGGAGGGAAATTAGACAATCAAAGGCATACATTTGGCATTAATTGTTGACATTTAGATTTCTTGATGAAGAAGAGGTGATACATCCCTCAAATGCTATTAGGAGTTATTCTTGTAAAGAAAATAGCACGCAGATTCAAGTGACTTCATTTAAGCTTTCCACCACTTGTGGCACTAGTTCATTAGATGAAGTAAATAAAATTGAGGAGTCTAGTAGCCCAATGATCAGACTTGATGAAAATACTAGTATACTGTAGCCTCAATTCACTTACATTTCCCATGATTATTTTCTTGTTGTAAAATAAGAAGGAATTATTGAAGCTATATTTGACCCTATGCTTCTAGAATGTGATTTTTGAAGGGATACACCCATGTGTTTGGAAATTGCCCCAATCACCTAACTAGGTGGAGGTGGTAAAATTATAATTGACATCCAACCTATGCGAGGTAATTTAAAACTTATTCCTGATGGGACACAATCTCTTCCTTTTCAAACATTAGGAGAGATTGAATTGAGAAACAATAATATAAGCAAGAATCTCCCTTTTGAGAATGTAAGATTTAACAGATGTGATTGTTGAAAAGACCCTCTTCTCTTTCAACATGAGTCTTCAATCCTGGATCTTCGTCATGAAGACCTTTCTGAACATGCATTTGTCAACAAGGGAAAAACTAGTAAGAATCCTTATAGTATCAAGAGTCAAGTGCTTGATCAAGAGAGGGATGGGGAAAAAGGATGTCATGTACCGAGGAAAGTTCAAGCAATTGATGATGGCCTAATAAGAAGAATCCAGGGAGGAGGTTTACTTTATAGTGATCTCACTGACATACTTGAAATGTTAGAGAAATTTTCTCATTACTTTGATGAATTCCTTGCGGATCCCATATGACAAAGGTGTATCAAAAAATTTAAAGTTTTAATACTTCAACTCATTTAAAAAGAAGTGATTGACAACATGAAAATGGAGGTTGAATTGATTCTAGATTCAAATATTTTTGATGAATAGTGGGTATATGGATGTGTTGTATCAACTTGGGGAAGTACATAGGTCAAAACCTTAAGACTAAAGATCTAGGAACAACCTTACCTTTGAGTATGCAGGATCCCCATGGTTGCCACTTATTCTTCCACCATGAGATTTATTTTCGTCAGCCAATCAATGGGTTCACATAGTCCACTTGGTGTTTGTTTTGACGTAGGTTTATCCTACCACCTTGATCCAAATTTTTGTTGTGTCTGTACTTTTTAGGGCATGTTAGGTTTCCTCGCTTCCTTTCTGTCATTTGGCTTTTGGTGTGCTTTTTTGCTCTCTGGGAATAAGGCCTCTGGCCAAGTGTTTTGGTTTCTCTGCATCCTTCCATAGTCATTGTCCCCATTCAGAGCTTGTTATTACCCCTAGTTTAAAAACTTCAGTCATCTCCATCAAAGAACAATCTTTGGTTAAGGCCCTTCACCAATTAAATTTTTTTTTGGCCAATTCATGGGTCTTTGGATTAAATTATAATGGTTTTAAGGTGTTAAAAATCACCGACCACCATGCCCTTCCTCTAAGCTGGAACAATACCATCGATCATAAATAGCACGCCAAGTTCCATATGGTTGGGTGGTTGGGGTATTTCCAAAATTTAGAATTGGTACTAAGGTTCTATAAGTCTTAGACTAGCTGATAAACCGTTGAAGCTTACTTCTTTACGCTAGTTGCCTTGAAGGATTCCTTTAGTTTTTCGATAGCCCGATTGCCTTTAGCGTGTCTTGTCATTCAAGTTAACATCTCCTAGGTTGGCAACTCTTTGAACTTCATGCAAAGATTGGGAACCTTGCATCCACCCAACTACATGAATTTTTCCATTTTTCAAGACACAATCTACTCAAAGATCTGAGGAGTATGCCTTATTAATGACAGATTAGGTGGCTAAAGCATGTAAAGTTCCTGACACGGTTTTTGAAGAAGGATGATATTATTTCTCACTGCCAAAATTTAATGATTTGACAACCCAATCCATAAATGAAAGGTGACAATATTCCAAATTCACTTTTTCTTTAAGGATTAGCTGAAGAAACAAAAATTGACAAACTGGAATGTCTATTGGAAGAGTGGGAATTCAAGAATTTTAATTAATTCCATTTCAAGATTTCTTTGGTCAGTGCTCGATATGGGTGACTATCCATTTTGAAACAATATAATGCTTCCTCATGAAGATCAATTCCTTATAGTTCAACTTGATTTGAATTGGATTCAAAAGGAGCAAGAAGATAGTTGCTCAATTGAATAGAGTTGCACACGTGGAGAGAGAAAATTGATTACACCAAGTATAGAAGGATAACTTCCATTTTAGAGCAAGAGGAGAGACAAATCGAAGTCCATAACCTTCTTCTATAAAGGGAAATTGTTGCAACTAGAAATCCCGAACCTAAAGGTCAAATTAATTGAGTGCACATCAGAGTCTACAACTAAATAAGTGTGCAAATAGTTATTGACCCAAGTCAACGTGGAGAAAAATGGTTCTCATAGGAGAAGGTGTCACCCCTGTACTTCTTGACTCATTATTTGATGAAGACTCGCAGGAAGATATTCTTTTCGGATTGATGATTTTGGCTTTGAAATGCAAAAGGAATTTCGCAAAATACATGAGAGTCATCTTAGTGTTGGAAGAAGAAGAGGAGAAGACAAAAATGCATGATGACCAACTCCAACTCACAATCTTAGTGGGAATAAATCTTGTTCCCCTTGTTAATTAACAATGCTTCCAAGTGATATAAAGTTAGGTTCGTAGAGGTCATTTTTGTTTTATTTTAAATAACCGTTAGGTTCCTTTTCTTGGAACAATTGCTTTCAAAGACTATTATTTTAAAAATACGGTTACCAATTGTATAATGTGTGTGTGTGTGTGTGTGTGTGTGTGTGTGTGTGTTAGTTAGGAGTCAAGAAGAGAAAGATAATTTTTATTTCATAGTGTTTGAATGGATATTTTATAGAAATTTGAATGCAACTTCATGAATTTTAAACTTTGTCATAAATGGTGAATTATGTTACTCTTCTTATGTTGAAATGCTACACATTTGGGTTATGTTTCTTTTATCTATTGGATGAAAACTGAAATTCACATGTGTTCATTGTTGTGAATATTTAGGTTTGAATGAATGAAATAGTAATGTCTTATTCCTACAAATCTTAATATTTCAAGGTAGAATCTTTGTACTCTACTTGATTGTGTTCTTGTCAAACCCCCTTTCTTTTCCCTTAGAGCTTTCTGGTTAAAAGTTTCGCCTTTCCTTCTTTTTGGTAAAAAGCACACCCCCCAAAACAAAGAATTAAACTGCATAACAAGAGGAAGCTATACCTCTAAAATTCAGAGGAAAATTCAATAGCAATTTTTCCAATTATTTTCCTTTTTGTCTCTCATTTTGGGAAATTATGAGTCATCCTCAAGTTATATTAGAGATACAAATCTATCAACCAACATATATATTATTTATCAAATTAAAAATTTATCTATATAACTATGTAAATAAGTTTAAAACACATCTATCTAGATATAAATTAAGTGATATTTAAGTATATAGGAAAATGACAAGACAAAGATGCAAGATAACATCATACATGTACAATCATGTCAAGCATTAAGTAATCTATAAGGACATCTGTATTATTAAATTAATATAATCTACAAAATACACATAATTAATTATTAAGTAAAGCAACTTGCTCACATATACAAAAAAATAGAGACATGATATGAGATTTTGACATAAAGTTTGAGCATATAAGCCAATAAAAAGATAAAACATAAGGAGATGAATTCCTTTTCATTAGACCACAAAGTTGAATACATAGAGTACACAAAGTGCAAATCACGAAGACAAGCTTGACATGAACTCTCAACATCTATTTACCTTGAGCACATCGTGGGGGAGAACATTGTTGGAGTGCTTTTCCACTTGACCACAAAGTTTTATGCTTCCCCAAAATTCTTCTTAACATGAAAAATACTTGACCTTGCATGAGGATGCCTAACAATCTGAATGTAGCAAGAGTAATGGAATCTGTGTAGCATGACATATCTACATTCTAATGCTAATTCTAATGTAATGATACCATGATATGCCAGAGAGTATGAGACAACAATCAAAATTACTAACATAAACCAACAATATATTGATCAAACAAGCCTTGGCCAAAGCATCTTTTAAGGCATTTTCCAATAGATAGATTTAGGGTGATAATCTATCCTTCTCCATTCCTCCATATTTGGCACTGTCCATATACACACTGAAAACATAAGAATGCAGACAAAAGTAAATATGGCTTACAAAGCATAGATCCACGCAATATGTATTTGTCAATTATTCACATTATTGGTCAATTTTGCATGCAAATTGCACATCTAATAGAAGTTAAGATTTTATCATTACATCAAGAATGTCCTATGCATATGTACTTGTAGTCAAAGAGTATTACATTCACACAATGCATCATGAGCCATTCCATAACCATTAAACATCAAACAAAAGACATTGGATCAAAAGATCTTTACATAAGCCTGCAATTACTTGATCTATTATAAATATTTATCATCATGCATGAAAAGAAAATATCTCAACCTTACTTTCCTAACCCATATTTTATACTATGAAAGATTCTTGCAATGTATTAATAATGTCCATCATTCCAACACACACTAAATTTCTAGGCTAAAAATCAAGTCTTGTGTAAGTAATTCCTTGCTTAAATATCAAGTAATCCTAAGTTATTTTCAAATCCTAGTAATTCTTTGATTAGAAAATATTGGATATTCATGGCTAATTGTTAATAATTTTAGATGATTCATGATTTAACCCTAACAATTTGTTGATACAAAAAGTACATAAAATACTTAACAACTTGAAATTTATAATTCATTTAAGATGAAAATAAGATTTACTATTTTTATAAAGTATAAAAACTTTACCTTTATACTCCAAATTATCTTATTTAACTTAAAAAATCTATTATTTCAATCATTATATTAACTATAAGAAATAGTTCTTTTCTAGTACTATTTTCTCTAAGAAAGATGCATAAATTAATTTACATAATTTTTTTTTTCATTTTCTAATTATATCTTCAACTTCAAAGAACAAATTTTTAAATATTTCTGATTTCAAATTAGTTTTAATAAAATTAAATTAAAATGAAAGATAAAATAATTCATTTATACTAATAGTCTAGACTACACAACATAAAGAATGTTCCAACTTTAAATCATGTAATCCTTACTTCACTAAAAATTTAGAGATCTCCTAAAATCACAAAAGATTCTTTATGAAAATTTAAAAGTCATTTAAGGAATCTAATTCTTAAAAAGAACTCATTAATATGTATTACCTTCAATAGTTTGAATAAAACAGTGAAATAAAAAATGTTTGATGGGAAGCTATAAGAAGGAATATAATTTTTTGTCAAATGTTTCTTACACAAAATTTAGAAGGTCGTTATTATTGTGGCATGCTGGAACCATTTTTATGCTCCCGTTTTGTCATCATGCTCCAAGAAATATTCCTATCTTCAGCTAAGGCTTTCCTTAAATGGTATTTGCACACGGAAAGTTACATGGCACTGTGCTTGAAAAGGGCGTGGAATAAATTCTAATATTAATGTTTAAGAAGATGCATCGCTTTGGAATATTCTATTTATATTGTGAGATCTGGTTTGGGGGTAATCTAATGTTTCCATCTTGTTATCTAAGTGTATTTTTTTTCTTAAATTTAAGCAGTTTCACTGTTTTTATGGAAAATTAAAATTTTGGAAAAAAGATAATATAAAATAGCAATGTTCCACGGTTGTTGGGGACGGGGAGATAGGGGGATGTAGGGACAGGGACAAAGGGAAAAAGTTTCCTTCTAGCCAAAAAAGCTTAAAGGCTAGGTCCTATGGAGGGGGTTCCCTAAAAAATAGAGCTAGAACTGTTGAGATTTTTTAGAAATATTTTAAAGCTGGTAGTCTCATTAATTTTGTAATGCACTTCAGCTTAAAAAATTAATTTCCAAATTCTAAGGATGTTGGCAATCTCATCTTAAGTTTAAAACTCTTAAATTTAAGCAAGTTGATTGTAAATAAATTTAGTTTTTCCTCTAAAATTCAGATGATTGACAACTCGAGTTGGTGGGGCAATTTCTACCCCCACCCCATTTTCACCCCCTAAAAAGTAGAGACTTCAATTTTTTTTTTTAAAGATTCCAAAAATTTCATAGTAGAAAAATAATTTTTTCATAAGACCACCTCTTCTTAAAAAAGAGAGCTTAAGCCCATCCCTAGAACCCCTGCCTGAATAATTATAAAGGATCTTTCCTTAAATATATTTCAAATTGAGTTTTCAAGTCAACTTAAAACTATAGCTATTGATGCATTATGATATTCTCCTTTGTTCAACCTTACATCATTTCTTCAACCTTCGCCCTTTGTAATCTTCACTCTTTGTGATCATTGTCTGAAAGTCTTGTCAAAATCTTCAACCACTAAACGAGGGCAAGCTAAATTTCTTTAAAAGAACCAGAAGCTATCAAGGTAGATTCCTCCTTCAAACCTCTAAATTGAGGCCTCCCAAATTACAGTAGTTCATGCAATATATGTGCGTTCTGGCATAAGAACCAAGTGAAGTAATATCTACGTCTCCTTGTTAATGCTCCACTAGCTATATTTAGCCTCTTGATGTAAGAATTTAAAATTTCATTATCTACTGTTCTGTAATTATAGAGAGCAAAACTAACACTTTCCAAGTAAGTCAAGTCGGAATCTTGGCCAATTGAAGAACTACAATTGCATGCAATCAATAGTAGTATAGATTAGTCACCTAAATCAATCTCTTCGTTTATTTTGAGTCAGTCTCGTTTATGCACATTTTCTACATTTATGCACATTTTCTACTAGTTAAAGAGAACTTTATGCACAAAACTGGAGTAGTTTATGCACATTTTCTACTAGTTAAAGAGAAATTTCGAGAAAGGAATTCACTGTTGTACAAATCGATAAGAAGTTTCAATTTTTATTTATTGAAATCACAGTTGTACAAATAAAGAGTCAAATGATAGTAGGCAAATTTGAGAGAAAGAAAAATGAGTTATATGAGGGGAATAAGATCTAGGAAGAACTAGTTCTTTCTTAAATATACTGAGTAGTTCTTTCTTAAATATACTAAGTATAAGTTATATAATATATCAGAAACATAGCTCATCGAAATATACACATATTATCTAAATTTTAAAGGTCTTAGATTGATGGACTAAGTGCATAGTTAGTAATCTTGAGATCCTTTTAGTTTTTTGTTTGGGGTGTAAGAAATATATCAACAAATATTTTAATTAGCTATAAGAAAAGTGCTAACTTAAATTTATAATGTGTAATTTAAGTGAAAGATAATGTTATCATCATGTTACATATCAAGCACTTGGAACTCTTAGTAGATATCTAGAGATTTTATGTTAATGAGTTCATGAAGGCTTTCCAAAGAAAATGTAACCCAAGGATTCATAGAGCTTTGATAAAACTTTAAGCATGTCATTTTTGAGGTTTACAATAGGTGAAGATTTGATGAAATACCATTGATGGGCCTTTTTAATACCCATAAATCTGATAACTAGGATCAACTAAGCATATGCTAGCATCAAATCTAGAGTAAATTCATAATAAATAATGTGTGTACAAATTGGTAGAGTGATTGGGTCAAATCTAAAGTTGATCCCAACACTTAATGGGTGGTGGCAAGTAAGTTGCACCAAGTGGAAAAGAAGTGGTGACATATGTCTTGGATGAGTTTGACCAATTCTCCAAGTTGCCATATAAATTACCCAAGGTGGCTTATAGCCATGTGTAGAAATACATAGGATAATTACTTATTAACTAATAAGTAAAATATATGTACAAGCTAACACCCCACCTTTAGTGCAACTTAGGGAGTAATGATGACGACGATGACGACGACAACGACGACGACGACGACGACGACGATGATGATGATGATGATGGGTCTCGACTACTAGCAATGTTAGTTACCCATATACAAATTTTTCATAAATCAGAGTAAAGGAGAAAATTGTGTGGGAGCAAAACTCTTCTCAAAAAGAATAATGATATAATGTGAATGTACAAGTGAAGAAGATAGGTCATAGAAGGAACAATTGATTAGGACCCCCCAAGGACTACTTCTATATACTAGTATAATGAATGTTCTCCCCTTAAGAGAGAAGGAAGAGACTATGCAATCCCCCTCATAAGATGATGCTCAAATGCTCTATGTGATGCCCTATTGGAAAGAACCTTTGTGAAGTGCCTATGAATTATCATGCAACAGGTGATGTAGAACATGAAAATAAGATGTGATGTGTTGCTAAAAATTTGGATGCTCCTTGTGAAGTGTCTCTAAACTCAAAACAAGAATTATAAAGAAGATTGAAGTCCCTAATGATGTCTTCCAAATATGTAGTACTAGAAAACATGTATGAATATCTTATTGTAAGGAATCATCAATTCTTTCTATGAAGCATTTTTGGATTCATATGTAGCAACAAGTGATGATGTTGCAATGCATGTCATAGGACTACATTGTTCATCTCCATATATATTACTCAAGAAGGTGCGAAAGTGCTTAAAGACACAACTTTACAAAAGTGCACAAAGGTACAAATCAAGACAATATTTCAAGATAAATTATAGTAAGGGAAAAATTGGAAGTGTTCATGACATAGCCCATGGAATTGCTTAGATGCACAATTCAAGATATGTTGTTTCTTATCTCAAGTGGAGACAAATACCTATGAAGATGAAAGTAAGGATGAAAGTTGGATAAAGGCAATGGAAGAGGAGATGAATCAAATAAATAAGAATCAAACATGGGAACTAGTACCTAGACCGGTGGATAAGAATGTGATAGGAACTAAGTGGGTGTTCTAGAACGAGCTAAATGAAGATGGAAAAGTCACAAGGAACAAGGCAAGATTGATTTGTAATGGTTATTCAGAGGTTGAAGGTATAGATTCCAAGGAGACATTTGTTTTGGTAGTAAGAATGGAGGCTATAAGGATGTTTCTTGCATTTTCTACATATAATAACTTTAAGGTATACCAGATGGATGTCAAGTCAATGTTCTTGAATGAATAAATTGAAGAAGTGTACATTGAACAATTGAATGGGTTCAAGCTATTAGAAGATCTGGATATGGTCTACAAACTCAATAAGGCACTTTATGGACTCAAGAAAGATCTTAGAGATTGGTATGCAAGGTTGGATAGGTATTTGTTGCAGCAAAATTTCAAAAAAGTAATACAAATAACAATATTTATTTCAAATTTGAAGGTGATAAATTATTGATTTTTATTGTATATGTTGATATATAATATTTGGAAGATATGATGATGTATGTAAGAAGTTTACAAAAGAGATGTAGAAGGAGTTTGAGATGTCAATGATAGGTGAATTGTCATTTTCCCTTGGTCTTCAAGTTACACGATAAAAAAAATGCATTTTCATTTCTCAGACCAAGTATATCAAGGAGATGTTGAAGAAGTACATGATGAAGAATTCTAAACTAGTTGCAACCCCTATGGATTTTGGTTGTAAGTTAAGAAAGGATGATGGATCTTCGAATGTTGGTTAGATATCATATAGATCTATGATTGGAGGTGTTGTATTTGATTGCTTCAAGACTATATATTATGCAGGATGCCTGTTTGGTTGCTAGATCTATCAAGCTAATCCTAAGAAATTTCATAATCAAGCAGTAAAAAGGAAATTAAGATATTTGAAAAGGACTATAGATTATGCTTTATGGTATAAGAAGGATGATGATTTCACTTTGAGAAAATATACAAATGCTGATTGGGCTGGATGTGCTAATGACATAAGAAGTACAAGTTGTGATGCATTTTTCTTGGGAGACAAATTGGTCTCTTGGTTGAGTAAGAAACAAGATTCAGTGTCATTATCTACCACAAAGGCATAATACATTGCAACAACATCTTGTTGTACTCAATTCATGTGAATGAAGATTAGAGATATCAAGGTGAAGTATGATGAGGTAATTCCTACTATGTGTAATAATACAAGTGTAACTAAAATTTCAAATAATCAGATGGTGATGCATTCAAAGAATAAACACATTCATTTCTAGTATCATTTCTTAAGATAGAAGGTTATAGAGAAGGAAGTCAGATTGGAGTATGTGCCTACTAAGGAGCATATTGTAGATATTTTTACTAAGGCTTTGGCAAAATGATACTTTTGATTATATTTGACATCTTAGTGCCCCTCCTTTAAACTAGATGAATCCAAATGGTGCATCTGTCTAAGGGAAGATTTAAAGTTCACCTTTTGTCTCTTGGATTGATGCAGTTACTGCTCTCAGGGTGAGCATTATTGTGTGTGTGATTTTCTAGTTGTAGGAAAGTGGCTGTAGATGGAGTGTTGTAGTGATCAAAGTAGTTCTTGGAAGAGGGAAAGAGAGTCAAGATGAAAGGTAGAGAATTCAGTAAAGTAGCTGTTACTTGCACTAGTGTGCCCTTTGTCCTTGATGTCAAAGGGGAAGAGAGATACATAAAGATATTTTTGGGGGAGATAGATAGAAAGTGTTTTTTTATCTTTGGTGGTATAGGTGTTGCCATTAATGATAAAGGGGGAGAATGTTGGAAACTTGAGTTATGTTGAGTCGTATTATCATTAATGTCAACCTATCTAGTGTTGTCATTGATGTCACTTTGTATTGTAGATGGTCCGGAAGCAAGTGTCCAGATGTTGTTGTGTGGTTTGATGATGATGTTGAGTAAGTATGAGATGTTTTTGGAAGATTGGTGTAGTGGAAGTTTTAATATGCAGGAAACAATATTTATATGCAAGAAAGAGTATTTAATGTCCTAGTAGAAGAATGTTTTGCATTCGTCTAGTTTGTGAAGATTATGACCTATGGTTTTGGATATAATGTTTATGATCTATGTATATTGCACTATCATGTTTTTAGGCCCTTTATTTCTCAGATAATAGAATTGGTTGTTATTGTTTCTAACGACGAGGTTGTCTATTATAAATGGTTTGGAGAATGCTTGGCATTTCTCAGATATGTGGATCCAAGTATTGCAGCTCAGACAACATGTTCATTTGGTTTGTATAGTGTTCCATTTTAGTTTTCTAGTGCTAGTTTGATTGGAAAATGAAGGTATGTTGTTCTATGTTTAGTGCTATAAGCTAGCTTGGTTTTTGGATGATTAAGGTGGTGTATCTTAATTGGATCATATTCTTTTGGTTTGAATATCCATTGAAGGTTGAGTTTGGGTGTTTGTATGAGACTCACCATGGTGTGCGTAGATTTGCATTGTGTAGTTTGTATTGGAGGATATTTTTGGGCAGATTAATTAACGTGCTTTATTTTTATTTGACAAGTTTCATTTGATACTGACTTTAAAGGATGTAGTAGCATGTGTGGTTTGTTGGAATTGTTTTAAAAGGATGTGTTGTGATGTGTTTTGGTCCCCTCTATCTCCTGGAGTGGATTGCATTATGTGTTATTGGTTCGAGTGGTCTAATTTATGTAGTATTATATATTCTTTCTGTGGCCGACCTAGTTGAGGGTTTTAATGAATGATCTTGTGTATATAGATGTGCAGTTGTATGATTTGAAATACAGAATGTGTGTGAATTGATGTGAAGTGGATTTGAATGATATGTAAGCAATTTTGGTGTGAAAGTCAATTTGTGAAGTGCTTTAATGATGATATCTTCAGTGTGATAGTGTTTTGAGATAGTTCTTATTGTCAGATGTGTTTGCCACGATATTGGTCGGTTGACATATGTCACATCCCATTTAATTAGCATAGATTAGTTATTAATTATTGCAATATTTGTTTAGTAGCACATAATTAGACAAGATGGTTTGATTATTTTAATGTTTTCTAAAGAATTATTATGATTATGATGACTAATTATGTTATTTAGTGTAATAGGAACCAATGACATTCTCTAAAGTTAGAGAGAGTATCATCAAGAAGAACGTTTAGTTGGTAGAGGTAACTTGTTATGATGGAATCATGTAGACACACATAGAATCATGTAGCTAGGTTGCATAAGAAAAAAAACATTCATGCTATGATTAAGGTTTCATGTCCAAATCATCAAAACCCAAAAAAGGGTGATAATTGAATTGCGTGGAAGTAAATTCTCATTATATAAATTTAGTCTAATTTAATAATTATGAGATCATATTTCTATTGGTTCTTGAGCCAACTTAGCACAATATTGTGCTATTGGTGCAACATATACTTGTATTTAAGCATTCTGTCAAGATGGACCTCACACTAAATGATAGTTAGTATTTTTAATTAATTAATTTAATTATTAATATTAAATAAATACCATTACATTTTTATATTAATAAAAATAATAGTTTATATCCCTTAAATTAAATTATATATTTTAATATGGGTATTATATATTATAATTTTGTTTATTTAAGAAAAAGAAGGATTATAATTATTTAAAAATATAAATCAAATAAGAAAATGAAAGTATCCAAAAATAAAATAAAAATAAAATCTCCCCATGTATCTAATCATTGCCACCACAATTCGCAGACATTCCTATCGTGGAAGCATGCTGAAGAAAGATATAGAATTTTGCCTTACACTTGGCAAGTGCATTTTTATTAAAAAACTCCTAAGAACTAATTTTGGAGGATGTGAGAATGGAATAAAAAGAGAGAGAACAAATTAAGAAAATAGTGGAACCAAGGATAATTCAATATATTGGTACTACTTGTACGTGGGAAAATGCAGTGACCAAAACGAATAAATCGAGATCAAAAGACCCACATACCAATGAGACTCTTGGTGCAAGTATATGAACTAATTGAACTAGTTTAACTTCCCAAGGGGTGTCCCATTGTTCTCTATCTCACAGGATCCTTAAAGTCAATGTTTTGCTCTCAGATCATTGAGCAAGTCACTTAGGAATGACAACTTCAAGAATGAGTGATATTTGATCTATATGCATAAATGCATTTCTAAGATCTATATGATGTGTTAAAAATATGATGATTAAGTTTAAGATGAAGATAATGATATGATAAAGATTAACACATTATCCTAACATGACATACTAGCCTAGCATGAATATTCTATGATATGAAAAATACTTCTAAATGTTATGATGATGTTTTAACAAAGAGAGGCTAAAATGCTTAGTAAATTAGGATATAATGTAGATGCATGAAAATTTTGAGATATGGATAATGAAGAATGAGAGCTCTATTTATAGGGAAAATAGGGCAATGGATGGTTAAGATTGAATAATCTCAACAAGGGCTAGGATTGAAAGTTAATCAATCCATGTTTACAATTTTCACCAATGAAATGGTAACAATTGTCAACAAGAGGTTGCTTGAGAGAAGATGCAAGAAGAATTAAATGTCTGAGAAGACATGAAGGTTACCCTAGGAGGTAAGGGTTAAGGTTAGGTTAGGGTTATCCAATGGATAAAGCTTTTATCCAAGGGGTAAACTCTTGTGCAAGGGCTAATAGGATAACTAGGGTCAAATCCATAAGTGTTTGATGAAACCCTTGAGTCAAAAGGATGGTTGAGTTAGAGGAAAGTCTCTAACCAAAGGTCAAAGATGAGTTAACCATAAATGGTTATGTAAGAACCTTTAATGGTTTGGAATACTTTAGAGGTTAACCATTTGAAGACACAAAGCCTTTAATGATTATTGAAGACTTTGGAGGCTTTGAGAAGTGACTTCCCCTTGCTTAGGAATGTGACAATAATTAGGAGATGAATTAGGCTAAATTGGAAGTGATTAGAAGAATCTAGAAGGGGTTTAGGAGGCAAGTGGGAGATGTAGGAAAATGCAAGTGGATGAGGGAAAATGATTTTAATTAAAATAAAATTGCTATATTTTAACTAAAATAGATGCAACTTGCATAAATAAATACAAGTGGGGGGATTTAATAAATAAATTAGATTTATTTATTTGCAAGGATCAATTTAATTAAATGTAAATTTAATTAAAAAGGGAGAAAGGGGAATTAATTAAATAAAGTGATTTATTTGATTAAAGGCTAGAAAAGGTTTAGGTGAATTTAATTAAATAAATTGAGTAATTCATTCAATCAAATAGATGAAAATGAAGAAATTAATTAAATAAGATTTAATTAATAGGGGGATAGGGTTTAAATAAATATTAAATATTTATTTAAGAAAGTGGTCAGATTTATACAATGGTAAAATATAAGTTTCAATTTTTTTTCTAAATAATAAAACCATTGTTTGAGTAGAGAACAAAAAAACATAAGCAATATTTTGTATGATTATTGTAATGACAACTTTGAAAGTTGTATGATGGCTTACCCAATAAGCCTCTAGCTAGTATGTCATCCATTAAAATGATAATATGAACATATTTATTCTTTTTCCATTAGAAAAGGTCATTTATGTTGTTTTTTTACTTACTTTATATGTTACTAAATATAGTATATGGTTAAAGAGCATAAATTTTCCACACAATTCTAACCTTCTGTTAGTAGGTGTAGAACATTATTCTTCAAATTGGTAGGTTTACTAAAAGTTTGATATTTTCTACATTCAATTAGTAAACAATTCATTAGAAGACTCATGCAAAAGGATCAATATAAAACATATTAGCTTAGTCTAGCAAATCTGGAAGTAGGAGGCGGTAAGAGCATTACACCTATTCTAGATTGTAGATTGATTATGCACACACACTAGTACAGTGGTCAAAGTTTCATAACTGTAAGTGACCTTGTAGTCTTAAGATGAAAATTATAACCTTGAAACTCTTGATATTTTATGATGACTTCAATCTGATCAACCTTCCTTGTTGATTAGGTGGAGATTTTTTCCCAAACAAAGAATAGTAGGACTATCTTTTGCTCAAATTGTTACTCTGATAGGAATTCAACAACCTATATTGTCGATTATATTGCTCCTAAATGGTTGAGATTCTTCAAAAACCATTTTCGGGTCTTGTTGTTTGTTATACCACCTTTCTAGAACATATTGAATTTTTAAATTTGGCCAAGTGATGGAAAATTTATGCCCATTTAAATGCAATCCCGTTCTGTTGCAATTAGTAAATTAGAAACTGATAAATGAAATATATGAGTTTAATGGGTATTATCATATGTATAGATACTAATACCTTGGAAAATATTGTCTTCTCGATATAGTTATATCATCTTGATCATAGTGAGATGATTAAGACTTTCCATGCTATATGTATTAATTATCGTTGAATAAAGTTCATTAGTGCGTACAGATTGGGTTGATTTGCATACTCTTTCATAGAATGTTATCAATTAGAATGTGCATTTAATGCATTGTTATTAAGCATATAGGTATGCTATCTTGTTAGATATTCATGTAGTTAATTAGATTCCATCATGCTTGTTGACCACACACTGCTAGATCTTTTGTGACGGGTTGGACTCGTCTAGTGGAGTAGCACAAGGAATCTAATTCTTTGTGGTAGGGTGGATATCACCTTGATGATTCTGTATCTTTCAGCTCAAGTCACACAAAAGAAAATGGAAAAATTCTTGTAAAGAATATAATATACATAGTGTATATATGTCATACTAATTGAGATGAGTAGGTAAATCTATCTTAATTGCTTATATTTTCCATTTATTATACCATAACCTTGAGTTTTTATGAAGAGATGATTGATATAATTAGATTGGTATAATTGCATTTTATAAGTGTGGTAAGTGGACATGTACAAATTGCAAAGATTGTTAGAATCATTAGTATATGTTTGAGAGAATAAAATTTAAGTCAAATGTTTGATTCCTTCTAGATTAATTAAACATTATCATCATGTTTTTTTTCCACTAAATAACATACTTATTAGTGATTAATTAGGTAGGTGTTACAACACAATGGTTCAAGGACAATTTCATGATCAGGAGATCTTATTCATTTCAATTCGTCTATTCTCTCTACCTGCTAGAAGAAGGTGTTTTCATTATGTCAGCTTGTGCAATCCTTTGTATTTTTCCCTGAGATAATGAGTCTCAATAATACAAGTATCTTTTATCTTTCCCTAAGGTTGTGAGCCTTATTTTTGCAAGTCTAGTTTGGTGCAATGATCTCCTTGGCCTTAAGCCTAAAAATTTGTAATCAATTATTCATATTGTGAGTGTGATTCTCACCATGGTTTTCTCTGTTTAGCTTTTTCCACGTAAATTTGGCGTTATTGTGTTTATTGTGCTTTTTGATTTCATGTTCAATAACACTAATAATAGAATTGTGGTTTAAAGTTTTAAAGATCAAAAGTAGAGTATTTAGAGGTCCAGATTGATTCACCCCCACCTCTCAGTCCTGTGATGTGTTTGACAAAAATTACTAATAAAGACAACCATTATTAAATTAGTTACAAGATGACATTTGAATAATAATGAGAGTGATCATCATGACCTTAATCACTATATAGATAAAATAACATGATGACATTTGACTAATATCACAAGGATAATTGATCTAATGAGAAATAATTTTGTGAAGGCGCCCCACCTTTAGCCCCAAATTTTATCTAAATATTATATTAAAAACAACCATTATTATATCATCTATATTTAAAAACTCTTATTGAAATAATTATGTTTATACCACTAAAAAATGAATCCCAACATGAAAAAAATGACAATGTCTTTGTAATATGCAAACAAAATCTCATAATAAAGCCATCTTCTACATGAATAGAGTGGATGCAATGATGTGATATAGAAGTAAGAAGGTTGATAGATTAAAACAAATTAAATTATAAATGCTATATTCTTATTAGCATTTCAGTGTCGAATAATTAAGAATTATATTATTGTTCCAATTTTACTACTTCCTCATACTAAATTTTTATTATATTTAAAATTTAAATTTAAGAGAAATTAATACATAGAAATTAATTAAATCACCATTCTCCATATTCAAAAAATCAAGCTAGTTCTAAATGTCTCACATATAATTGTAGCATCCTAAAATTGCGACACTTGCAATTTCGACCGCATTTGGGTCTTCACGATGGCGATGCAACACAGAACCTGAATGGAGACCCCGAAACTTGTTCATGACATCAAAAACTGCATTTTTCAGCACCTTGGCCTGATCCTCCTTGCACCCTGCTGTCCCGGGAGGTGGGACCATGGCGCCTAGCGCCCTGGTCCTTCAGGACTAGGGCGCCCAGTGCCCTGGTCCCCCAGGACCATGGCGCCCAGCGCCCTGGTCCCTGGCCCTATTTTGGGCCCGGTCTCTTGTGGGCATCGGGTCTTTAAGTTTGCAAATTGGAAAATAATATTTCCTGGTCGGCCTAAGGTCGGGAAAATCAGTCTTTCAACCCTAATTGACAAGTATATAAACTACATTTCCTCTCCCATTTTGGTAGATGGAAAAAAGGCGGAAGCGATATTCAAACATTCAAACATTCAAGCATTCAAGCATTTCCTTCAAGCAATTGAGCATTCTAAATCTCCATTCAAGGCTAAGTGTTGCATTCAAGACAAGGATTCAACCATTGAAGAGGAGATCACATACAACATACAACATACTACATACATTACACCTTCGCATGTAAGAATACAAACATTCTTACAACAAGGTATCAGTACTTGTTTACATTACAAACATTTACATTTACAGCATTCTCATTTCTTGGTTAATTCCAAAACTGGGGTTTGACCTAAAGGCAAACCCCTCATCCCTAACCCCCCAATCGTCCTCTCTTTTCTATGTGTAGGTTGCAGGTACGCGACTGTAATTGAAGATCTGGAATCCTTGTGCAGAGACGAACAGATCCACCTTCGTTTCGCATATTTTTCGGAGGACCGTGTGCACGCCGGGTGCCATCATCCTGTCAACATTCGCTCAAATTTGCAGAACAGCACCGTCTCGACATTTTACTGCTAATTCCAGGTCCGCAGCTTCATCCCATATCCCTATCTCTGTTTATAAGCAAATCTTTCCTACTTTACATGCATTCCTAGTTCAATCTCTCTATCAACATTCTTTGCAAAAGAGGGTATCCTTGATGTCTTAACCCTTGAAACTCATTTAGAATCCAATCTTGCATTGTGTGGGATTGGATCTTGTGGGTTTCAACCCCTCTTTTGAATGTAAAGTCTCTCCTAAGTGAAAACCATCAACCCTAGTGACTCTCCCTTCTCTCTCCTTGGAGATTGGGGAGGGGAGAACAACTAGGGTTCGATTTTTCCGCTTTACATTTTGGTGAACCCGATGTGAACATCCTCATTCTGATTATTCATGGTTAGATCTGAAAATTTTGCTTTCCTAATTATATTTCCATGTTTGATCTTTTGCAAATTTTAGAGGTTGATTGCATAAAAACCCTAAAATTTTCTTTTTAAGTAATTAAACTTGTGAAATGTTTAATTTTTAATGCTTGTTTCAGATCTACCCTTCTATTGCAAATTGTCAATTCATATTTGTGCTTTAATTCTGAAAATTAAGTGGTTAAATGTCAAAACCCTAATTTTTAAGACCTTCTTGATTCAACCTTTGACTGATAATTTCACTGATCAAAACACCTCCAAATCGGTTGTAATTTTGGATTCCGCAACAAAATCACAATATCTCTCATCCCTGAAAATTTGGAAAAAAGTTGCAAGGACCGTGTGCACCCCGAGCGCCATCGTCCCCGACATTTTTTCCAAAATTTTGGGAGCTAGATCTTACTATATTTTTCTGCTAAAATCCAGAATTTTGGCTGATTTTATCAATTTTAACACTTTCAAAATTAAAGTCAAAGTTGGTCTAGCGATTGCTTGGATTGAGGCTTCTAATAATTCAAAAATTGTTGAAATTAAAATTCATGTCAAAATTGTGTTTCTTACAGTCCTAAATCTGAAAAGTGTGTTGGCATTCATTCGAAATTTCAGTGTTTTATTCAAATCTTTACAATTTGTGACTTTTGAAATTAAGTGTTTAATTGCAACAACCTTGATTTCCACTTTCAAATTCAAATTTTGCATGAAATCGGGTCAACTTTTAAATTTCAAAACCTGCATTGCTCTTAGTATTCCCTCTAAAATCATAAAATTCAAAATTTCAGTTTCCCTCTCTTTTTCAAAATTCAAATTTTACATTTTTCAACAATCTTGGTAGGGTTCAATTTTGAGATTGCAACTTTAATTTGGCCTATCTACAGATCATAAAATCACTCAATTTTTTCAGATTATCTTTAAAATCATCATAACTTTCATCCTTGAAAATTTCGAAAAAAGTTGCGAGGACCGTGTGCACTCCGTTCGCCACGGTCCCGGACATTTTTTCCGAAATTTTGGGAGATTGTCCTGATTGCATTTAACAGCTTAAATCTAGGAGATTGGCTGATTTTATTGAAATTTGCTACCTCTAAAATTCAAAATCTCTCTCTCTCTCTAGTGCATGAGTTTTACAACAATAAGTCCTACTTACACTATTCCCGTTAGACGAAACCTTAGAATTAAGTCTTTCCAAGGTGTAATTACCGAGGAGATGGAACCTAACTTGAATGGCCTTTTTAATGAGGACATGGGTAATTCCTCTAATCCTCTTAATGATGAAGAAGCTCTCCATGAGGTTTCTGTAGAACAACTTTCAAAATTGGATAACCAATTTGATGATTTTCGACAATGGATGTCTCAAGAATACCCCGATAGTCAAGCTCTTTCATTAATTGAGGGTCTAAAATGTATGGTTCAAAGTGATAAGAATGGAATTGATATTTTGCGTGGTATTGCACACATTGTGGATTCGAATGTGATGCCTATGAAGAGTTGTGCCGAAACCTTAGGTTATACACAACCTCCTACTCAAGTCAATCATTCTATTCCTTTGACAACTCCTATTGCTAGTATACCTACTTTTACATCAAACATAATGACTACTTCAATACAAGACATTCCTCCTATGATCACTAGTCATGGGGGCAATCCCTCTTCTTCAATCAACCCTCTTCCTTCATTCAATCCGACTTCTTCATTCATTCCTTCAATGAGTGTCCGTATTATATCTCCACAAATGAACATGACGCAAGGGGGCAATTCATTTAACCCTTCCATTCCTCCTTGTAGTGTTCCTCCTTTCCAATCATCTCCTATGACTAACTATCATAGTGTCCCACCACCTTACTCTCTACCTTCTTTCAATAACATAACACCTCCATCACAATCTAACACGTCTAATATGAACTCTTCGACTGAAGCGACCATTAACAATCTTGCACAAACTGTCTCTTCTTTACAGCAACAAATTGCCTCTATGAATCAATCTAAGTTTAGTGTGCCCACATTTGATGTCGCGAGCCCACTTTCTCTTGACATTGTTCGAGCTATCCCCCCTAAACATTTTGAAATTCCGCATTTGGAGCTTTATAATGGTAAGGGTGATCCTCTAACACATGTTAAGACCTTTCAAACAATATGTACCGATTTTGCTTATGACCAAAGGTTGCTTGCAAAACTGTTTACTAGAACATTAAGAGATAAAGCCCTACAATGGTATTGCTCGTTGACTTCTTATTCTATTACTTCTTTCGAACAACTTGCAAATGCTTTTATTCAACAATTTCAAAACAATATAAGTCCTAAAGTTACTTTGATTGATTTAATGCATTGTAAACAAGGTGTGAAAGAAAAAGTGACTGATTTCATTAGTAGATATAAGCATTTGTTTGCTCAAATTTCTTTTCCAGTACCTGACAATGATATTCAAAGAATCTTTATTTCTAATTTACAAAAAGATATTAGAGAAAAACTTCTGTTTTCTGAGTTTACTTCTTTCCAACAGTTGTGCGTAACTCTTCACAATTATCAACTGACTGTGAGTCAAATGGAACAAGCAAATCCTATGGCTCCGAGTGATAAGGGTGATAGTAGTCAACAACCATTTGGGAAGTTTAAACCGAACAGAGAGTCCATTAAATTCAATGAAAACATCATCAACAACAATGTGAATGCGGCATCAGGTGTGCCTCCTATTGCTAAGTTTTTCAAGAAAGAAAGAAAGTTTACTCCTTTGAATGAATCATTGCATAGTATTATGAATAAGTTATTGGAACAAAATGTGCTTACTCTTCCTCCTATAAGGCAAATAGATCCTGCAAAGATTAATTCACCCTATTTTGATAACAAATCTTTTTGTCAATTTCATCGTCATCCTGGGCATGATACTGAAAAATGTTTTGCTTTAAAGGGTAAAATTCAAGATTTGATTGATAATAATACTATCTCTGTTTCTGGTGTGAATGATAAAGGCAACACATCTGTAGATCCTCCTAACCAAAATCTTCAGATTTTTACTGATCCATTGCCTTCTCATACCTCTAATGCGATTGATACTAATGATTCCTCTGTCTCACCTGATGATCTTGTGTCCATGACTCCGAATGTGATTAACTTTGTAGAGCACCAGAAAATCCCTAAAGAACCTTCCATCACCTTTGATTCTAGTGAAACTATCAGGGCACCTGATGGTCCTTTATATATAGTTGCAAAAGTCAAGAATACACCTTGCCGTGGGGTGCTTATTGATCCTTCTTGTATGGTTAATATCATTACTGAAGAATTTCTTTTTACTTTGCAATTGAATCAAGTGATCTATGATGAAAAAAATGTGGTTGTGAAACTATTTGATGCATTTTCTTCTCCTACAATTGGTTCTATTACATTACCTATAGAGGTCCATAACAAATCCCTTGATGTGGACTTTCCTATTATTCCATCATCCGAACAATTTCGTGTGAAGCTAGGCTATCCTTGGCTATCTTCCATGAAAGCTATTGCTTCTCCTATTCACAAGTGTTTGAAATTTCCCCATAATGGTGAAGTTGTTACTGTCAATCATAGTCTCTTTAAACCAGCTGAAAGAACTTCTAGCGTTCCTATTGATTACTTTTGGCCTAAACAATTCCAATCTCTTCCTCCGCGAAGTGATCATCTTTTCAAATCTTATCAAAAGTGGAAAAAAGATATGATCCTATCTCTAAGTGAACCTAGAACACCCAAACTTGACATTCCTATCATTCTTGAGAAGGAAGTTCTTCCTTTGAAAGATAAAACTAATGTCTTTCCTCAAGAAGATTCCCAACCCATTCCTATGAATGTGACTATGCCTATGACTAATAAACTTCCTAAAAGTAGACCTATACCTCCTCGTCATGATGGACTTGGTCTCCTTCCTAAACCAAATATTCCTCCCTTATATGGAGCAGTTCCTCCTCCTTCCTCTTATGGAGAGAAGAGACCTTCCTCTTCTCCTATTGTTCAACCTAAGAGACCACAACCTAAACACCCAAGTGATAAGGATGAGAACATTCCTCGTCCTCAATCTTCTCAACTTCCTACTAAGACTAGACGAAATTGTTCTGCACGTGAACGCCGATGAAAGCATCGTCTTAGAGCTCAGGCAACTACTTCTCAAACTTTGCAATCCCCAAAAACACCTTCAGCCAATATTATTCCATTTTCTCCTCAGCCGACGATTGAGCTGAAATCTCCTAAACATAAGATGCATGATGGTCTTGATCCTGTGCGAGTTAAAGATCCTATTTTTATAAATCTTGATGATGATATAGATGAAAATGTTATTCATGATGAAAATGTTACTCCTGTTCATTCTAATAGTGAGTATGAATATGTTGATGTTGATAACCATCTATCTAACGAATTTTCTAAAGCACTTATCCTAGCTCCTAGACAAGAACACCGTGGCTTGGGATATGAACATAGCCCTTGTTTGGATCTTGTGATAGCTCCATCTGCTGTGTTGGATGTTCCTCCTCTAGCATGTTTCCTACCTTCCCGAAATATTGATCAGCAAGATCGGGGGGTAGATGACATGCTAGACTAGTTCATTAGCATAGCATACTCTCTCCTCCTCTCTTTTGTTACTTCTTCTATGTGTTATTCTCATTCTTCTATTTGTTGTCCTTAGTGTTGTCTACTTTAGGATGATGCAAAACATTGAGATCTCTTTTGGTCTCTCTCATGTTGACTCAAAAGACACATGTGTTCCCTTCTTCTAGGTGACCTTCCTTGATTGGGGAATGAAGAACAATTATGCATACATACATATGATATACATGAATTATCATACAACATACTGACCCCGAGGAAAGCGAAGTCACCTTGTGCTTTGTGTTTTGTGTCTATTATCCTTGGGCTTATCTCACACTTGGGGGCTAAATCCTTGTGATAACGTGCTCCTTTCTCATTTCTTATATGTATCACTACCTTATAGCAATCACCCCCGGTGAGGCATGTGCGATCGCTTTAACGTAGGGGGGCATACATCCCGTTCATATCTTTTCAAGATACTTGAAAATTTCTTGACAAATTTAGCTTTGCCTTGAAAATTTTTGATATCTTTCTTGCATGACTCATAGTGAGGGAACCTTACTACTGATAGTCATGGTTCTCCCTTGTGATCTTCCCTTTTACTTTGTCAATCGAAGACGTAAGATCCTTAGTCCATTGGGGGCTTGGTGTATCTTGCCTCCTTGACGTGGTGAAATTTTTTCAATGTTGTTTCCTTGTACTTTACTGGAAGTATGAGCGTACGCTTATACTCCTGCTAAAGTGGGGGCTAAATGTAGTGTCCTAAAATTGTGACACTTGCAATTTCGACCGCATTTGGGTCTTCACGATGGCGATGCAACACGGAACCTGAATGGAGACCCCTAAACTTGTTCATGACATCAAAAAATGCATTTTTCAGCACCCTGGCCTGATCCTCCTTGCACCCTGCTATCCCGGGAGGTGGGACCATGGCGCCCAACGCCCTTGTCCTTCAGGACTAGGGTGCCCAGTGCCTTGGTCCCCCAGGACCATGGCGCCCAGCGCCCTGGTCCCTGGCCCTATTTTGGGCCCGGTCTCTTGTGGGCATCGGGTCTTTAAGTTTGCAAATTAGAAAATAATATTTCCTGGTCAGCCTAAGGTCGGGAAAATCAGTCTTTCAACCCTAATTGACAAGTATATAAACTAAATTTCCTCTCCCATTTTGGTAGATGGAAAAAAGGTGGAAGCGATATTCAAACATTCAAACATTCAAGCATTCAAGCATTTCCTTCAAGCAATTGAGCATTCTAAATCTCCATTCAAGGCTAAGTGTTGCATTCAAGACAAGGATTCAACCATTGAAGAGGAGATCACATACAACATACAACATACTACATACATTACACCTTCGCATGTAAGAATACAAACATTCTTACAACAAGGTATCATTACTTGTTTACATTACAAACATTTACATTTACAACATTCTCATTTCTTGGTTAATTCCAAAACCGGGGTTTGACCTAAAGGCAAAACCCTCATCCCTAACCCCCCAATCGTCCTCTCTTTTCTATGTGTAGGTTGTAGGTACGCGACTGTAATTGAAGATCTGGAATCCTTGTGCAGAGACAAACAGATCCACCTTCGTTTCGCAGATTTTTCGGAGGACCGTGTGCACGCCGGGCGCCATCGTCCCATCAACTTTCGCTCAAATTTGCAGAACAGCACCGTCTCAACATTTTACTGCTAATTCCAGGTCCGCAGCTTCATCCCATATCCCTATCTCTATTTATAAGCAAATCTTTCCTACTTTACATGCATTCGTAGTTCAATCTCTCTATCAACATTCTTTACAAAAGAGGGTATCCTTGATGTCTTAACCCTTGAAACTCATTTAGAATCCAATCTTGCATTGTGTGGGATTGGATCTTGTGGGTTTCAACCCCTCTTTTGAATGTAAAGTCTCTCCTAAGTGAAAACCATCAACCCTAGTGACTCTCCCTTCTCTCTCCTTGGAGATTGGGGAGGGGAGAACAACTAGGGTTTGATTTTTCCGCTTTACAATAATATCATTAATATTTTATTTAAGTCATCCCGATATTCATCTTTAATTATAAATTAAATTAAATTTTAGCTTAAAAATATATTTATTTTATAGTCAAGACAAGTTTACAAGGTCTAAATATGAAGGAGGATTGAAAAATTCATGAAAACAATAAGTTAATTATTTTATGCTATGATTATATTATGAAATACCACAGTTACAAATTTCATAGATAAATCAAACATGCAATAAAAAATAATAAACCAAGTTGATTTTATGAATTTGATTTTTAAAGGGCACACTTACATTATCAGGAGAAACATAGCTAAGTTTTAGACAACTAACCTCCCAACGACAAGTCACTTAGTGTAAGCCAATCCTACTAGCCAAAGCGAAATAGTTCTACTATTGATTTGATATACTTCGTACAATAAAATATGGGCTCTTTTGAAGATTTGGTAAGAAGCTACAATGAATAACACCATATGCTTGAATTTATTGAAATCCACTTCCCATCAAAGTTAATGTCAACTTTAATTATCAAGCTCTCACAAATTGAAATATCTTTTCCTTTCTCAAGTCCTAGTATGTATAATCTATTGTAGCTTAGAAGCACATATGTACAAAATATGGCTATAGGGTTTCCCTTTGAGGAAAAATATATGAAATAAGTATTTTTGACCTCGATGGAATTTTTTTCTCTAACTAATTTGTCAAAATAAAGATCTTACTTAGGATAACACCTTGAAATACATAATTTTGAGATCCTTCTAAATATGTTCTTTGTGGAATTTACATTTGAGGAGTGTGAGACTCATATTTTTTAGTGTTCCTTTTGAGGTAGTGGTGACATATATAAAACCAACTTCTTGTTCATGCTACTTATTTATCTAATATTTGGGCTAGTTTGGGACATTTTCATACATCTACATCTTTACTTTTAATGGTCTAGAATATTGGTCTTGTCTTTATTCATTGAAAAGAAATCATTAGATCTTTCAAGGTTATCAAAGTCCAAGTAAGTTTTTTTTGAATTTTTTTTGAATTTGATTAAATAAACTTTGGTGTCTAAGTGCTCTATTGATGAAATTTTAGCTTCTAGTGATATTTAGATTTTGAGGCAATTGTATTTGGATCATTTGGTTGGATCTTGTCATATTTCTCTAGGATCAAATCTTTTCGTAAGGTGAATAGAGAAGAAACAAGGATGGCTCTTCTCTCAACAATTTTAGTGTAATAGAGATTGGTGGAGTTGGGTGGGATAGTTCTCATTTGGTTAACTTATTTTTCTCTTCTTCTATAGGGTTTATAACTAATAATTAGATGGAATCTCAAGCCATCTTTGTGGATCTAGATAAATCTTGTGAGGTGGGTTGGAAGAAGATAATATTTCAAATGGTTTCCATGATTTTAGTCTCTCTTATAAACAATGAGAGGTTTAATGAGTATTCTTGGAAGTCACTTATTTTTTGGATTCTCCACCTTTTTTGAAGCTTTGATTCAATATCTTTTATTTATATTCCTAGAGAATGGAATGTTGTTGTAGACTATTTGGTCAAATGGGCCTCTAATACTATTTACAAATAGGATGTTATTGTTGGCAACAATGCAACAAACTGAGAGAGGGGGGGGGGTGAATCAGTTTGCACAAAAACTTAGTGCAACGACATCACATCAATAACACACATAACACCAAGATTTTTGACGTGGAAAACTCGGTTAAGGGAAAAATCATGGTCGAAACCTACCCACAATGAGATAATACCCTGTTAGGAGTAAGTGAAATATTACAATGGGGAATGCACATGCATTCAAGCACACTGTCTAGAGCTCACTGCTCAAACAAGAAACCCAAAAAGGGCTACAACCCTTAGGGAAGGCTCACTACCTTACAAGAAGTCTCACTGAATTACAAAAGCATTCCGACAACAATCCGGATTACATGAACTATGAAAATAGAATCTCCATATGCCTGGGTACAGTTCCAGTTAAGCTCACTATCAAATATTCTGCAACACAGTTCTTCGCATAACTTCGCACAACTTTCTTGTTGCTGAATGATTGATACAATATTCACACATAGCATGATCACTCTCAATGATTATTGCATTGATTTATTCAAGTCATCAACCTATGAAATATAGGTCAGCTAAACCCTCAACACAAATAACAAAATAATAACCTTACACGCTACAACAATACATGCGGACCAAAATAATGTCGGCTAAGACATAGTTTGGACCAAAACAACCACCGCAAATATGAAACACCTCCAATAATTATGCCTCGATCATCCACAACACTATCACATCAAGAATGTCACATAACATGAAGAACATCACCAGACGAGGAACATATTCAATAATGCGCACAATAATCAATGTGGACCACCAATACGCATAGACCATGATCTAGAAACATTAACAAGCAACATGAATTGCACCACAACAACCGCAACAACTCAGATTACTATAATCATCATCGTCTCTCTATCAAAGCTCAAGAACACCAACATAACTGACTATCACCCTAGAAGATTCACTTGTGGATTTATAAATCATGAACCAATCAAACTGAGGACACACATCAATGTCCATAATACATCCCACACATCCTCAACTAAAGATATTACAATTCCAGATCAATATAGAGTACAAACCAGAATACCGAATAACATGAACAACTGAATAACATCCTCAATATCAGACCTCATAACTCGATCAAATAAACATGCAAACCTTTGAAACTTCTGTTGAATCAACTAGAGATAAGTATCTCAAAATCTATTAATCTGCATCAACTCATCTGCAACACACAGGCTAAACCAACTCATCCAACCTAATTGCAACACTGGAATACATAGAAGAATATGTTGACATCAATGACAACACACTATTCCAACAAACTTCTCAGCAACATCCAACAATATCCCCCTCTTGTATTGATGGCAACATATGAATACGAAAAACAATCAATGCAAAGAAAGAAATCGATTCACAACAATCTCCCCCAAAATCACAAGGACCAGCTCCCCCCTAGACAAACAACTCAAATCACAAATCTCAAAATGCTCTTCTCTCACATAGAGTTTTTCACATGCTTCTCTCCCCCTTTGACATCAATGACAAAGGTTCAAGAATCGGGATTCTCTCCCCTTTTGACTTAGCTACACAAATTTTTACATTTGAACCACGAACACTAACTACTCCCCCTGAGTAGCAACCTCACTCATCAATCCGGATCACAAAATATCTCTGTGAAGTTCACCGACCTGATGCAAATCCATGCATCTTAGTTCTCATCAGGAGGGGAAGTTACCCCTAACTTCTCTTTGAGATACTCAAAAGTATCTTTAGGCAAAGGCTTTGTAAAGATGTCTGCAATATGTTTATTTGTAGATACATACTTTAATCTGACTTCTTTCTCATTCACCTTCTCTCTCAAGAAATGAAACTTCATTGAAATATGCTTTGTTTCGGAATGCAACATCAGATTCTTTGAAATATTTATCACTTAAATTATCATAGTATATAGCAATAGGCTCACCATAAATAACTCTTATATCCTTCAACATCTTCTTCATCCAAATTACCCGAGTACAATTGCTAGCAACAACAATGTATTTAGCCTCTACAGTAGATAAGGAAATAGCACTCTGCTTCTTACTTTCTCAAGAGACCAACTTCTAACCCAAAAAGAAGGCACCGACAGTAGTACTCTTTTGGTAATCAACATCACCTGCCCAATCCACATTTGTGAATGCACTCAAAGTAAAGTTATCATTCTTAGGATACCACAGACCAAAATCAATTATCCCTTTCAAATACCTGAATATCCTTTTTATAGCAGTAACATGAGATTCCTTAGGATTAGCTTGAAATATAGCAACACGACACACAACATTCATTATATTAGGTCTAGTCTGAGTCAAATACTACAATCCACCAATCATAGATCTATATCTAGTCTGATTAGCTTTTTGAGAATCATCATCCTTCGTCAACTTACATCTAGTCACCATAAGTGTACTAACTTATTTAGAGTCCTCAAAACCAAATTTCTTCAACAATTCCTTTACATACTTGGACTGAGATATGAAAATACCCTTATCCAACTGAGTAATTTGCAATCCCAGAAAGAATTTCATCTCACCAATCATAGACATCTCAAACTCATTCTGCATCTCTTCAACAAATTTCTTACATAGGCAATCATTTCCTCCAAAGATGATGTCATCAACAAAAAATTCAACAATCAAAATGTTATTTTGATCAATCTTGAAATAAAAATTATTGTTAGTAGTACCTTTATTGAATCCAAGCTTCATCAAATAGTTAACCAATTTGGCATACTCGGCTCTAGGGGCTTGCTTCAATCCATACAATGCTTTCTTCTTCCGACAAACCATGTCCTTTTCATCTGTCAGCTGAAATCCATCTGGTTTCTCAATGTAGACTTCTTCTTCCAACTCATCATTAAGAAAGGCTGATTTGACATCCATCTGATAAACCTTGAAAACTTTGTGAGTATCATAGGCAAGAAATAATCTAACAATTTCAATTGTAGCTACCAGAGAAAAAGTCTCCTCATAATCAATTCCTTCCATCTGTGAATAACCTTTTCAAACAAGTCTATCTTTATTTTGAACAACTTCACCCTGTTCATTCAACTTGTTTTGGAATACCCATTTAGTTCCAATTACATTTTTATCCATGGGTATAGGAGCAAGAATCCATGTATCATTTTTCTCAATCCGATTCAATTCTTCTTCCATAGCTTTAATCCAGTTTTCATCTTTACATGCTTCGTCAACATTTTTAGGTTCTGTGGTGGCGGGAAAAGCAAGATCGGGTGACTAGGACCTAATCCCACTTTTGCCAACACATTGCGAGTACGAAAGAACCTAGGTAGATAGATCACTTTGGCCACTTCTTGTGAGAAAGAGAGAGCCACATATTATCTCTTAGGGTTCCTATTCCTCTTGTTGCAAATGATACGGAAAACTAGGGTTTGATTGATCAACTAGACTAGGAGATGAATAATGAAGCATAAATGAACTCAAAATTGAACAAAACTGCAAATCTAAAACTAAGATACTGAAAGCATGAAAGGGAGAGGATTCTGGATGTGACTTGATGCTGCAAATTGAACCAAACTGACCTGGACCAGGGTGCCATGCCAATGTCCCTGATGGACTGACAGAGAGCTACAACTGAAAGGATGCAAACTGGAGACGCTGAAGCTGTATCCTATCATATTTCACTGCAAAGTGGAGGGACCAGGGTGCCACACTCCTATCCTTGACAAATTTCTACACTTCTGAGACTTCTGAGTGGTGTTGATGCCTTTTCCAGATCTGAAACTGCCTCTGGATGCCTATTTCTACACCTGCAACTGAAAAGGGAAGGTTTGGGTGGCTATATAAGGTTTTGCCTTAGTCAAACCCCTGTGTTGGCGATTTCCACCTCCACAAATAGCCAATAATGTACTGAAAATATGTGTGCTAGAACCTTGTGTGTATGCAAGATCCTAAAATGAAAGTAAACAATCTAAAGCAACCCTTAAGAGTAAACCCTAATTGCTTGTAATTGACAAAGTAAATATTCTAATTCAATAATGCAAAGTGATGTAAAGCATGAATGTAAATATTCAAGTTGATGTAAAGAAGCTCATACAAAGACTTGAAAATAACATGAAATCATACCAATCCCCAAGGGAGAGATATTGCCACTACATCTCCTATAATTCTTCAATGTCTTCAAGCCTCCTAATTGATGATGAATTCTTGACAAATTCTTGATGAATGTTGTTGAAGACTCCACATAGGCTTCTCTTTCACTACATAGAAGGCTCCTTGTGCTCACTCCAACAACCTTTTCCTCTATTTTCTGAGATGCCTTCAAATGAAGAAAGAGAGCGATTATGTATGAAACCCTAGGTCTTAATTTAGACTTAATTCTGCCTTTAGGCTGACCTAGGAATTGAATTTCCCGCCAATCTTTTGGGGTTAAGCATTATAATATCATAGAATTGTGCTCCCAAAATTTTGAGAAAAAAGTCGAGGACCGTGGTTGGAACACACATGGTCTGACCAACTTTTCACCAAATTTTTAGGGCGGTTAGATATGATGATATTAGAGCGAATCCCAAAGTTACATCTGATTTTGAGGTGTTTTGATATGTGAAATCAGACCTTAAAGGTTGAAATAGGACATAATTAGGGTTTCTGATTAAATGATTTATTGGAGGAATAAAATAAAAAAGGGGCACACTTGGGGTAAAGGGCCTAATTTTATAATGTATGAATTGATGAAATATGACTTTAGATTAAATTAAATTAATTAATTAAATGTTTAAAGGGAAATAATAATGCAAGATGCAAACACACTATGGCAGGTGCTAACCTAAGTGTGAAATTGTACCACCCTAGCAAGGGTGTACAATTTACGACACTACAGGTTCAATCTTAGAAATCAAACAAATTTCTTCAGCAAGTCTTCTCCTAGTCATCACAACTTTATTCTTCTCACCAATAATTTGATTTTTTGAATGATTCAACCTCACATACCTAGGAGTTTTAGGATTTTTTTGAATTTCAGGTTCTTGAATTCTTTCTTCTGCACAAGCATTTGCACCTTTCTCTTCATTCTCTTACTTTTCCGGATCAATCTAAAATTGAATTTGGGTCTGCACTTGTTTTCCTTTGCCTAAACTGGCATCTTGATCATCAGAACCACATTTGCAAGATCTGATTTGTCTTACATTATCTTCATCGGCCTTCACATTAGTACTTTCAACTATCTTCCTCAATATTTTATTATAACATTGGTAGGCCTTAGTTCTAGTAGAATTGTGATATTTTGCCAAGACCAAGGGCACAATGAAAAACACAAAAGAGAGACAAAAGTATGACAAGAACAACTGTATTCTCATCAATATGCAAATGATCAACTGGATTAACCAATATAATGAATATGGGCCTGCTTATATAGGCAAGGCCATATGGATATGTGAACACACAATCATGACATGTGGCTCAATGAGAAACAAGGGTAGGTAAGAAAAAGTAGGGGTAGGTAGGAGAAATAATATAATATTCCACAAGAGGTGGATGACCCAACAAATGTGGAGTGTAACAACAAGATAAGACCACAAAAGGTGGAATTTCTCCTACAAGCTACATCCCTATGTGCACACTTCCCTAAGTGTCTCATATTCAAACTACAATGAGATGCATTATCCTAAGTTAACTTAAGTAAAGTGTAATAATATCTGTGATGATAATTATTTAGACCAACACCCCACCTTAAGTGCAACTTAGGGGAATGAAGACTTAAGTCAACAATGCAAGATGGGTCTTGGCTACTAGGCCATGATAGGTACCCATGTACAATATGCAAATGCAAGCAAACCTATGCAATGAAATCTCTCACAAACGGAGAAAGGGAGAAAACCCAGTGGGAAAAAAACTCCCCCCCAAAAGAGAGATGAATGTACAAAAGACTCTCAAAGAAGAAGGACAAAACCTCAAAGAGGAAAAAGTCCCCCCCCCATAAGAGAGGAAGGAGAAGTCAGCTAACCCCCCCTAATGAGATATTCCGCACCCCCAAGAGAGCTCGCAACTATTGGAACTTACTCTTGGTGAAAGGTTTGGTGAATATGTCTACAACCTGCTCCGGTGTAGGACAATACTGCAAATCAATGACTTGCTCCTGAATCATCTCTCAGATGTAGTGCATATGAATCTCGATGTGTTTGGTTTGCTGATGCTAGACTGGGTTCTTCGAGATTGCAATAGCACTCCGATTGTCACAATGTAGAACTGTCAGTCGTGGAGTGGTGAACCCAAACTCTATGAGAATCAGCTGAAGCCAAATGGTCTCAGTCGCTGCATTAACAAACCCTCGATACTTAGCCTTAGTCTAAGAGAGAGAAATAACATGATGCTTCTTGCTCTGCCAACAAATGGGGCCCGCACCAAGATGGAAGCTGTAGCCTGAAGTAGACTTACGATCATCAAGATCGCCAGCCCAATTGGAGTCTGTGTAACCAACCAAGTGAAGTCCCGTGCCTGCTGCATAGTGAATCCCATAATGATGTGTACCCTAGATGTAATGAAGGATGCGTTTGGTGGCTTTCCAATGAAGCTTATGTGGTTCCTACATGAAGCAGGAAACCATGCAAACTGCAAATGAAATATCAGGGCGTGTGTGAGTCAAGTAGATGAGACTACCCAAAAGTTGATGATACAATATGGCATCAACTGGTGGAGAGTAACACTTAGCCTAAAGCTTGACTCCTGAAAGAAAGGGAGTCGGTGCAGGCTTACAATCAGCCATATGAAAGCGTGCAAGTAGATCAAGAGAATACTTGGGCTGCGATAGTGTAATCCCGAAAGGTGACTGTGAAATCTCTATCCTGAGAAAGTAGTGCAAAAGACCCAAGTCATGATAGTTCTGATACTTAATATAAGTACAGATCCAATAGTCAACAAGATGAGAGGGGTGGGTGAATCATACAAACTTAATCATCCATAAAAACATTAGATTCAACCTCGGTAACATATATATCAGTAATATAACCAAAACTGTAAAAAATGCAAAGTCAAAAGCATATGAACAATATAAACCTCATAACACCAGATTTAACGTGGAAACCCAAATAGGGAAAAACCACTGTGGGATTTCGGACCCACTAAGAAATATACTCTTCTAGAGTATGCTTGGTTAAAAGCAAATCCTGTTAAAGATTACAAACACATTGCTAGATGTGACCCGGTTAAGGGATTTCCCTTAGATCTGTTAGGATCTTCACTTTGTTAGAAGTGACCTTGTTAAAGGATTTCAAACACTCAATCAGAATGTCACCTTGCTAGAGGGTTTACATATAAGACTGTTAAGTCCACTCGGTTAAGAGATTTTCTATCACTTTCACAAAATAACAGTAATAAAAATCTATCTGCAACTTCACATCTAAAATGCTAAAGCAGATTCTTATTTGTTCAATACAATCTAGACAAGAACTAATCTTGTCTATCTACTGGGCTTCTATACTCTGTTATTCTAACATGTCTTCAAGCTTTTGTTCTCGGTAATCACTATGTAGCATCCCTGTGCATACACTTGCCCGCATACATTGTTTATCAACAGTTTCCTATTTATAAACAATTAGATAACCACTTAATCTCCTTGATCAGATTTCCCATGATCAATCATAGCCATCAGATCTTCAATCTTGTTCGGGTTCAATGCATCTTTCGATCTGAAAACATTTTACCCCGCCTTGGAACTTGCATACTAGTCTTGGAACTTGTGCCAGGGTATTGCGGTTCAATCTGAGCTGTAGATCTTCATGCCGACTTTTCATTGCCTTAGATTCGTTAACAAACATCTTCCACGGCTTACCAATCATTTAATCTGCTCCAACTCATCAGCTTCCTTCATTAAATACCACATGTAAACATTTAATGCATTCTATTATAGCTCGGTTACAACTCGGTAACAACTTGGTGAATACTAAACTTCACTCGGTAGGCATTCCGCCTTCATTAAACGATAGCGATAACCTTAGGGTTTACCGACTAGGTTCCTTAGGGTTTACCGACTAGGTTCTTTGCTTGATAACATAGTATAGTATTAACCTTTACAATTTACAACATATGTATGATGTTAAAACAATCTAAAACATCATGATCTCATCATTGTCTAACTTGGTAGTAGTTGCCCATTGAATACCTTCTTCATCCCCTTATTCATCATATTCTTTCTTGTGTCTTTTACCGACATCTTTATAATCTTCATATCATACTTCTCAAGATATGGCAACATCACACTGAATTAGAAAATCAATTTCTTGACATCAATGACAAAATAATAATATCAAGCTAGTAAAACATCTTTAATCAGTTATATCCATAATCATTAACAACCTTCTCAATATCCTTATAAAATGCCAATCAATCTTTCATTGTCTATTATAATGCAATATTGCCAACAAGTCAGTCATAGCAAATCTATCATGCAAAGTAGATTTGACCCTGCTAATGATGTATGTGGTGCTCCTTGTAATGATCAAATCATCAACATAGAGCACAAGTATCAAGTGTGAGTCATCTTGTTGTAAAATGTAGACATTCAGATCAAAATGACATCTGGTGAACCCTGCTGAGAGAAGAAAGGAATCCATCTTGGCGTACCAAGCCTTGGGGGCCTTCTTAAGGCCATAGAGAGATTTCCTTAGTCTGCAAACCAAGGAAGAATCCTAGATGAAACCCTGTGGCTGCTCCATATAAATATCCTCATCAAGATCCCCATGAAGAAAAACACTCTTCACATCCATCTGATGTACAACCCAACTATGAGCTGCGGCAATAGCAAGTGTCAAGTGAATGGAGTTCATCTTGGCTACAGGCACAAAGGTCTCAGTATAGTCAACACTTGGAACCTGAGAGAAACCTTTCGCAACAAGCCGAGCCTTATACTTATCCACACTACCATCCACTGCAAACTTGGTCTGATAGATCCACTTACATCGAGCCATCTTTCTCCCCTTAGGGAGAGGGACTAACTCCCATGTGTTGTTCCTCATCAAGGAACTATACTCTTCCTCCATAGCTTGGTCCCACTCGAGAACCCTTGATGCTTCCCAAAATGTTTGTGGATCAAAAGAGGTAGCAATGTATGCATGTGGAAGGTCTTGATGCTGTGATCGAATCCTCCATGTATCTGAAGGATCTCCAACAAGAGAACCCATTGACTCAAGTGTCTGTCAAGCCCAACGAGGTCTAGGTGGAGGTGGAGAATGAGGCTCCTCAACTGCAAGTGGACCCTGCGGAGGTGTAACCTTGCGAGTCAGAGTTGAAGGAGTCTCATCATCTGAATCACTAGCATCACTATCCACAATGGAGGAAGGTGGAGGAGGTAGAGAGGCTAAGCTAGGAGAATGAACACCTCATGTGTCTTAGGATCCATCAATCGATATGCCTTAACACCCTCGGGATATCCAACAAAAAGACAAGGCCTACTCTAAGGTTCCAATGCCTTGCATTTTTGCAGAGGAATGCGAGCCCATGCTGGACAACCAAAGACTCTGAAATGTCTCACAATTGGTTTCCTACCAGCCCAAGCCTCAAAGGAGTAATAACTGTCAAAGCTTTGTGAGGAACCTGATTTTGGATGTGTGTGGCACAACTGATAGCCTCTGCCCAAAAGGCGGGATCAAGAGAACATGCATGTATCATACAACTAGCCATTTCTTTGAGACTTCTATTCTTGTGCTCTGTAACTCAGTTTTGCTGTGGAGTGTAAGAAACATAATGCTGAAGATCAAACCCCTCAAATGTACAAAAATCCTCAAGTCTTTTGCTCATATATTCCCTTCCATTATCCATGTGAAGAATCTTGACCACTTTCCCTGATTGCTTCTCCACATGAGCCTTGAAGTCTAGAAATCTGTCAAACACTTCACTCTTATGAATATGAAAGTAGACCCGAGTGAAGTGGGAGTAGTCATCAATGAAGGTGAGGACATAGTGGGCCTTACTAAATGAAGGTGATGGAAATGGACCTGCTACATCATTGTGAACAAGTTGAAGAACTTCCAAAGCTCTCCAAGCTTTCCCCTTATCAAACCTCTCCTCGGGATGCTTCCCATGGAACATCCTGAACATACACCCTCTGAAAAACTGATTCGAGGTAGACCTATGACCATGTCTTTAGTGCTGAGTTGTTGAAGATAGCGGTAGTTGAGGTGACCAAACCGCTCATGCCATAGCTCACTTTCTAAATTTGAATGAGTAAGAAAGGCCTTAGAAGGAGAACTTGGCACAAAGTGGGAGAATGAATAAAGTCTTGAGTTGTCTTTGACTTGTCTCACTGCTACCAAGGCATCATTATCAAGTTCCTTTACCACAACTGAATCAGGTGTAAACTCAAGCTTTTTCCCATTCCCATAGTGAGTGATTTGGTAGATAGAGAGAAGATTGGTAGACAAGTTAGGAGCATAGAGAACATTCTCAAATGTTCCATCATCCATGTCAACTGAACATTTCCCTTCAACCTCAAATTATGTATCATCACCTATGTTAATGTGAGGTACCTTTGATGGATCCAATGAAGAAAATTGCTCCTTTGTAGAACCCATATGATAAGAGGCACCCGAGTCAAGTATCCACTGCTGTGAAGAACCTGTTGTAGCCACAAATGCTTTCCCTTTTCCCTTAGACTGTGAGGAAGAGGAAGGAGTTGAATCCTTCTTGTTGTAGGCAGATGGCAAGTTGATGTTATTTTTATTAAGAGGATTTGTCAACTCATCAACTTGCTTGGATTGACATCGATGCTCATCATGACCATACTTCTTGCAATAAGAACAAGTTGGTTTATTCTTCTTAGGTGGAGTCCCCTTCTTGGAAGAGGATGAAAAATCGCCTTGTGATGGAGAGGATGATTGTCCTTTTTCCTGCTGTGGCTTTGACGTAGATTTCTTCTTCTTCTTGTTGGAATCTTTGCCTTGACTCCCTTGACTCCCTTGATTAGCCACCAAAGCCTTGGACTTTGAAGACTTGAGAAGCCCCATGTTCAACAACTTAGATTGTTCCAGTATCAACATTTCTATGAAAGCATCAAATGTAGGCATAGTATAGGAACTCCCCACTGTCAAACAATGAGTTTGGAAGCTAGATATAAATGTTGCGTATTCAGGTGCAAGCTTGTCCAACAAGTTGAATATCAACTGAGCATCCTTTTTGTCAATTCCACAATCCTTAAGCTTATCTCTTAGCTCATTTGCTTTGGTGACATAATATTGGATTGTATCAAAACTCTTGGGATCCAAGTTGGTGAGCTCATTGCCAATCTTGTTACCTCTGATTTCATCAACTTGACCATACAATTTTTGAAACATTTCCGAAGCCTCTTTGATTGTAGAACACTTCTCAATGTGAAAAATGAGGTCATCTGATACATACACAAATTTCCAAGAGCCATGTAATTTTTAGTGAGCCATTCTAACTGAGCATTAGGATCGGCCTTAGGATCAGGTGGTGCTGCTATTGTTCCATCTATGTATTGTGTGAGTCCTTTTTCCATTAATTTGCTCCATGTTTTAATTTTCCAAGATGCATAGTTATGTGTAGTTAAAGGTGGAAATTTATGAGGACTCATAGAAACAAAAATGAAAGAGCACAAGGAAAGAGAGGCATAATCACACAAGACACCCCCCCAAATTCACTCAATCAAAGAACCCCCCCCCCCCAAATGATGATTTGGCACTTTATACTTAGTGCATGCACAATGGGTCACTTGCAAAAAATGGCAAAGTGGACTTATGATTTCAACTTTACAACTTCCTCAATGAGGCCAAAGGAGACTCAACTGATAATGCAAGAGATCTAAACTAAGATCCAAGCAAATTACAAGTACCAAGTAGGCCAAAAAGGACCAATATCTGAAAGTACAATATCTACTCAAAATCTTTGCAAACTGATCATAGATTATGAAAGTAGACAAAAAATTATGCACTTTAAAAAAAAATGACACTTGAAAAGGAGGTTGTATGAGTCCGAACGAAGCCTTTGAAGTTGCAAAATTGATGATTGGATAGGTACAGCTGAGAGAATCCAAAAATTCTGAAAAACCTATGCACCAAAATCAAAAAATAACCACACCACTGTGGAGAGCACGAAACATTAGCCCAAATAAAAAAAATTGCACCCAAAAAGCAGCAAAATTGAGCAAGTTATGAGCCTCCAAAGTTGACCCAAAAAACCAAACTACTCAACGGAGAGGGGTCTAAAATTTTAAAAAAGATGCTGATGCAGGCTGATGTCAACAAAGCACTGTGTTAAATTTGACAGCCGTATGATCGTCAAAATGGTCATTGCACCCCTTGGCTGACCGTATAGACAAGGCTGACATGGCGCTGACTGGGCGAATGACGTGTCAGAGGGTTTTCCATGAGCCAGTGGCCTCTTTCCACGTCGCAGGCATGGTACACCAGGGTGAATGCAGACGGGGCCCAGTAGGTTGGTGGCTAGAGGGCCTGGTTGCTGGCAGAAGGTAGTTGCGGTCACTGTCGAGGCTGTCAGAGTAGGGACTTCGGGGCCACTAGTGGCTAGTTCTGCGGGGGCTGCTAGAGCAGGCTCTACCGGGGCCGCCGGAGGAAGGATTTGTGGGGGCCACCGGGGAGCAGCACAGAGGAGAGGACGTTGTGGGCAACAGAGATCGAGAAGTAGCACGGAGGAGATCGACAGTACAACAGTGGTCGGCAGGCGGTACGACCCTGCTGTCTGCGTAGGGTATGACCTCTGCAGAAAAACCACTTGGTACTCTGTGGTTCGAGGGTGGGGTTAATTAACCCCCCTGAAACCCAAAAAAAACTTTAAAAAAAATCCTCCTGCACCTAATATATATATATATATATATTTTATAAAAAAATTGTGAAAAAATCTGTATGATATTTACCCAAATAGGCTAAATTTTTCCTCCAAGCCCAAAAATCAACTTCCTCCAAAATATGTCGATTTTATACTCGATTTTTATGGATATAGCCTTCCAGACGCAATGGTGAGGTCGAAAATGCTCTAGGATGCCTCCAAAACGCGCAGTACCTCAGATCCAAAAATTGAAGCCTTCCAAGATGTCTCCCAAAACCAATCAATGAAGCCCCAATGGCTTTGATACCATGTGAGATTTTGCCAAGACCAAGGGCACAATGAAAAGCACAAAAGAGAGACAAAAGTATGACAAGAACAACTGTATTCTCATCAATATGCAAATGATCAACTGGATTAACCAATACAATGAATATGGGCCTGCTTATATAGGCAAGGCCATATGGATATGTGAGCACACAATCATGACATGTGGTTCATGTTGGCATTATGTGAACCGGTATGTGGACATAATGACATTGTATGATTGTCATCGATGTTAATATGTTGAAGAGGTATGAACCGACATATGTGAGAACTGGTATAACACTGTGAACCGACATTTGTGCCAAAGTGAAGTGGTGTGCTTGTTCAAGGTGAACTGGCATATGGTTATGGGAACTGGCACATGGAAGCGTTGTATGACTACCGGTTGGTAGTCTCAACTTCAGGGTTTCCGATTGAAGTGCTTCAAGCCTGTATGGCTCAACCGGTGACATTGTGTGATGAGTTAGCATTGTAATGAAGAACAGATCATGTTGCCACGCCAGCCTTGTGCGCGTGAAGGATCTTGCATAAAGGAGATTGTTCCTATTTACCTAGGGAATGTGCGAAGTCTGTAAAATGGTGATAATGTGTGATGGGTTATCAGCTGCCATGAAATCAGTGAAAATGGACAATGGAGAATGTCTTGAGATTGGTTCAAGACTATTGCAATTAATGAAATGTTCTCAACGGTCAGGATTGAACTGTTTGAATTCGTTAACCTAACAGGTTTAGGGTTTAGGGTTTATGCTTCCGACCTAACTGTTTTCTATAAGGTCGATGTTGTGACTCTTTCTAGGGTTGTTGGCAAAAGTTGTGTGTGAGTATCCAAGAGAAGGGATACGTGATTCTTGCCAGACCAGAGGAGAGAAGTGATACCTGCAGAGTGTAAGTGCAGAAGGTGAAGAGGAGCTTAAGTGGATCTACATTGGCATTGAGTGCTGTTACCAAATCATTGTAATACCTGTTGATCTCTAACCACCTCAACAGTTGGAAAATCCCCTAACAGGGTAGCCTTAACCGACTTGTTGTAAATCCCTTAATAGGGTAACTCAAAGTTATTGAGATCTGGAAAGCTAGAGAGCTCTGGAAATCCTTTAGCTATTGAGTTCTTGAAATCCTCTAACAAGGTTTAACCCTTAACCGGGTATTGTAGCCATCCCTTAACCGGGTGATCCCTAACAAGATCGGTTCCTAACAGAACCTATTGTATCTATCTTTAATAGGACAAGGCTCCTAACAGAGCGAACTTCCAAAGAGTTCAACAACAAGCTTGTGGGTATTCATCCCCACTGTGGTTTTTCCCAGTTGGGTTTCCACGTGAAAAATATGTGTGTCATGTGTGATGCTTTTATCTTGTGATGCTTTGTTATTGCCTGTTAAGCATATGATGGTCATGTGTTTTATGCCTGTCAATAAAACATGTTGAACTAGCTGTTGTGAAGATATGATGATAGATTGCTTGTTCATGCATAAGGGTGAAATGGTAGTGTAGTTTTGAGTTGAGTGGAAAGCTAAGTGAGTAACCAGTTTATGATTGTTTTAGTTGTTCTAGGTTTTACCGATTGCACTCTGCTTCAAACCGGTGTCACTGTTTGCTAGTCATTTAGAGTAATTGCTGTTGAACCGGTTTAGGACTGTATTTTGTCTGTACTTTCACCCCCCACTCTCAGTACCGGTTTGGTACTATTCGTTCATCATTGAGTTATCAGTTCAATGAGAAACAAGGGTATGTAAGAAAAAGTAGGGTTAGGTAGGAGAAATAATATAATATTCCACAAGAGGTGGATGGCCCAACGAATGTGGAGTGTAACAGCAAGATAAGACCACAAAAGGTGGAATTTCTCTTGCAAGCTACATCCCTATGTGCACACTTCCCTAAGTGTCTCATATCCAAACTACGATGAGATGCATTATCCTTAGTTAACTTAAGTAAAGTGTAATAATATCCATGATGAATAATTATTTACACCAAAAAGAATAACCAAGAAAAAATCCTTCATCTCATCTAGCATCAAACTTTCCAATATCTTCATTTCTTTTGATATAACATCTACTTCTAAAAATTCTAAAATATTTAATAGTAGGGGCAATGACCAAACCATAACTCATAAGGAGTCCTACCAGTATCACCTTTGAAATTTATCTGGTTAAGAGTGTATACTACAGTACTCACATCGTCTCTCCAATACACATTTGAAACATTTTCTTCAATCATCATGGTTCTAGGAGCTTCTTGAACTTTTCTATTCTTTCTCTACAACACCATTCTGTTGTGGTGTCCTAGGAGCAGATAACTGTCTCTTAACTCCATGCTCTTCACAATATGCATTAAACTCACTGGAAGTGAATTCTCCACCTCTGTTAGATCTCAGACACTTTAGCTTCAATCCAGTCACAGTTTCAACCATAACTTTGAAAATCTTGAACTTATCCAATGCTTTAGACTTCTCCCTTAAGAAGGTAACCCATATCATTCTTGAATAATCATGAATCAACAACATTAAATATTTGTAACCTTGCAAGCTTCTTACTCTAGAAGGACCACACAGATCAACATGTACAAGATCCAAAAATCCATTAGAATTATATTGTTTTCTCTTATAAGTAACTCTTGTCTGCTTCCCTAATTAACATTCCTTACATACCGGATTAGAAGGCTTCATTAACTTTGGTAGATCTCTCACTACTTGAGTAGAAAGTATCTTAACCATGCAATCAAAATTTACATGACACATTCTTCTATGCCATAACCAACTTTCATCAATCTGAGAAATCAAATAACTTTTAGGTACCACCAACATTCAAGTGAAAGATATTACCTTTAGTCTTTGTACCTGATGCAATCTCAGTGTGTGGGGGAAAAAGCGAGACTAGGTTAACATGCCCTAATCCTACCTCTTATCACACATTACGGAATACGAAAGAGCCTAGAGGTATCGCACAATTGGCTACTTCTTTTTGTGAAAGAGAGAGCCACGGGCTACCTATTAGGGTTTCTATTCCTTTGTTGTAATTGAAAGGTAAAATTATGCAAGTCCAATTCCAAACCCTAGAATGTAAGTATGAACTAATAACAAGATTGCAGAATTGAACTTAAACAATGGAAAGCTGTAAATACCAAGATAAAACAAAAATGCAAATGCGTACCCAGAGTCAAAATCTGAGTGGAAATGTTCGGGACGGGGCGCGGGCACCACTGTCCTGATTCTGCACCTGAAACTGCTGTTTTGCACTCTGGAAAACTGTCTGAAATGCTGTCTGTCAGGAGGACCAGGGCGCCCAGCGCCTCTATCCCAGGGACCAGGGCGCCCAGTGCCCCTGTCCTGATAGGAACAGGGCGCCCCACATCCCTGTCCTGGTATTCTGCTCTGCAATTTGGTGTGGAGTGCTGTCTCGACCTGCATTTCCCGGATCTGTAACCTGCGGCGTCGTCCGAGTCCCGAAACCTGCACTTATATCTGAAAAGGTGTTTGGGTGGCTATATAGGGTTTTGCCTTAGTCAAACCCTTGCTTCGGTGATTTCCACCTCCACGAATAGCCAAGTTGTATTGTAAAAGTAATGTGTGTGCAGACCTTGTGTGTGTGCAAGATCTAAAATGCAAGTAAGCAAACTAGAGCAACCCAGAAAGTAAACCCTAATTGCTTGTAAATGATAATGTAAATGCTCTAAATCAAGATACAAAGTGATCTAAAGCATGAATAAATGAGATATTGAAGCTTATGCAAAGACATGAAAACAACATGAAATCATACCCAACCCTCAAGGGAGGGGTACAAGCCAATCTTCAGTCGGTAATCTCCTATTGTTCTTCAATGTCTTCCAAGCCTTAAATGGATGAATGGAATTGATAAATGCTTGATAGAGGGATGTTGTAAGTTGTTGAAGTCTTCAAAGATCTGCTCTTTCGCTGCATATGAGGTTCCTAAAAACAAAATTCCCATCCCTTCAAATGAAGAAAGAGAGCTCTTATGTATGAAACCCTAGGTCGCAATTTCATCTTTTGGCCGACCTAGAGATTGAATATCCCGCCAATTTCTTGGGGTTAAGCTTTATTTTATGATTGGATCGCACTCCTAAAATTTCGGGAAAAATGTCCGGGACCGTGTGCACTCCGGGCGCCATGGTCCCAACAACTTTTCACCAAATTTTCAGGGCTGTCAGATATGATGATTTTAGAGAGAATCCCGAAGTTACAGGTGATTTTGAGATGTTTTGACCCCCGAAATCAAGCCCCCAAGTTCAAAATAGGACTTAATTAGGGTTTTCGATTAGATGATGCATTGGAGGAATCACATGAAAAGGGGCACACTTTAATGAAAGGGCCCGACTTTATGATGTGAAGGATGATGAAATAGGACCTTAGACCTAATTAATTTGATTAATTAAGTGCTAAAGGGGAAATACAATGCAAAATGCAAACCGCGCCAAGGCGGGTGCTAAACTAGGTGTGAAATTGTACTGCCTTAGCAAGTGCGTACAATTTACGATGCTACATTTAGCCCCCACTTTAGCGGTCATATGAGTACTACGTGCATATGCAAGCTAAAGTACAGAAAGTAAACATCATTTGAAAAAGGATATATCCATAAGTTGTCAGACGAAGCCCCCAGCAGTATCTACAGTACACAGTTAGGAACCGTACCCTACAAAACACACGTTAGATCACAAAATCACCTAATGCTTACTAAGGAAATTGATGAAATTTGCGAGTAGCTATATGCCCCCCCCTGTTTTGACTTGCTTATTAGGGAGGTGAAACAGGGTAGCATGTTTACTTACGACAAATTGTGTAAGAGAGTATTGATGAGGGGTGTTCACTAAAAAGGCTTCATCAGAGCACTTTTTGGAACATCCCGAGAGTAGGGGAATGAAAATACGATTCCTACGCAACAAACGGTTCGAAAATCGTATCTTCCAAACTCAAGTTATGATGAAATGAGTGATAGAGGAAAATTAGGGTTTTGAAAGTAAATGTAAAAGAATGAAAGTATATACCTTTGAAAGTGTCATTTGCATTTGTCACTTTGTTGATTCTGAGTACTGTTCATTGCAGTGGAGCCCACATAGCCATCATCATGCCTTCACGACAACCGGAGCGTCCCACGACGATTGAGATCATGCGACAGGCCGTGATCGACGACGAGCCACTGGACGAGGTGAGTTGACTGAACTTTGACTTTTGATTTTCTGCATTTGACTTTCTGTGATCGTTTGCGGGCCTTGGAACCCGCCCGTGGGTCCCACATAGGGCACCCTGGTCCCTGTGGGGTGCTATGGTCCCCTCAGGGCGCCATGGTCCCTGACAGGGCGCCATGGTCCCAATCAGGACTTGGCGAGAGATGCGAGGGTTAGCATACGATGTTCGACAGTTTGCATGAATGATTTTTGATGATTGAGTACTGATTATAGTTATTTTTTTGTGATGCAGGGTCTCCCGTACATGAGAGAGCACATGGCGGGGCAGATTCTTCGCAGTTTGTGAGATCAGATTCCCCGACTTACTCAGGTAGAGAGAGACACATTGTCGATAGTAGGTTTGTGGTCTATGATTCTTATGCCGGCCATCCGATTTCATCCCGCGATGCTGATGGTACTCATGGAGCGATGGGATCCTGACACATGCATGTTCCAGCTTCTAGTAGGGGAGATGACGGTGACACTTGAGGATGTGTACCACATTCTTCGCCTACCGATCAGAGGAGCTACCGTGACATATGAGACCGATCGGTCAGTAGAGGATCATCAGAGGGAGCAGGTATATTGCATAGGGAGAGTCATGCTGAGTGAGACGAGAGGTCGTATCATGGTCAGCTGGCTCTTACATCCTACAGGAGAGTTGCCCCTCATGAGACGTCTTATGATAGCCATCATTGCACTAGCTGTTTGCCCTAACGGGTGAGGTACACACATGCATGGGGGTCTCACATGGTGCATCAAAGCTATGGAGAGACACAGGAGAGTATATGCCTAGGGTCGGAGTATGCTTGCACATCTCTATCACGGCCTCGAGGAGTATGTTTTTGGACAGGGTTGCAGCTTGATGACATGCACACTTCTGTAGGTGTGGATATTTGAGCACTTTACATGCACCAGGCCTGTCGGCTATTCGATGAGTACGGCTAGTGAGTGACCTAGGGTATTTGCTTATCCACTTACCAGCGAGTGGAGATTTGGAGATCTATTGTATTGGAGAATGATAGTTGACAAATTGACAGCTGAGGTGACCGTGTGGAGACCATATCTGCGGATGCACAGATGGGATGGGATGGAGAGACAGTTAGCATGCCTACAGAGGAACCGCCTACTGAGAGGACGATATCCCCACATCATAGTCGCATTCTACTTTGACCAAGTACGGAGGCAGTTTGGGCTAGAGCAGTGTGTTCCAGCCGATGTGCCCATCTACACTCGACACTCCCGAGTCCTTCCCAGACCCAGAGCAGTAGCGAGACCGATGATAGATGATATCGAGATCACAGATATAGAGGGGTCTGACCAGGATGTGGTCACTGATTATGCTGCAGATCCCGGGGCACAGCGCAGGTATCTCTCATGGTTTATGAGATCATACCCAGGGCCTATCTTTCCACCAGATCATCCGACAGGCCATCCAGGCCCATGGAGACATGGAGACCGAGATGAGGATCAGGGATCCAAGTCGGAGGAGGGAGAGGGTCATGAGGAGGCAGGAGATCCTGATCCACCCATAGAGGATCAGCCTAGTGCCGAGGACGAGGAGGATGATGACACAGATATAGATGAGGAGAATGAGGATGCCGATGAGGATGGGGATGACGAGGAGGAGGAGGATAGAGATGATGAGGAGGGGTCAGATGCTGCTCCCCACCATTCAGGAGATGATACCATAGCCCTGGATCCTCCTCTTATTCCCCAAAAGGGGGAACATGAGGCGATACGGAGACCTGTTTCTAGTACGGGCCAGCCTACACCCATTATGCACAGATTGTTCGAGCGTGGGGAGCCTAGTAGTTCCCAGTCACAGATGCTACCATATCACGATCCCTACTGGCGTGAGGGAGATCCAGGTATAGTAGGTTTATATTGATTGATTGATGTTTTGATGATATAAAATGGTACTAACACAAAATCTGTTCCATTGCTATAGCTAATGTACAGGAGTGGCGCTCCTTGATCCAGCAAGCAGTGACAGATATCTCCACGACAGCGCAGATCCCTAGTTCCTCACAGGTTGCTTATAGACCTCAAGGGAACACGGGTCGGCATGATGATTTGTTTTCCCCATTTCGAGTACAGGTAGAGATATGGAGGGAGAGAGAGCGAGCTCTATCAGAGGATCTTTAGCGAGCACAACGTGATCTAGCAGTAGCTCAGGCCGAGGCTACCTCGTATCACGCTATCCTTATGGATAGGGATCGTAGGAGTTCCTCTCGGAGCCATTCACAATCTATATCATGGTATACCCCTATGGGTCCACCTGCACGACCGGATCAGGAGGGAGCATCTAGTCATCACTCTCCGGCCACCAGCCCTAGGGATAGAAGATGATCTTATGATGTAGGGTAGGTCACATTTTGGATGTGTAGTGACCTACCTTTTTATACTGATCCACACACACACACACACACACACACACACACACACACACACACACACACACACACACACACACATATAAATATATACATGCTTCTTTGTTTCAAACGTGTTATCTTTAATGCCTAAACAATGTGTATTGTGATTAAAGTTAATACATTTGGTAAATGCACATGTATGTTCCGAATTTAATTTCCATGTGATTGATTTCTCAATGCTCCATGATTAAATTGATACATGTGTGACTTAATTAAAATATTTGATCAAGTACTATATTGATGATAAGGAAGAAAGTATGTATTAAGCCTACGAATCATATAACCAATGTGATTTAGTTTGAATTTAAACACAACATGACATGATTGAACTTAACACATAAAAACATTGTATAATATGTCAACATAATGAAAATGTAAATCTTTTGTAATTTACATAAATGAATTCAAGACAAACCATAAAGTAAAGACACATGCTTGTCAGGAACGAAGCAAAAACATCATTTAATTCTATTTGCTCTAACCAAAGATATGTTAACATATTATCCAATTTTGAAGAAGTGAGAAAAGAAATAGATAAATGATAAGGAATGAGTCATTAAGCATAGTATCTACGCAAGTGCATAGCATTTATAGGGTCTTTAAGAGGCGTACTGTCTACATCCGCTATTTTGTAAGCACCTGATCCATAATCTTCAATAATGATATATGGTCCAAGCCAATTAGGACTAAATTTTCCCTTTTCTTCAGGTAAGGCATTCACATTGCGCTGATTCTCATAGAGCACTAAGTCACCCACTGAGAAGGAACGTTGAATATAGCTTCGTTGTAGAGTTTTGTGATACGCTTGAATATGCTCAAGAGCATTTATACGCCGTTCATCAAGCATCTCAAGCTGTTGAAGTCTTTGTTCTCTATAAGAGTCATCATCTATTATACCTTTGAGAGAAACTCTAAGTGATGGAATCTCTAATTCTAAAGGCATAATAGCATCAGCACCATAAACAAGATTATAAGGAGTAGTTCCCGTGGCAATTCGTACACTCGTTCGGTAGGCCCAAAGAGCATAGATTAGCTGAGCACTCCAATCCTTACCATGCTTGTTCACGGTTTTGCGAAGAATTTGTTCGATTATTTTATTGGATGATTCGGCTTGACCATTTGATTGAGGATAGTATGGTGTAGAAAATTGATGTTTAATATGATATTTCTCGAGGAATTGCTTCACGTCTTTATTCTTAAATGATGTCCCATTATCAGAGATTATAGTGGAAGGTATCCCAAATCGAGAAATAATGTTTTCTAGAAGAAATCGACAAATCACTTCGGCTGTAGTGGAGCGAAGAGGAACAGCTTCTACCCACTTTGTAAAGTAATCTGTTGCGGTTATAATGAAAATATGTCCTTGAGATGAAGAAGGAGAGATTTTACCGATGAGATCCAACCCCCATGCAGAGAAAGGCCAAGAAGCTACCTGAGAACGGAGTTCTTGGGCAGGAGCATGAATCAAATTATTGTGTTGTTGACATTGATGACATTTCTTAACAAATGAAAAAGAATCCTGCTGCATAGTTTGCCAATAATATCCCATACGAAGTAATCTTTGAACCAAGGATTTACCTCCAAAATGCCCCCCACAGGCACCTGAATGCGCCTCTTCAAGAGCAATAGGGATTTCTGATTTGTTAAGACAACGAAGGAGAAGACCGTTATAACCCCTTCGGTAAAGAACATTAGAAAGAATGATATACCTAGCGGACAACTTGCGAACTCTAGCCCTGGTGTTCCTATTGGCGGAATCAGGAAAGGTACCATCAGTCAAGTATCTTACGATATGTGAGTACCATTCATCTGAGTCTATGAAGTCGCAACATGTCACCAGGCTGGAATCATCTACAATAGCTGGAGAAGTAAGGTTGTGAATAACAAATTTAAGATCAACCACAGGGTCCTCTAAAGATACAAGAGAAGCCACACATGCCATTGCATCCGCATGTCAATTATCTTTTCAAGGAACAGGTTCTATGGTGTAAGAATTAAATTTTTGTAACAAAGAGATAGCAAGGTCTTTATATTGTGATAAGTTGTCTTGTTTTGCTTGATACAGTCCTGTTACTTGTCTTATAATCAGTTGAGAATCTCCAAAAATATGTATGTGTTTTATATTCAGAGCTAAGGCTGCCTTTATTCCTGCTATAAGAGCCTCATACTCAGCAATGTTATTGGTACATAGGAAATTGAGACGATAAGATAAGGGAATAGACTTCTTTGTAGGAGAAATCAGAACAACACCTGCCCCCGATCCCGTACGACACTTAGAGCCATCAAAATACAACTCCCAAGTTTCATCTTTCTCTGTACAAAGAATAAAATCGTCAGGAAAAGACTCAGGGTTAGGGAAGGAGAAAGGTGAAGGGGCCTCAGCTAGGTGATCGGTCAACGCTTGCCCTTTAATTTCTCTTTGTGAAACAAATTTAAGGTCAAATTCAGTTAACATCATAACCCACTTAGCTAGGCGTCCTGATAAATCAGTTTTAGAGAAAAGATGCTTCAAAGGATCAAACTTTACCATGACATGGACTTCTGAGTTTAAGAGATAATGTCTCAATTTCTGAGTCGCAAACACCAAGACCAAGCATTGTCTTTCTATCATAGAATATCGGGTCTCATAATCGAGTAAGGTACGACTTGTATAATAAACCGGACACTCCTTACCATCTTTATCATGTTGTGCCAATAATGCTGCAAGAGCATGAGAAGACGCAGCCGTATAAAGAAGGAAGGGTTTAGAAGATTCAGCCGGTCGGAGGATAGGAGGATTAGCCAGATACATTTTTAAATCTTCAAATGCTTGCTGACAATCTTCATTCCATTGAAAAGTGATATTCTTTTTGAGAAGTTGAGTGAAAGGAAAAGTACGATCCGCAAGTTGAGATACAAACCTACTAATAGCTTGAATCTTTCCTTGTAAGCTTTTGAGTTGAGACACATTTCTAGGAGGTGGCATGTTGACAATAGCATCTATTTTCTTAGTATCCACCTCAATCCCACGATGCAAAACTATGAATCCTAATAGTTTTCCACTATCCACACCAAAAACACATTTTCGGGGATTCAAGCGCATGTGATATTTACGAATCCTTTCAAAGATTTGACGAAGGATCTTAATATGATCTATGCAAAGAATGGATTTGGCTAAAACATCATCAACATAGTCTTCTAAAATCTTATGCATGTAATCATGAAAGATAAGGGTCATTGCTCGTTGATAAGTTGCACCAGCGTTTTTAAGTCCAAAAGGCATCATTATCCAACAAAACGTACCCCAAGGAGTGGTGAAAGCAGTTTTGAATTGATCTTGAGGGTTAATGAAAATTTGATTGTATCTTGAAAAATGATCCATGAAGGATAACAAGGCATGTCCTACCGTAGAATCAACTATCATGTCAATGTTTGGAAGAGGGAAATCATCTTTTAAAGAAGCCTTATTTAAATCTCGGAAATCGGTACACATTCTTATTTTATTATCTGGTTTAGCCACAACGAAAATATTTGAAATCCATGGGGAATAATCAATAGGGCGGATAAATCCAGCCTCTAATAACTTTTCAATCTCAGCCTTAACAAGCAGAGCCACCTTAGGATTCATTTTTCGAATCTTTTGTTTCACGGGCTTAGCATCAGGGACTAAGACAATATTATGAGTAACAATCTTAGGATCTATACCAGGCATGTCAGAGTATGTCCAAGCAAAGATCTCGGGGAATTCATGCAATAAATCTTCATATTGTTTCTGTTCCTCTTCATCCAAACATTTTCCAATTTTAATAACTTTTTCTTCATTGCAAGGATCCATCTTAACATTAGTGGTGTCACTTATGAGAAGATTACTTTGTTGAGGAGTATCCTTTAACTGAGGGAATTCTTTCACAATCTCATCATTATCGATCTCTTTTCCAAAATAGGCTTCAGTGTTCAAACAGTAAGGGAGTCCCCTATTGTGATGATAACGAGGAAGAGTATCATATGCTCCTAAAAATTCAGCTAAAGCATCATCGGTAGGAAAAACATCAAAAGCACAAGCACACGAAGGATCCTCATCAATGTACTCGGGGTGTTGCATTGATAGAGATGTAGAAATAGTATTAACACTAATACATGGTCTCTTAGAAGCTTTAGTACGCTTGCAGGGATTATAGCCAAGTCCAAAGGCATAATTGTGAAGATTATTCTCTAGAGGAACTTTCATCCCTTGTTCGTGAGCGCCACAACCATTTCCATGATACCCATGCTTAGCAAAAATGTGAAAACCATGACCATAATGATCAACCATTTCAGAAAGAGAAGGTGGTTTTTCATAAGACAAAGAATCAAACTCTTCAGAATTAGAGGTGTGATGAGAAGAAGTTTGAGAAGCAACCACAAAATTATTGCTCATAGGCTCAGGTAATGTTGATTGATTTTTAGCTTCTTCCTTCTTTTCAACTTTAAGCTCTCTAGAAGGAACCTTATATTCACCTACAAAGGTGGGATTAAAATCAAGGGATCCCCAATCGTCGTCTGCGAGAACCTTCTCAGGATCAAAATCCTTCTTATGTGTAGTTTCAAGTCGAGAAGAGTCTTCTTCAGGAACTCCAGACTCATCCAAAGAATTTTGATCATCAGAGAGTGAGGATTCATCGATAGGTATCTTGTTTAAAGAGTCATCACTAGATGAGGAAGGCTTAGAAGAACCTCCTTTGGAAGTAGATGTTTGTAAACAAGCTTGGAAATTAGTATCACCTATCAAGGTATATGTCTTATTGTTATAGATAAATTTAACTTGTCTGTGCAATGTAGAGGGGACAGCTTGCATACTGTGAATCCAAGGTCTCCCTAATAACAAGTTGTATGTTAGATTTCCCGACATAACATGGATAGGAGTAGGCAAAGTAACAGGCCCCACTGTGATGGGTAAGGTGATAGTACCTAATGAAGTTTTAGCCACATTATCAAAGCCTCGAATAGGATGAGAGTCCAGCTCAATTAGGGATGTATCCACATTCATCTTATGCAAAAGATTAATGCTACACACATTAAGACCAGAGCCATTATATACTAGTGTTCGTCTTATAGCAGTGTCTTTCATGATAACCACAATCATCAAGGGATCATATTGATGTTGAATTTCACTAGTAGGCAACTCATCTTGGGTAAACACAATTTGAGCTTTAGGATTCATCACAGAGTTAACCAAAGATGCTATATTACTAGATGTATTCGATGGAGGAACATTCAAATCTTTCAAGGCATCTTGTAACATTCCATGATGAGCAGAAGAAGTTTGAATCAAATCCCAAAGGGATATCTTAGCAGGGGTAACTTTAAGTTGTTCTATGAGATCATATTCCTTACTAAGAACTTGTGAAATACGTGGAGCTTGTGAAAGAATTGGTTGAGGATTCGGAAGAGAAACTGGAATAACAGGAGGAGGACTAGGCTGCCTATTATTTCTGGTATGATAAGTATGGGCAACCGCATGATAACTCTCTCTAGTTATTTGCTTGGCATAACTATAAGGACTTATAGGTTTTCTTCCTTGCACAATGATGATTGGTTTATTCGGAGTACAAAAGGAATCATGATCATACCCTCCCTGGATAGTAAGGAGAGGTGATTTAGGAACTTGAAAGGTGGGAGAAGGATAAGCACCTTGGACTTCAAAGAGAGGCTTTTTATGCTCATTCAAGTTTATCATGTTAACCAATTTAGAAGTCTTGTTCTTGTTTAAAGATTTCGATAAAGCCACAAAGTCATCAAGAGCATCATCCAACAAAGCATGATCATATCTATTAAAAGGTTTATCTTTTAATTCAAAAGGAGACATCTCCTCATAGAGGGGATTATTGAAAACAACCATGTTACTAGATTCAGTGGAAGAGTGGATAGGAATGTACCCTTGAGAGGACTCATTCAACTTATCCTTCTCATCACAATGAAATGGCATAGTAACAAGATTTATGAGTTTTTGGTAAAATGAAGATTTGGCATCTTTAGGGTTCAAAAACTCATCTAAAGCTTCATCTAATTCATCTTGGCTATACTCATAATAATCATCATAAGCATGAACATTTTGCAAATAAAAGTCTGACATTTTGAAATAAAAGTTGCATGAAATTTAAACACACAATGCAAAGAAACACACTCTTCTCTTTTTTTTTAATGAAAATGAAATGAAAACACACTAAATCTAGATCTAGATCTAATAAATGCAATGCAAGAAGAAGCAATGATAGTTTCACGTCGGGTTCACCAAAATGTGTGGGGGAAAAAGCGAGACTAGGTTAACATGCCCTAATCCTACCTCTTATCATACATTACGGAATACGAAAGAGCCTAGAGGTATCACACAATTGGCTACTTCTTTTTGTGAAAGAGAGAGCCACGGGCTACCTATTAGGGTTTCTATTCCTTTGTCGTAATTGAAAGGTAAAATTATGCAAGTCCAATTCCGAACCCTAGAATGTAAGTATGAACTAATAACAAGATTGCAGAATTGAACTTAAACAATGGAAAGCTGTAAATACCAAGATAAAACAAAAATGCAAATGCGTACCCGGAGTCAAAATCTGAGTGGAAATGTTCAGGACGGGGGCACGGGCGCCACTGTCCTGATTCTGCACCTGAAACTGCTGTTTTGCACTCTGGAAAACTGTCTGAAATTCTGTCTGTCAGAAGGACCAGGGCGCCCAGCACCTCTGTCCCAGGGACCAGGGTGTCCAGTGCCCCACGCCCCTGTCTTGGTATTCTACTCTGCAATTTGGTGTGGAGTGCTGTCTCGACCTGCTTTTCTCGGATCTGTAACCTGCGGCGTCATCTGAGTCCCGAAACCTGCACTTATATCTGAAAAGGGTGTTTGGGCAGCTATATAGGGTTTTGCCTTAGTCAAACCCCCGCTTCGGTGATTTCCACCTCCACGAATAGCCAAGTTGTATTGTAAAAGTAATGTGTGTGCAGACCTTGTGTGTGTGCAAGATCTAAAATGCAAGTAAGCAAACTAGAGCAACCTAGAAAGTAAACCCTAATTGCTTGTAAATGATAATGTAAATGCTCTAAATCAAGATGCAAAGTGATCTAAAGCATGAATAAATGAGATATTGAAGCTTATGCAAAGACATGAAAACAACATGAAATCATACCCAACCCTCAAGGGAGGGGTACAAGCCAATCTTCAGTCGGTAATCTCCTATTGTTCTTCAATGTCTTCCAAGCCCTAAATGGATGAATGGAATTGATAAATGCTTGATAGAGGGATGTTGTAAGTTGTTGAAGTCTTCAAAGATCTGCTCTTTCGCTGCATATGAGGTTCCTGAAAACAAAATTCCCATCCCTTCAAATGAAGAAAGAGAGCTCTTATGTATGAAACCCTAGGTCGCAATTTCGTCTTTTGGCTGACCTAGAGATTGAATATCCCGCCAATTTCTTGGGGTTAAGCTTTATTTTATGATTGGATCGCGCTCCTAAAATTTTGGGAAAAATGTCCGGGACCGTGTGCACTCCGGGCGCCATGGTCCTGGCAACTTTTCACCAAATTTTCAGGGCCGTCAGATATGATGATTTTAGAGAGAATCCCGAAGTTACAGGTGATTTTGAGATGTTTTGACCCCCAAAATCAAGTCCCCAAGTTCAAAATAGGACTTAATTAGGGTTTTCGATTAGATGATGCATTGGAGGAATCACATGAAAAGGGGCACACTTTAATGAAAGGGCCCGACTTTATGATGTGAAGGATGATGAAATAGGACCTTAGACCTAATTAATTTGATTAATTAAGTGCTAAAGGGGAAATGCAATGCAAAATGCAAACCGCGCCAAGGCGGGTGCTAAACTAGGTGTGAAATTGTACTGCCTTAGCAAGTGCGTACAATTTACGACGCTACACTCAGTTCCAGAGCTACTTAAAATCTCACATTTGCTATTCTTGAATTGCAAGTTATATCCCTTATCAACCATCTGACCAACACTCAAAAGGTTATGCTTTAAACCTTCAACATACAACAAATCATTAGTATTGTGTTTACCATCAAGAGAAATAGAACCTCTACCACGGATTACACAAGCTTTGTTACCACCAAATCTTACTATACCATCGTACTTTTTCGAATTTACAAATTTACCTTTATCACCTGTCATATGATGAGAGCAATCACTCTCAATTACCCATTCATCTTTCTCCTCAACTTTAGCAGTCAAAACTTTCTCCTCATTAATGCAACTTGTAGAATATGTAGTTACATGATCGTCTTCCTTGATAGCAATGAACACAAATTCATCTCCTGAATTTCCTTTATTCGACTCATCATTTGTCACACCTTCATCAACAACATAATAACACTTATATGATATTTAGGCTTATATAGCTTAAATGGCTTCTTAGGATTTCTCTCTCTTTCCGGACATCTTGATGCAAAATGTCCCATCTTATTACATGAAAAAGATTTAAGAGGTAACTTTCCTTCATACTTACTGGCACCTTTAGGCAATCTTCTAGCAATAAGTGCTTCAAGCTCCTCAAGCTCCCTTTCTTCATCTTCCATCTCTTTCAGGGAAAAAGCATGAAGTTGTGTCACACTTGGGGCTAACGGGGGTAGTCCGGCCCGGCTAAGTTTAGTCAGATTGAGTCCGACCAGACTCAATTCGGTCGGACTACCACCCAAACACGTGGCACCCTATGTCGCTGGCGTGGTGCCTAAATGGCACCAAGAGTTCGACCGAACTCAATTTGGTTAGACTCTTGGCTACATTATACTACTTTTTGTGAGTGTTGAGCTTAGAATTTAAAAAAAAAAATTAAAATAGTTCAGCCGAACTGATTCTGACCGGACTCAGTTCGACTGGAATCACCTATGTGGTAGCCAAATCACCTATTTTGTCTGTATTTCTGAAAATTTTCACTTCTGCTCAATTTTTCTTCAGGAAGAAAATTATTTTACAAAAATAAAAAAATATCCTTTTGTAGAGCTCGAAGTCACGAATCTAGACATAATTTTTTTAGTATTTTGATTCATTTTAATATTTTTTTATTAATCAAACATTGCAAGTAGGTTTTTTAAGTTAAACAAGAAGCTGATTAGAAATTAAAAAAAAATATTAAATGCTATTCAAAACTTTTTAAAAATATATTTTTCACTAGATGAGAGAATCTTCTTCAAAAGGGTATAATTTTTTTTTGATAATAAAAAATTTAGTAGACAAAAGGTGACATCGAATGAAAACTACCAAATTTAGCTATGTTGGACTTTAAAATACTATTACGAGAAAAATATAAATCATTTTTTTGTTTGTTTTAACACTGCATATATATGTCCTCTATTTGGAAAATTAAAATTAGAAAAAATAAGTTCATTTTCATTTTGTTTAGTGACGCCGACTAGAACCCCTGATTTTCAATATTTTTTAGCAATAAAAAATCTGTCTTTGAATATATAAAATAAATGACAAATTTTTAGTTTTTTTTTAAAAAATAACAGACATAAATTTCATTATTATTTATATATTTGAGCAGTTTACTTCATTTTGAAATTCAATTTAGAAATGTCACTTTTATGCGGTGAAAGTTAAACAGTTTTAGTTGTGTTGGCCACTTCCTTTATAAAAGTGTGACACAACATTGTACTTTTACCCTTCATCTCTTTCTCACATCTGGATACTCTTGTAGAACTTTCTTCCAAATCATATCTCTGCTTCTCGGAAACAATAGCTTTGAATGCATATTCAGTCTTAGGAAGAGTCTCCAAAATCACTCAGTTCAAAAGCAACAAGTTTACCAATCAACATGTCTCTTGTCACATTTGTCATAGTCTGGATCTCATAAATAGCAGCAACGTTATGTTTGTAAGGAGGAGGCTAGGATCTCAACACTTTAGCAACAATCTCAGATTCTTCTAATACTCCATCGACATATCTGATTCCACACACAAGCTCATTCACTTTCTGCATAAAAGAGGTAATATTCTCATCTTCGCTCATCTTCAAGTTCTCATATTTACCCTTGAAACTCTGCAACTTAGCAATCTTCACATGACAATCACCTTCATGCAAGGTCTCTAATTTTATCCATATCTCATGAGCAGTCTCTAAGTCCATCACATTAGTCATTTTAGAATCTATCAAGGCACTTGGCAATGCTTCCTTATCTCTAATATTGAATTCTGCTTCCGTTATCTCACCCGAAGTAGTAGGACCATTCTGAAGAACATTATATACATTCTTAGTAATCTTCTAGTACTCTTAACCAATGCATCTCAAATGCCATTGCATCCAACTTTTCCAGAGAGTGTAGTTCATTCCATCAAATCTCAGACTATCCTTCTTGAAAGCAAAGGTTGTCATCCCGGATCTCCTCAAGTGGTCAAGCTTCTTCCAGAGGATCTAACTCTAATACCAATTGTTGGCAACAATGCAACAAACTAAGGGGGGGGGGGGGGGGTGAATCAGTTTGCACAAAAAATTGCTGCAACTTAAACCACAAATCAGATTTGATAATTAACAGTTAAAGCATGAAACAACACCACATCAATAACACACATAACACCAAGATTTTTGAAGTTAAAAACTCGGTTAAGGGAAAAACCATGGTGGGAACCTACCCACAATGAGATAATACCCTATTAGGAGTAAATGAAATATTACAATGGGGAATGCACATGCATTCAGGCACACTGCCTAGAGCTCACTGCTAAAATAAGAAACCTAGAAAGGGCTACAACCCTCAGGGAAGGTTCACTGACTTACAAAAGCTTTCAGACAACAATCCGGATTACATGAACTATGAAAATATCATCTCCATATGCTTGGGTACAGTTCCGATTAAGCTCACTATCAAATATTCTGCAACATACTTCTTCGCATAACTTTGCACAACTTCCCTGCTACTAAATGATTGATACAATATTCACACATAGAATGATCAATCTCAATGATTATTATATTCATTTATACAAGTCATCAACCCATATTGAAATATAGGTCGATTAAACCCTCAACACAAATAAGAAAATAATAATTATCACACACTACAACAATACATGTAGACCGAAACAATGTCGGTTAAGACATAGTTTGGACCAAAACAAGCACAACAAATATGAAACACCTCCAAGAATTATGCCTTAATCATTTGCAACACGCTATCACATCAAGAATGTCACATAACATGAAGAACATCACCAAACAAGGAAAATATTCAATAACATGCACAATAATCAATGCAGACCACCAGTATGCATAAAACATGATCTAGAAACATTCACAAACAACATGAATTGCACCACATCAACCGCAACAAATCAGATTACTAGAATCATCATCATCTCTTTATCGGAGCTCAAGAACACCAACATAACTAATTGTCAACCTGAAAGGTTTGCTTGTGGATTTCCAAATCATGAACCAATCGAATTAAGGACATACATCAACATCAATAATACATCCTAGACATCCACAACTAAAGATAAATTACAATTCCGGAGCAATACAAAGTACAAACCAGAATAGTGAATAACACGAACAACTGAATAACATCCTCAATATCAGACCTCATAACTCAATCAAATAAACATGCAAACCTCTGAAACTTATGCTGAATCAAGAGATAAGTATCTCAAAATCCATTAATCTGCATCAGCTCATCTGCAACACACAGGCTAAACCAACTCATCCAACCTAACTGGTGCAAAATTGGAATACACAAAACAATATGTTTTTAATTAAGTGAAAAACAGGTTTTGAAGGGGCCCCGAAACCCTTTACAACAAATTATAAAATAGATAAAACATTGAAAGCCTAGCTAGATAGAACAAAACACAAAAATGAGACGGCTGGTAGAGACAAAAAGCCAACAAGAGCATCAAACGAAATAGAGGGACAACATAGAAACACCTAAGGGACAACCCAAAACAAAGAACAAAAGACCTAAGAATTTTTTTTGAGAAGCTCCACAACTTCTTGCTCCAGTTGGACCATAGAGGTAACAACACTCTTCAGATCCTCTAGCTCCTTGGCTTGCTGAGCTATCTTCCTTGTACTTGCCCGGGTTCTTTTCCCATGTCCAATAGCCCCACCCTCAAGGGTCAGAACCTTATCCTCAGTAATATCTATTGTACATTCTTTTCCTGTTGGATCTGTTCCAATTTGCTAATCATCACCCTAAAGCTATTGACAAAGGCTTTCAAATTTTTTTGGCTTTGTTCTCCAATTTTCTTCAGGGTATTCTCATGGTCGAGAACCCTCTTCTCCAAATCATTGACCCTAGCTTCCAGAACCTTGAATTGAGAGCCATACACTCCAGTGATAGCTTCCGCATCGCTGGTGGCATTTGTTAATTCATTAAGGTAATTAGGCAGGGAAATGAGATTACCTATCCCAACAGCTTCTAAAGTATCCACTTTCCTGGAAGATTCCATCTGTTTGGTCTTCAAGCTATCCAGCTCTGAATAGAACCATTTAATAACCTTGTAAAAATCCATCATCCCATTCTTCACAGTATGAAGCATGGTCATAGGAGAATTGCTGCCGCCTTTGTTCAACTCTAGAAAAACAACAATATTTTCTAGAGTCTCCACATCAACAACAATAGCTTTGTTATTGGGAGGCAGAGTCTCACCTTCCATCGCCATCTTCCCTTCTTTCTCAACATCACAAGTCCGTTTATTAGGGTCTCGAGGAGTAGAGTGGATCTTAGAGGTACCATCTTCCTTCTCTGGGCTGATATCAGTAATGACAAGACTCCACTTGGTTTTCTTCTTGGGTGAAGGGGTAGCATATTCACTTTTAGCTTCCATCCCCTCATCATCCTCATCATCTTCTTCAAACCAATTGTCCTCCTCCTGCACCCTACTCCTATTTGTTTTAATCCCTTTTCCAGCTATCTTTTTGCCCGACCCAGATGCCATATCTTTATCCTTCCCCTTACCAATACCTTTAGCAGAGGTAACCCTGTCGATATCGTCTTCCAACTCTATATCAGACCCCTCATCTTCACTGTCATTTGATTTTTCAGACTCATCTTCCAAGTTCGAAATCTCAGTGATGGAATGCCGCACAAAGGAGGCCTTGACATGGTTGTATAAGAGAAACATTAACCCTTCATGCATGGGAGGGTTGCTATCTGGGTTAGCCCTAAAATCCTTTATGCTAGTATTTAAGGAGCTCAACAGGTAGAAGGGAATAAACACCAAATCTTTATAGCGGAAGTGATTCAAGAGCACAAAATGATATCCATAAACAAGAGAATATCTACCATCAAGAGTGACATATTGCATCACAACAAAAAGAACCCATCTCCATACCTTTTTAATCACCTTCGACGAGTAGTAGGTCTTGCTGGATTTCACCAATTTGGCTTTCTCAGATTCTTCCTTCAAGAATTGTTTGATAGATGCCTCAGTGAGATTTTTGACCCTGTAGAATTTTCTACCTTCCATTGGCAACCTAGTGACTTCAACAATCATCCCTTCATCAATTTCCACCTTTCTTCTGCCTATGGTTATTTTGCCCTCCTTCCAATTCTTCTTGAATAATCTGGTAATGGTAGGGTTTTTACTTAGGATTCGCTCCATATACCTTGTCATCTTAGTAGTCTCCAAAATAGCCCACTCTTTCGGCTTCTTCTTCCATTCATCACAGGAAAGCGGCTCAATCCTTTTCCTATTTCCTCCCATAGCGTCAACGACATAATTTATTCCTCGCTTCACAATGAAGAACAGGGCAAAATGGAGACCAAAGTGCATAGCAAGGAAACCCTCGAAACAGAAATGGGCACCCAAAAAGCGTGCAAAGTTCTGTCCGCACTAAATGCCAGCTCAACCTTCGAGCGTCACTCTTTCCAACTCATTATGACAAATTTCATTGATAGGTACGTTGCAATCATAACTTATCACTCCCTCTTTTCCATGCACTCTATCATAAATGAGGATGTCTCGGGCCTCATGAGGAAGATCCATCTCACCTCTCCAGCTAATCATTTGTTCAACATGGATAGTCATGTTGGCAACCCAATCAACCACAGTATTGGTCTCTCTATAACTGTGAGAGATAACACACTACTCGAAGGACTTAATTATATCCTTGGCCTGAGATATAATGTTTTTAATGGTCCATGATGGAGAGGATAGACCCTTCAGGAATTTAACAATATTATTAGAATCTCCCTCAAGCCAAACTAAGTTATTAAATCCCAAAGATTTAGCAAGGGTAAGGGCTTGATAAGCTACCATGGCTTTGGCTAAGTGGTTGGTTTGGAATCCCATGGGGAGCGCCACCACTGCAATACAATAGCCTACTTCATTTCTTATCACTCGCCCACACCCAGCCGTACACAAAAGAATATGTTAACATCGATGACAACACATTATTCCAACAAACTTCTCAGCAACATCCAACAGTTATGAATTGGGAGTCCTTGTCTTTGAATCAATCTTCACAGTTTCCTCAACTTCTGCATAATGATTTGGTGTAATCATTATAGTATTATTTTTATTTGGATTTTGTGTTTCATAGGTTTCATGGATTAGTTTGATTCCTAGAGGAGGTGGGTTTATGGTAAAACTCCTTGGATATTTTTTCTTTGATATTTAGAGATGATTGTTGCTATTTGGTAAATTTTCTATATTACTAATTAATATAAATCTATTTTTTTCCATTTTTATATTGATTTCTTAGGTTAGTGAATGGGTAGACAAAATATTTTTTTTATTTAAAAATTGATTTATTGTAGAGAAGAAAAGTGCATATACCACCCTTTTACCCTCTCTTTTATACACTCATTGTGGTCCTATCATAAATATATTGTCTTAAGAATCAATCTATTCTATATTCTACATTTGTACTTCAAATATTCATGAATACTAATCTAGGAATTTGCATATCTTGTGTTTCACGTCTTCAATCACCATGCCACTAGTGAATGAATCTAGCTATCAAGAAAGTTTCATAATTCAATTTATGTATAATAAATCATAAAAGTTGTTCTCAACAACCATAAAAGTTGTTCTCAACAACGACAAGATAAAACCACACATAGACAAAATATCCATGGACTATGATGACCATGCCCTACTTCCAAGTAGCTATAAAGTTGTAGTATAGAGTTGTCACAACTTGATAAATGTATATAGAATATTAGGAGTTTAAATCCAATTATCAAACACACTATTTGACATAATTTGTATTATCAACACCTCTAAATCAACATAGAGCTAAGAAACATTCTAACGCTCTTTTATATTAATTACTCACAACTCATTTTATTTTACTTGTCTTGATATTTCATTGAATAATTAATCAAGCACATGATCTTAATGTAAGTATCGTGATCTTTTGATACTATTGATATGACTGCCTACAACCACATATATATTGTATCTAGATTGCTTTATTTTGATAATGGAATTTCATTTTTAAAAAATATATAAGATCTGAAATTAACTGAAAAGTATGTTTTTTTCAACATATATTACCTGAATATAACCAATAATACAGTGTTAATTTTATATAAAAGCTAAAAATATTACAAAATACAAGTTAAATTAGATATTCATCTTAGAGAAGGCAATTACTTAGTTAACAAGCTCTATCAAAACATGCTTAAATAATAAAAAAGGAAATATGGTAACTAAATTGAGGCGTGTCAAGAGTCAAGAGCAATAAAAGAAAAAGTAGGCAATGAATCTCAGGACACAGTTCATGTGATTTTGAGAGGTGAGCTCGTGTCTTATATTTTTTATAAATTTGTGTATATTTTTATATATAGAAACTGATACAAATATTCGTAAAAAATAAAATTCCAAGAAGTGATACTTGTGACCTTAACCACCAAATAGAAAAAAAAAAAGAAAAAAAAAGGAGAAATTAATGAGATTCAACAACAACAGTAGGAGCATTAGGAGCATTCCTCCATGTGTGGAGGAGCAGTTGAACGGTCTAGCAAGCTATGTTATTCTAGTCAACTCACCTTGTTGCATATGTTGCTATTCGGTTTCACGAGTTAAGAATCTTGTATAAGACTTGTTGGTCTGATTTTGAGCATGCAACAACCTGTATAAGACATGAAAAAAAAATAATGCTTGGATTCGAGAATGAAGCATCTCATATAAGACTTGTTAGTCTAGTTTTTAGAATGAACACCTCGTATAAGACATATAAAAAGGTTGTGTCTAGTTTTAGAAATGAAACATCTTGTATAAGACTTATTGGTTTGGTTTCGAGAATGAACACCTCGTATAAGACATGCAAAATAAAAAAATGGTATAGTACAAAGAGGACATTATGTATGCCCCCCCCCCCTTAAGATGTTAACATAGTCCTATGTTGATGTCTTAATAAAGATAGAAAAAAGGATACACACCTTCAATGCCAAGAAGATATTCTTTTAGGCAAAAATGTTCATAAATCCAAGCTATAGAGGCATTACTCTTACAAGCAAGGAAAAGATAGTTGTAAAAGAGATATCTTGCAACAAGTGTAAAGGGAATCCTTAGGAGGAGGAAGAGGTCTTTGTTCAAAAGATATCTAGACCTCTAAGAGGATATTTTAAACAAAAATAACATCATTGACCAAAAGGAAGGAGAACGATAATTCATACCTTCCTCCCATTGCTAGGAAAAAACAATTCTTGATGAAGGATACACACTTTTAACCCAAAGTGAGTGGTTTTTTAATAGTATACATAAATTTAAAATTGAAGAAGTGGATGTACACAAGGATACACACCTCTTGCTTAAGAGAGAATCCTTGAGCAAACAAGAAACTTCACACAAGGAATAACATCGTATCATAAGAAAACACCACTCAATAAAGGAAAAGTGGATCCTTAGTAGAATATTTTACACATTCACTAAGGAGAGATTGTTCGTAAGAGACGTACCATTTCAAACAAAGAATAGGTCCTCAACAAGGAACATACATGTACTCACATGAAGGATAGTTCTATGCAAGAAAGGACATCATGTTATGAAAAATGCAACTCATAAAAAAGGTGAATCCTCAGAAAGAGGAAAGATATATAAAATTATTCTTTCCTCCCAAGCATAGAGACAAGAATAAATAGACTATTATCTTTCTCACTAAGTATGATTACACTTGAAATTGTACCACCATGAATGACAATGACCCCACAATAGGTAAGCTAACAATGTCACGTAGTGAGGAGCAACATAATAGGAACTTGAGTGTTGTTTGAAATGATCATAAGAAATATGCCATTCATTGTGGCATGTTACTTTTATGATACATAAATCAATATACCGTTGTATTTTAATTTGCAAAGCTTGAAATTCATTAGTAGGAATGGCTATAGATTTGATAATACTTGAAAAAGGTACAATTTTTAAGATGGTGTCTACGTTTCCTTCTTCGTTTAGGCCATAGAAGAGAAATTAAATTTGTGTGAAGAAGGTCAGACAAAACATTATCTTGTTGTAATGCCAAATTAGAATGAGAAGACACAGATTCACTAGATAATGGGGGAGTGGATATTGACAAAGGACGCAGTTGGAAACCTAGCTCTTCACTGGAAAAGTGTGATTTCTCATGACTTTCAAGACTTTGTTGCACACATCCTAAAACATGTCCATTGTATTTGTGTGTAGGATCAGGTATAGGTGTTGAAAAGAAGAGGGTTTGTTCTAAGGTAGAATTGGATTGAATTTTAAAGAGGCCCAATCAACATCCAAACATATGTTAGTATCAAATTCAAGCATCCTAGATTTGCTACAAAAAGGAGGTGTGAAATTTAATGGCCCCCAATCATCCTCTAAGATTTCCTTTTAAGGAACATCTTTAGTAGGAGATGATGTATTTATCCAAATTGGAGAGTGTGTCTATAGAGAGAATATTGTAGGAACTAAAAAAGTATATTGTGCTTCAATTTGTATATTCTTGTTAGCTTCCAAAGTAAACACTTTGTTATTGTATGTGTAAGGCATTGCATGATAATCAAGTTGATAATTCACTGCACCCTTAACAACATTTTTTTGGTTTTGTTGAGGTTGGGAGACATCTTGATGAAGGTGGACACCAACCTTAGGCTTCTCAGCAACATGAATTGTATTGATTTGATCTTGGTTACCCATATCTTCATCCTTGGGAGAGAGAGCATTGAAAACATTACAATGATGAGAAATGGTATCATCGACTTTCTCTAAGGTATATTTATTATTAAGACAAACTTTAGGAAAGGAACAATCCTATATCATTAATGCTTCATCTCTAGGGGGAAGGTCATTGAAATGAAAAGAAGGTATGGTATCACTAGGAAAGGTAGCTACAATATCATCCCCTTGCACCAAATAATCCTTATGGGGGAGGCACATTTTAGGAGAAGGATGGACATCATTCTTCTGAGCTTCATCTTTAGGAAGGAGATCTTTGAAAGAAGTGTTCATATTCTCTTCTTGCACCAATATGCCCTCATTGGTGGGACCAATTTTGGGAGAGGGTAAATCATAGCTATCAATGAAAGGGAAAACTAAATTATCATCATATGCATGAAAGGGAACATCATAAACATCTTTAATGTAACTTGAAATTGAACTAGCAAAATAAGATAAGAACTCCATATGCGCTTATGATCAAACAACAAATTCATATTCCATGTAACCAAAGTAATGTTCACTCAATATATGCAATGAAAATTATGAAAAAATTAGGTCTAAAACATAATTGAACAATTATGCAACCAACAAATCAAATTTAGAATAATAAATAAGGGTTTTTATGAAATTAACCTCTAAATTTATGCAACTCAATTGTAAATATTATCTATGAGTGCAAATTTGAATGTTAAAGTGTATACAAATTAGATCTAAGACAATAGATAAAAAATAAGCATGAAAGAAATCAAGTTTGCCAAAATGTAATGGTTGGAAAAACTAGGGTTTCACTAATAAGGATAATAAGACCACTGATTTTTCCTTGAGGACCACTACTTTGAAAAATGGGTGAGCCTAATAAATCTAGCAACAATCCAAATAGGAAAGGGTTGAAATTTTGATCAAATTCACTAGTTATGTGTTTTCCCCCTCTTTCTAGTTGAAGAGTGGATATGAATTGTGAAATTAGGGTAAAATAAGGAATGATTGAAGTAAGTTGTCAAAAAATATCCCACAGAGCCACAAACTGAGATTGGGGTAACATAAGATATTTAGAACTTGTTCCTAGAAGTTCGGCTTGATTTTTCGAGACCAAGCACAAATTTGCCCTACTCCTTTGAATTTGTTTCATCAAAAGCTAAACCTATTCATCATTGTCGACTCTATCGGAATCCCTGGGTACAACTCTGGAGCATGTTCCCTACACACAGAAAGAAAGGAAATGAGGTTGTGGATAGGGGTTTGTCTTAGGTCAAACCTTAGTTTAGGAATTAACCTTGAATGAAATAATGTAAATATTGAAGTAAATGTTAAGGAGATATACCTCAAATATACAATTTTTGATAGAAGGATTGATGATGTAGTGCTCTTTGAATGTAATCACAAATGTTGAATGCATGGCAAACACATGAACATGAAAAACTTAATCACGAACACATGCTTGCATGAAGATTGATGCAACTTTTCTCCACAATGCTTGAAGGACAAAATTTATACAATTTTCATCATATTCAACTACCCAACTAACCTACAAATACCCATAAACAACTTTTAGCAAATTTTAAAAAAATTGTCATCAAGTTGCAAAAGTTGTCATGACAATTTTGACAGCTTTTGAGCAACTTTATAATTTTTATCCAAATGACCCAAAACTTGACATAATGATCCAAAATGATCATGAATGGTCACAAATGACCTTAAAAACATTAAACAACACAAAACAAAGAAAAAATATAAACTTTTCCTCTTGTAGGCATATTAGGTCCGGTTACAATTTACCAGGCTACAATTAGAAATTAAGTTTAATTTTCCTTCCCCAAAATTCATGATTGGTCATACTATTCCTTATAATCTTAAAAATGAAAATATATACATTTAACTAGGAAAAAATGTAAATAATGAATAGAAAAATTACTAGTAACATTTTTTTATCGAATAAAAAATTATAAAAAATATAAACTAGCATGATTTTCAACCTTTGCATAGTTGCTAGGTAAAGTAAACTATTTTTGAGAGAGTATTCAAAAACATTAGAATACCAAAAGATAATTGAATGTAGAAATTTATATTCTTAGATATCTTCTTTTATAGCAAATTTTAAGCTATAATTGTAGAAAAATATTTTTTTATGTATAAATATGTTATTATTTTAACATTAGAAAAATAATATGATTTTAGACATTTGTACAATTTTAAAGATAAAATTAACTATATTTGAAAACATTAATCTTGGTAAGTTGTATGTTACCTTTGTTGTCCAATAGTGCCATCTACTAACAATAAAATGCTAATACATCATGCCACATATGAAGAAGTAAAATGCCTCAAATAATTTAGAGCGGTATGTAAAGAAGGGTAAAGAAGGGAGTCGTTTATTCTTCATACAAAACAACACCTGGATAAAAACACAAAATCTGCAAATCACAACGGATTTTTACACGATTTGTAATATGCAAATCACAATGAATTTTTACATGATTTGTATTGGTTTGATCCTCTTAATCCGTCTTCTCAATGCTGTAAAAATACAAAAAATCTGCTGAAAAATAATTGTGTTATGCAAAGTATGGAGAATATTCATTGTCTTAAAGAAGGGCTTGAGCATCATTATTGAATTCAATCGAAATTACATAAAGTCCATTGTGAATTGAACCCAATTAATTTTTTACATTCACATGATGTTTCATTGTCTATTAGTTAATTGGTTCCTAGGGCCAGAGAAGCAACTTGTCCACTTCCCAAGTGAGTTGAAAATTTAAATGTACTATAAGGTATATTGCTGCTATAAATTGTTGATGTCAAAATCAATACATATATTTTTACATAATAAATTAAGTATGTATTTTTAAGGGCATTGATGTTATTCATGTTGTATCTAATAATTTTTTTAGAGATGTACATTGGTACAAACTCCAACACCTTTGTTAGTGACAAATTAGTGGCAATTTAGTGACATTCTAAAGATGATTTCTTATCAAAGAGACTCTTAGCAAAATTCTTTAATAATTTTGAAAGACAATTAAAATGTAATATGATTAAAGAGGAGGTTAGAGGACAAAGGAGGTTGGATAAACAAACTAATCTCAAGCTAGCTTCCTTCATGTTCAAAGATGGGTCCAATCACATGAGAACGATTAGATCTTCAAATTTTCCCCCGCTTTGGATGAAAGGAGTTTATTTGGGAGTTGGAATTCAAAGTTTTGGTAACCAAAAATAGTAAAGTTTTGGTTTCTAAGATAGTGAGTTGTGATTCATATTTTTAGAAACCATGACAATGAATGTGAGCCAAAGTTCTAGTAATCAAGACAATAAAGTTTTTTGTGTCTATGACAAATGGAAAAATATTGTGATAACCAATGTAATGTAGTTTTTGGTGTCCATGATAGGTGATGGAGGAATAGTTGTGGTAATAAATGTTTTGAAGTTTTTTATAACCAT